>NC_045543.1:99339256-99670089 GCF_009769535.1 Thamnophis elegans | reverse complement strand
TGAAAATCAGATAGATACTTGAAAAAACAGATGATCTTTAATACAGGCAAACCATCCTGCTATGTTCCAAAAGTAAATTGGCAGTTTCTTCAAAGAGATTATGTGATACCTTGCTTATACAATGTTCTACTTCAAACTTTTTAGGGAAGTCATCCTCAAATAAACCTTATCTAATTCATGGTTAATGATGCAGTCCTACAAGTCAAGATCTACAAGTTGAAAAAGAATCTTGGATGTGTTTAAGCCCTGGGGTTCTGCTTCCTGATGTTTTTGCAATGGCTTATATGCCTTGTCAATCACCACAAATTTTGAATGATTTGGCATGTCATAGGATTTCAGCAAGTTTCAAAATTATTTACATTTTTTAAAAAAATCAATATGTACTTTGCCACTTCATAGCAGTCACACATTTGCAAAACCTGCAAGGAGGACATGTCTAAAAGACATTCGTGACAACTTTTGCATTGCTTAGAGCAACAAAATCCCTGATTTAGATATCAGCCAACATTATAATATCTTCCCTCAAATATAAATAAGGAAATGCAGTGTCAGGCCTGCATCCATATTCCTTTTTGGATCTTTGGCTTGCCACACTTTCTATTATTCTACTATGCTATTTCTATTGTGGGTAAATGGTACGGAGTAAAATTCTATGTAGCCAAAATAAAATTCCTTTCTAGAATCCAAGGTCACCCTTTGTCTCTACACCTCTGCACCTGGCCAGAACTGGATAGGTTGAACTGCCAGCATGGCAGTGGAAAATTGGACCATGTGATGGACTTGTGGGTGTGGGGGCAAGAGCATGAACTTTCAACTGGGTGGGGAAAACTGGGAAGCTCAGATTCGGGTTTCTCCCAGATGTGCCAACATGGCTCTCTTAATAAATTGGAACTTTGAGCAATACTTTGTCTTGGACTCTGATTTAATTTTGGATGCTATTTGGAACGCTGACATGCAGTTATTTAAAACAAATTTTCTTTGTTCTGATGACAATGATGAAGCCTTAATTTTATTCATCAGAAATTTTGTAAACATATTGGATAATTTTGGCTGATATGGTTAATGCAATATCAGAAAGGCAGTGATATATCTAAATTACCTTTTACATTAAATTAATAATTAAAAAGGCAGTATTATATATTCTTATATCACTTTGTTATACTTTATGAAGATACAAAATATAGCCTCTTATTTTGGTCCAACAGTGGCCCGCTGAGCTGTTGGTGGACTCTGATAGCGCTGAACACTATGGGACTGCCCTGGAGGCTAAGGAAGACTCTGGGGGGTGTTCAGAGTCAGAGCAAGGACTAGAGAGGCCTGTTGGCCACCAGATGGCATCTGAGTCAGGGAGCAGTGAGGAGGAACTAAGGAAGGCTGTCTCTCACGTGCGTATGCGTAGGGCTGAGAAGAGGAGGGAGCAGCTTTGGAAAAAGGCTCATAGAAGGAAATAGGAAACAGGTGGTTACTGATTGGCCCGCCCAGAGAGCTTATAGGTGGGGTGACAGGAGGGGAATTTTGCAGGAAACAACAGTTTGCTAATCCAGGTGTAGCGAAAGTTTGCAGAATTCCGTGAGTTCAGGCTTTGTTTTCCTAGAGATAATTTTCTGGGCTCCTAGCCAAGGGGTTGCTTATCTCCCTCCTTAGTTGTGGCAGAGAGCCAAGCTGGCATCAGTATAAATTAGAGGATTGGGACAGAACAGCCTCTTATTTAAATTATTATATTGCTTTTGTGCCAAATATTGTTTATTATAGATGGTTAAAATACCGCTTGAAAAGCACAACATGTAAAGTTTCCTTAGAGTACAATTATATGGAAACCTGCTAACTTTTGAGATGGTAGAAAAAATGTTTTAAAACTAAATTGCAGGTGGCTGGCAGCCCTGTGTTCAAAATGATCTATAGAGACTTGCAAGCAAGGTATATGATTTATTCACCATGGAGTTGAGGAACACAGTACCTGTAAAGTGAATGCCTCAGTTAACACAAACACTCAGTGTAGTTATATTAAAAAGTACATACTTGTTTTAAGTATTCTAAGTTCTAGTTTTGCAAACTATACAATATGTTCAAAATATGAAATATTCTCTAATGGTTATTTTCTAATTTAATTCATCACTTGCTGAGCTAAATATAACAGGTTGCCATACAGACTGAGAATTCTGTGTTTAAAGCCCTTGTAGACTCCCAAGAGATACTGTATATATTCCCCAAACTCACAAAAATATGAATACAATGATTGTACCTAAATATATAAAAACACACATACACACACACACACACAATATTTTTTAATTTCCAGTGAATGGCTAGAATTTCCTGTTTATGAGCTATGGCATCCAAACTGGCAGAATCAGGAGCTAAAAGTAGGGAAGGAGCTAAGGAATATATTACCAGAAGGTTAATGAAAGAATTATTGAATAGTGTTAGAAACTTTTAAAATAGAGCTAAGAGACTCACATAGAATTACAGTTGCTTCACAATATAACAAAATAGTAAACATGTTACTACTTTAAAAAGCAGTATGTCAATATTTAGAAGGCATTAACTACATAATCCACAATACAGGGATATTTGTTTAATATACAAAATAAATAAGTTTAAATTTCACTCAAATCAACTCAAAGTACAGTTGGACATCAGACGTTATTAATTTGGTAAAATATCAGTAAACAGTACTCAAATAGTCCTTGTTTATTATATACTTCATGCATTTTCTTGTAGAGATGTTTATGCAAGTAAAATGGAAACAAAAGGAATGTTAGAAAACTAATAATTTATATCTTACATAAAAAAATAACATTCACATAAGCATTTATATTTAGAAAGAACATTTTTTAAAATGATATATAGTTGTATTAGTATGATCAGAAAGTTAATCGCCTGACATGTATGCAATTATTATTCCTCTTTTTAAAATGTTTAAAGTAAAAGCTATATTTTGCAACCTAAAAAGAACTAAGGAAATAGAACAAGTGAACCAAACATTGTGATTACATCAGACAACGGTATACCAATATTTAAAGTCAAGGATTATCAAGTGAGCTTCTGAACTGAATCAGCAAGTGGGTTCTGGCGCTTCATTTGCATGCAGTTCTGAGAAATCCTATATAATAGGATCAAATTTCTGAATTAGAAATCCGCATCAAAAATATTGCAAACCAAAATCAAATCACTAAATCATTTCTGATTTTGCCTGCTTTCAGCCTTATATCTTGCCAACAGTGACTTTTTGCAGAGTGACTTTTGCAAAGAATGAGGAACATAACCCTAACTTTAAAACAATTATGTTAGATGTTGTTAGAACATCTGTGCAAACACTCCATTGCTGATCTGAAAATGGTCTTCTTTCAACAAAAGAACTTCAAAAAGAGATTTAAAAAAACTTCTAAAGGAAAAAGCGACTAGGATTCAATCAAAACTAAGGTTCTCTTTTGCAGTGGAAGTATTAAAAAGTCTGGCAAAGATAAGGAACTTATTTTATCATCCGCTGCTAATAAAAAGTGTTTGTACTTCTCTGTAGGAAATTTAGATTAAAAGGCCACAGTGGATATCACTAACTTTTTACATTACCTACATTCAAATTTAAAAAAATCAGTTTGCTACAGCATGTAGGAGTCCATTCCTCTCTGGGTGTTTGTCACAGAGAAATTCAGTCATCCAGATACCCCATTTTTGTTAGCTGATACATGAAACCCAAGTACAGGAGATAGAAGAAAGTTCTTTTAGATGTTTCATGAACAGCATTTCCCACAGATGACAGAAAGGCTACTCTGACCAAGTAAGGAGGTAGAATATTAGAAAAGGGACTTGTGGAAAGAAGAAATTTGGGGAAACAGAGCGACTTTATGGAGGTGGAATGAATGGCAAGCCAAGGTGACACTAGACAGCATAGGCCCATGATGGCGAACCTATTCACAGGTGGCATGCGGAGCCATTTCTTAGGGCACGCAAAGCATTGTCCTGGTAGCTCCAGCGTGCGCATGCACATGCTGGCCAGCTGATTTGGGTCTTTATTTTCGCTCTCCGGAGGCTTCCCTGAAACTCTGGAGGGTGAAAAACAACCCAACGCACAAACCGGAAGTTTGGGAACAGACTTCCGGTTTGCACTCGGGGCTTTTCTTCTCCCCCCAGAGGCTTCAGGGAGATAGTTATGCTGCATAGAATCGAGTTATTAGTAACAGTATTACTGGAATAAGAGCAAAGGTGGCGCAGTGGTTAAATGCAGCACTGCAGGCTACTGCTAGATCAGCAGTTCAGCGGTTCAAATCTCACCGGCTCAGGGTTGACTCAGCCTTCCATCCTTCCGAGGTGGGTAAAATAAGGACCCAGATTGTTGGGGGCAATATGCTGACTCTCTGTAAACCGCTTAGAGAGGGCTGAAAGCCCTATGAAGCGGTATATAAGTCTACTGCTATTGGAATGAGCCTCTGTAGAGCTTAATGGAAGAGATAGAGAACATTTTATCAATGGGGAGGTTTTGGCAAATGAGGCTTAAGAAGTGAGCGGAGCAGCTGGAGGTTTAGTTATCGCAGAGACATACATGGACTTTGGAAGGGTAGGAAACTCTCCAAATGAATAAAAACAATCCCTCTGTTCATGAGCAGAGTGCCTTTTACCCTTTTATCGCTGAATAACTACCTACAGACTTGCAGAAACCAGCAGGCAGAATAGCCCTTCATGAGGTGAGTTAGATGTAACTGCTTGGCATGTTCGCTCGCGCAGGAGCTTTCTTAGTGCAAGATTCCCCCCTCCCTAACCTGGAGGAGGAAAGCTGCATTTTCTGCTGATTGCCATGTGGAGTATGGCGAATGATGACATTTGGGATGTGGGGGGGGGGGAAGAGAAAGGTTGAGCTTTGCAATATGCCACGGAGTGGAGCTCTGCAGCGCTTGGGGGGCTGTCGAGCTTTGCAGCATGGAGTGGAACGGGGAGCTTTGCAGACTAGACTGGCAGGGCCGAGAGGAAGGAGAAGAGGCGAGGGGGTGGGATTTGTAGACAGCAGAAGAGAGTGAGCATAAAAGCTCCTTTAGAAATACGGAATTTGGCTCAGATAGCTAGAGCCAATCCTGCTGGCTGGAAGTTCTTTAGAACAAGATCATACGGTTCTCAGCACAGCCATTTAGACTTGACATGGGGTGTCTTGTGACTGTCTCATCCTCAGCTCTGACTTACTCTGCGTTTTCCCAGAAGAGCTTCACGCTGGGGGTGGGGGGAAGCCACTGCTTGCCATCGTTAATATTCTCCCTCCGTCAGGGAGGCAAGATCAAGTTAAGCTTCTCAGTGGAGGGGCAGCGTCCTGACGCCCCAACTTTCCCAGCTTTACGAAATCCCTCTGCTCCCTTCCATTCAAATAAGTACAACTTATTTACACTCCCACCCTGGGTTTTCTGCACCCAACAGACAGGGGCAGCCAGGTGGAGAGGGGATGATCGCTGAGTGGAATTGCTGGGGGGAAGGGAGTGTAGGAAAGATGCAGCCAGGCAGAGCCACGCACAGAACAGACAGAGTAATGGGTGGGAAGCCCCTGAAGGAGGAAGGGTGAGAGGAGGAAGGAGAACTGCGGGCAGCCCGGGGCGCCTTGTTTTGCGCACCCAGCTGGTCAACTTCCCCGGTGGTGCCAGCTTCTTTAGCGCCGGGTGGCTGATGGACGTGTGTGTGGGTGTGTGTGTGTGAGAGAGAGGGGGGAGGAGAGTCCTGCCACAAAAACCGCTGCTGATGCTACCTGTACTACTACTACTACTACTGAGGCTGCCGCTGGTTTGGCTCTGCTTTTTTTTTCCACTTTCAGTAACGCCGAGGCTGGCACTTGAGGAGAGAGGTCCCATGTTCTGCTTTTGGCCAAGGGGGCAGAGGCGGCAGCACAATTCAGCAACAGGGGCAGGCTGGAGCAAAAATGCAGTCCTATCCCTCCTGTGGTGGGGGTGTGGTGAATGTGAAGGTCGCCACGCACAGACAGGGTGAGAAGGTGGGAATGGCAAGTACAGAAGCTGTCCCTGCGGAGCTGGTGCCCCCATTCGTCTTCCCCTCTATCTTCTCTTGCAACGCCCACAGGAGGAAAACTTGCGGATTCTGTATTTATGGTCCCATCCTTTTTTTTCCTTTTTGAAAGGACCGGGAGGTGGTATTCATGTGACTCTTCAGTGAAGGGAAAAAAAAATGCTGTCCCCTGTGTCTGTTGGAAGCAGAAAACTCATGGAGGGGGTGTAAATAGGGCGAAAGCTGCCAGTTGTACTTATTTGAATCGAAGAGAGCAGAGGGATTTTGGAAAGCTGGGAAAGTTGGGGCATCATGATGCTGCCCCTGCACTAAGCTTAACTTGATCTTGCCTCTCTGACGGCAGGAGAATATTAATGATGGCAAACAGTGGATCCCCCCCCCCAGCATGAAACTCTTCAGGGATAACGCGGTGTAAGTCCGAGCTGAGGATAAGACAGTCACAAGTGGCCACAGAACCCCATATCAAGTCTAAATGGCTGTGCTGAGAAACGTATGAGTTTGTTCTAAAGAACTTCCAGCCAGCAGGATTGGCTCTAGCTATTTGAGCCAAATTCCATATTTCTTGCTTGCATTTATTGATTTGATTTGTCTCCAAATACATACATACACACATACTCCCCCATCTCCCTTCTCTCTTTCTCTCTTCCCTGAAGCCTCTGGAGGGTGAAAAACAGCCCTAGGGGCAACCTGGAAGTCCTGAACTTCTGGGTTTCCAGTAGGGCCATATTTTGTACTCCGGGGGCTTCAGGGAAGCCTCCGGAGGGCCTCTGTGGGGGCGGGGAAGGCTGTCTTCACCCTCCTCAGGTTCCTATAAAGCCTCTGGGGAGGGCACAAAACATGTCCATCGTGTGGCAAAAATTGGAGGAGTGCGGGGGTTGCGGGAGCAGGCGTGTGAGGTGGGAGTCACATTCATAGCATTATGGGTATGGCACACTAGCGCACGACCCCCTGTGCTCCCCCCGTTTTTGGCATGCGATGGCAAAAAGGTTTGCCATCGCTGGCATAGGCTGTTGAAGATTTGTAGTTTCCAGGTGAGCTCAGGATGAAATTCTTAGAAATGGTGATGAATAGGAATCCAAAGACTATTGAAAAAAGGGGGTACCTGTAAGAAAACAACCGCCAATCCTAGAGGAAGAAAATCAGTGACCATAATTAACCCTTTCTTATACCTAAGCAGGAAGCGAGGGGAGAAAATAGAAGTACCATGATTAGAGTAAGCTGACATGTCTAAATATATAATGAGGCAGGCTTTACCAGAAGCAAAAGGTTTTACATACACAGTAGAAATTCTTTATAATGCTTTTGAATAGAGAACAACTTAAGCTTTTGCTTCGTTATTTTCCTGTTGCTTTCTCTGCTGTCTAAGTCAAGCAGGTAGACAAGATGGAGAATGGAGCTGGCTATCTAGTTGCAAATGCCTCCTTCAAAGGAATACTGATTACCATGTTTCCCTGAAAATATGACAGGGTCTTATTTTCTTTAGCCCCACGAAATATGGCCTTGGGCTTATTATCAGGGAGGGCTTATTGTTTTGGGGTTGCCGGACGGCTGCTCCCTTGTAAACTGGCTTCCAAAGAGCCGGGCACAGCCTCAGGGATGAAGCAGTTATGAGGTAACCACATGCATGAGCAGCCACCCGGCAAATCCCCTTTCCAGCCGGACAGAGCGCCATTTACAGCCCTAGGGGGTATCACTAAGGTGCCAAGCCACATGGTGCTCTGCCCACCCCCCCCAGCTCCCACGGCTTGGCACATTCAGGATACCCCCTAGGTCAGTGCTTGGAGCTCTACCCGGATGGAGAGGGGGGTTGCGTGAGCGCCTGTTCTGCCCCCAGCCTCACCAAGCCCTTGCACAGCTCTCCCAGTGCACCACTGCTAGCTGCCGCCGCTGGCCATCACCATCCACCGCCGCCACACTCCGAGCATAACTTCCAAACTCCAAAATCCGGGGTCAAATCTTCCAGCACTGGCCGCTCTGGAAGTGCTCTCTATGGTGGCCCGGCTGCTGGAAGACTCTCTATCCGGAAGACACTGTGTCCGGCAGCCAGCCCACCATAGAGAGCCTCCTAGAGCGGCCGATGCTGGAAGACTGCTCGTGAGTGTGGTTACCTCATAACAGCTTCGCTCCTGCGGCTGTGCCCAGCTTTTCGGGATCCAGTTTGCAAGGGAGCAGCCGCCCGGCAACTCCCCCCTCCGGCCAGGCTGAACGCCACTCCCCAACCTAGCAGTATCCCGAAGGCAGCAAGCAACGTGAGCGCCTCCCCCCCCCTCCCGGCTCCTGTGGCTTGGCGCCTTCGGGATACCACTAGGTCAGTGAGTGGTGCTCTGCCTGGCCAGAGGGGGGGTTGTCCAGGGGGTTTATTTTCAGGGGTGGGCTTATATTTTTGCCCACATGAAAAATGTGGCAAGGCGTTCGTTTCAGGACAGGTCATATTTTCAGGGAAACACGGTAAAACTGGTAGTAGAACTGGTAGTTAATTACAAAAACCTAGATATAGACAAATATTGTTTTTCTTAGCTTTAATTTCCCTACTGGGAAATTTCTGAAAACCTATAATTGATTTTTAACAATATTTTATAGTAGTTTTGATGTAACACTCAATATATTATGCAAAGTTGCATTATTTACATTATTATAACTAGTAATAGTATTTTTTTAAATGTATAAACTGTTCATTAGTATTTGAAAGTGTCCATTGCTAAAATTTTATAGTAGTTTTTATAGTAGTTTTAGCAATTTTCTGATTATTTCATCTATTAAAAATCTTATTTTCTATGAACCATTCAAAACCACTTACAGCATTAAGATACCTACCAATTAGAATAAAATATAATTAAACAATAATAAGCCTGATATTTACAATTACCCATAAATTTAAAATTTAAAATCTAAACTATTCAAGAGTAAATAAACTAGCATATTGTTTAGACGGCATTTACTTTAGAAATGATTACTGTAGAATGAATAATATACATTTGAACAAAAATAAATGCACTAAATGGTTGAATTCTCCCTTCCTTTTGTGTCACTGTAGTTTCTAAGCCCCAACAGAAAGCCTTTCCTTCACAGATGGAGATCACAGGCTACAAATCCTAGGATAGATTGCTGACAACAACAGGAAGACGACTTAAAGAATTCCACTTCTTAGTATTTAATCTTTCTGTAGGTATTAAAATATTCACATACATCCAATCCAACCTGTTGCCTGTTCCTATACACTGGCATAAGTACAAATATGTGCACACATGCACATACAAGCACAGGACTATCCATTATGATGACATATATAACATAGCATAATATCTTGAAGGCAAGTTTTCTTGTGATGAAATTTTATTGAACAGAAAAACGTTAATTAAAAACTATTTAAAAAAATAAGAAATAAATTGAACTGCTGTCCAACTGCATGCATACAGAAACAACCTATTTTACCAACTTGCCCAGAATGTGTGTGTAATTTGTATCTACCACACTATCATTTACTAGAGAATGGAAAACATAAAGCAGGATAGCTACTGACATCTTCGTATCCAGGAAAATCTGCTACGTTCAATAGATTGAGAAACCTCATATAAAAATGCAAGCTCTGAGCCCATACAATTTACTTTATGCACAGTGATAGAATTAGAAATTTGTCTTATTTTATAACAAATGTAGTCATATATTGCTATAAAGAGTTCTATCTGGTAAAAACTATAAATTATTGTTGGAAGAAATGCCAATATGCTTTCCTCAAGCACATAAGAAAGTCAAGAATTTGCCCCAGAATGTACTGCATTGAAATAGAATAAGATGCAACTACATGTAAAAATTGTCTGAGTTTTGCAATATGCAGAACTATATGTAGAATGAAATGTGGTTTAGGTATTTGCTCACTTAATTTTGAAATGTCTCAAGATTTTTTAAAAATAGTTGAATGTGATTTAGTAGCCAGAGAGACATTTCTGTAAAGGACACAAAATTTAAGAGATTGCGCAAATTTTGAATTCTGATACAATGTCAAGCCACAGTCACAAAATAAACAGAACTGTATAGCCAGAAATTAATTATCATTATCATCATTATTATTATTGTCATCGTCGTCATCATCATCACTATATATCAAAGTTCTTAAATAGCTATTAGCAATCCCCTATATGGAGGATATATGTAACTAATGTTTAAATGCTAGGCTCTCTGAATTTGAACTCCAAGATCCCAACAGTCTAAGTGGCTTTCTGGTAATAAAATATAAATTCATCAGGCAATTATTTTGATGCTACTTAAAAAAAATTGAATTTGAAGAAAGTGTGCTATCTGTTTTTTGTTTTCATTACAGAAAAATAGTGACATTCATTAATTATTGTGAATTTTAAATTATAATAGTACTGAAAAATTGCTATGATCAAATAGACTGCCTATTGAAAATATGTGAAGGCAACAAGCTTCATTAGATACCAATTGCTTTATATTTAAACAAAAATAAGTCAATAGAATGAAAATGTGCAGAGAATTAGAATGACAATCAGCCTAATAAGAAAGTTTTATTATCGCTATGCTATATCTGATATGGAACATGTAAATTAATCAGGAGAAAAATTATGATAGATTGTATCTTCCTTAAATGAATTACCATGCTATTTCTTTGAGTTGTACAATGTTTTCCTTTTATTTCAATATCCTAAGGAAATAGTCTAAAAAGTCAATATTCATTTTTAAACATTATATATATCATAAACAGTATCTTCACCAGAACTGAATTTCTTAGCATCTGAAATAAATATATTTCATACTTGTTCATTTTTATTTTATTTTGTAAAACAACCTATGCTACTCCTATTAACATATGAAATAAAACCTATTTCATTTAGCAAATGTTTGATGTTATGTAGCATATATGTTAAATGTTTGATGTTCCATTGAGATGTCTGTCCATTTATAATTTTTGAAATAAAATGCTGACATATTGCCAGGATTAGAAAAATAAAAAATAAAACAAACATTTTACTTTGAATAAACACACACAAAAACTATATTGTATGCCATATACACCTCCAAGGTCATTGGCCCAAATCCTACGACATTGTTGATTTTTTTAAACTATGTAACAAAATATTAAAATATTATCTATCAATAATATTAACAATAAGAACACTAAGTTTGTTTTCTGTAAAAATAACTTGGCATAGCGCTAACCAACACTTCCTACAATCCTCCGATTCTGTTAACACAATAGAAAAATGAGCACATTTCTTAATGTGTTCAATTTCCTGGGAAACATATTAAGGCAGAAAAATCAACTTTAAACATAATTGAAAGTTATCACCTATTCAAATATGAAGCTGAGACTATTATTCTGAACCATTAATATAATTACAACTGAATGCACATAAATATACTTGAAATTTGGAACGCCAGACATAACTCTGTAATTTATTCTAACAAAGTACTTTCTCTTGTATAATACTGTTTCTATAAGAAACAAAAATCAGTCATGGCAATAGAAAATAAATAATGCCAGTGTACTAAAAACAATAAAATAATTCTGAAATTAAACAGGTCAATAACATTTTAACCATTTGACCATTTGTGGATCTATTTAACAATATTTTCTATATGGTTTCTATTTTTTGTTATAAAACTTAAGTTACACTTATTTATTGGAATTAAATATTATTTATTTATTTATTAAAACAAGACAAATTATTTCACATTATAGGAACTCTTGTATCTAAAAGTATCAACACCATATGAGAAACTATGTTTTTAATGAAAAAGTAAAACTAAAATAGAAGCAGCATCTTTCTTCAGTATAATTTTTTTAATATATTAAATGCCCATCTTGCATTCTCTTGGGAATGGAAAACTGCATTTTAAGGGCAAAATAATAGAATGCTGAAGATGATTTACCGTCTTCAGGACATCAACTTTGCCCTAACTGCTGTCTTACACAAACACATCACAATCAATTTACTGACATATCTCCTTTTTACTGAATCTGTCTCCTCTCTTCACCAGTGAGTAGCTATGAGTGAACTTTAAACTGATATTCTCCTCTTTCCGTTGTGTGCTCTGACATTACTTCTCCATATTGCAGCTACTTTGATTCTGCAAGATAAAATAAATTCAGCAGGAGTTTTCTACTGTGCACCAGTACAATTATGGCAACAGAGAAGAGTCAAGGAGCTTCACCCCTTTCAGTTAAAACTAAATCTATCAAAAACTCCTTAAAATGAAATAATACTGAAGACTTTCAGTTTAAAACTTAGATAAAATACTCTGAAAAGTGCTAAAGTGAAGCAACTGCCTGTGCTACTCTTATCTGTACTTAAAAAGTTGAAAAACGTATATGCTAAACACATCATTTACTAATAATAATTGAGAGTATTGTATATATCAAGTATAAAAACAAACTTTAACTGTAAGAAAAATACAACAAAATGGTTTTTGATTTCTGGAATATAATCATTTCTAGGTTTTATAGAACTGAATATGAAAATGAAGATAAAATATTGTTAGGGCAAGCCTATTTCACTGAACATAGTGAAAAATACTGTTTTTCATTAATAAAGCCAAACGTGAAATCTAAAATAAAAAAAGAATATTTTTATGGCACTCACTTGCTTTAAAATATCACTGTATATATAGATAGAAATAATGAAAAGAACTGTACCAAAAAAGCATATACACAACAATTTCATATTAAACTATAATTTAACTAAGAATGTTTAATATTTAAGGTCTTTAGGATTTATTTTCTTTTAAATATATTCTATTCTGCTCTTCTAACACAAGAGAGGCAGAATTTATAGTATATCTAATGATAAAAGGATATATACATACACAAACATATATTAAAAATTTTTAGAAGGCAATATATGCTTAATATGGAATTTTCTTAGTCACTTGGCATAGTATATAGGTAATATGTTTGTCAACAGCATATGAGTTTAACACAAGTATTTTTGTAAAATTCTATCTGAGAAACTTTGGTTATCCTTGTTATCTAAACTAATTTCATATTTACCAATGTTTTCCTTTTTTAAGCTTTTTCATGTTTAAGTTCCATAGATGAATATGAAGTCACTAAGATACTAAATCTCATGAAATAACAGATCATCATCATCATCATCATCATCATCATCATCATCATCATCATCATCATCATTACATCTGGGTAGTGAAAAAAAGCTGTAGTTTTACCAGAAAAGCATCAACAATCACTTCTGAAACACATACACATTCTTGAAACCAATCCCAAGTTTTATAGTTAAATAACAAAACCTTCTAAAATAAGATGAATACATAGTACTTTATCAAACTGAACATTTTCATAATGTTATTTCACTATTTTGTGTAAGATGTGTTTCTTTCATCATTGGCTACAGACTTTATCTGTTCTAGCAGTTTTGCTATGTACTTCAATAACTGTCCAACAAAACTATATGCTAAGCATTATTGTTGTAAAAGTGAGTTTTAACTACTACATAATTCTTAATTACTTACTTTTTTAAAAGAGTTAACTTTTCCTCTACACTAGAAATTAGGTATCTACATATCTACACTCGTATCTACATATTTTACTATGAACAACAGTGCATAACAAGAAATGAGACAAATACTGTAATACTGCAATTCCTTCAGTCCCCATTATGCTACAATATTAAATTGAACATAGTCACAGTGCTAATTTGAGTGTAATAGATCCAAGTTAATTTTCCCTAACTATAAATGTAATAAAGCTATTACAAGCACTAAATAAATAAGGTACCTCATATTGTAAATATTATTTCTAAGGAAAAACATGTCACAAAAATTACATAAGGCAAATTATTTGGAAACATTGTTGATTTGATGCCTTCTGAAGCAAAGATCCAAACTGAAAAATAATTCTAGATTGCTCTTTTTCACAGTAGCATTCTCTTTTTAGGACAATTAACTAATGATGACTATCAGTTCATCATATGTTGTTGTATTCATACATTAAAAAAACATTTTCTATTGTTTCCCTTTACTTTGGATAGAAATAGTCTATCATGCTTATATTACACAGTAATACTGATGGTCTCTTCAAGGTCTCCAGTGTTTCTACAACACTAGATAACATAAGCACTCCAGATGAAAGAACTCCTCCCTAACCTAATTATTAACCTAGTTCCCTAAGAAAAATAAGCAAGCAATTATTGTTTTTTATTCTCTTGTAGACAGAAACATTTTGATTGTGAAGACCATGGGGTCCTTTCTCTCGGCTCACCTCCTTATGCTGACAGGAAAGATCCATAAGGATAGTGCAAGAACATCTGGGTGAATGCTTGCAGTGTTCTACAGAACTAGAATACGCTCCCCCTCCCCCCCGCCATAAATCTTCTCTGACAATACTGGAAGATTAGAGAAAAGGGAGTGCAGCATTTTTGTTGCATTTGTTACTTTCAAAACTTAATTTTGTGGGATTCTTAAAGAGGGCTAAATTGAACAAAGAACATCTGCATTATTTTCTCCTTAAGCATCTCTGATACCCATGAATATTTATTAGCCTCTACCTCTGTATCTCATAGCTTTTCATTCTTAGTTGCTTGGAAACTACCATAATTATGTAAAATAGTGATTGCATTTATACTCTGCTTACAATTAAAAGCCAATTAAAAGCATCACATTTCTATATTATGTCATTTTTATTATGTTATCTTATAGTGATTTATAGCAACTTCCTTGGGTTTGTACACAATTGAGTGTTTAGAAATCTTCCAAGTTTTTCCCTCCAGGGATAGTGTCAAGGAAAAGCTACAGGCAGGTGAGTGGTAAAGATATCTACTCACAAAAACAGATCCTTCTTGTCAAGATGGCACTTAAAATAAAGCAGCAAGATCCTACAGCAATAAGGAAAAGTTGGCAATATTAGTGGATCACCATTTTTATTCCTGTGTTATGCCTGTATAAACAGAACACAGGAAAAAAGTGTAAAATATATTTAAAATATAGATTCTTTTCAATAATAATGTCCGTACTTTTACAACACTAGCTCATAACATGCTAGTATTCTTTGATTTTGCTTTATTACCTGAAGTTCTTTTACCATCTGGTTCACTGGTTACAACTATTTCTGAATAGGAATACCCTGCCAACAGTACTTCATGTCTTAATAAACTCCTGATTAGATAATTAGAATACCTTAAATTTGGAAATGCTGATAAAGGAAACCCAGAAACTAAAGCGATGGCAAAGCAGGAATACAAGGACTTTAACTGGTAATAACAAGGTGAACAACATTGCACTGAAGGCTTTCTCCTAAGCCTAATTAAAGATGATACCTACAGTATCTTCAAACACCTAAATGTTTATTTCCAACAGAATAAGCTTATGCAACAAAATGCACTAATGACATCAACAGATGAGATATTTGGCTTATTAGCCCAAAATGAGGGGTTAGACCAAGGTACTTGGCCTTTAATAGGAGGAAGTGAAAACGGATTTTCCTTTCCCTTAACACCTACTAGCCAATGGAGGGCTAGAAAACCATTCACTTACAATCTGAATGGGAGCAGAATAAGGGGTAGCAACTCAATGTAAAGAAAATAACTCCTGTAAATTAGGAATAAGAATCATATATGAATGAATCCCTTATTTAATTTTCCTTGCATGAGTGACACACGCTTATATGGTTTTCCAATTCCTAGTTTCTGGAGAATAGTAGGGAAAGGATCAGATAGAAAAGTTAATTTATTGGATTTTTCCATTAAAATTTGCAACAGAAAAAGTTTCTAGGAGAATTAACATACATACATACATACATGCATGCATACATACATACATATATACATACATTCATACGAGTTTAAATTTATTAGAGGTAATCATCCAATATGGCAGATAGATGAGTAAAACAGGAGGGTTAAAATGGTGAAACGCAAATGAAATATATTAGAAGGGGAAATAACATAAGGAAAATTGTATTGATTTGAAATTGCTATTAGTAAGAACAGGAAGTTCCTCTTTGTACTATATTGTGTAAATGTAGTGTACGTCTAAGTTTTGTGTGTGTGTGTGTGTGTGTATGTTGTATGTTTGTAAATAAAAATTTAAAAAAAAGAAAATATTTCCATAAGATTATAGGATTTTTAATTCATTAAATTATCTGGCTTTGGTGACTTTCATGTATTTTACAGTATAATGTTTTGCATGATTGCTTAGATGTAAAGCATAACCTCTGACATAAACTTATCTAGCTAGCCAAAGATTTTCCCCAAAATGTATTTTTACAAGTTAATGCCACAACACTGTTCCTTGCCCATAGCACAAAGATATTTTCTTAAAAGGTTATATACCTTATTTTCATCAGCAATAAGAAGAGTATTTAGTTAGCATTTCCAAGGCACTTTAGGTATGCTGCCCAAGCATGAACATCTCACAATTTATTAAGGGGTTATTCACAAACCTTACAACAAAAGCACAGCCAATATCAGAATCATGTAACAAAAGCAGACTTAATAGCTGCAGAAGAAAAAGGAAATCAGAATCTTCCTGTCTCCAATTCACTTTCCATCTTTTCCCATTCACTGTACATCAAAGAAAATCTACTTCACCTGATACACAAGACACATTTTCACCCCTGATCAGGCAGGTGTCAAAGCCAGAAAGCAAGCCTATTTTCCACAGACCCTTTACCTTGTTTGATCACTGGTTACTTTTGATCTGACATTGCCCTCACTCGAGTAATGACTTCCACCTCATAGAACTTACCTCACATCTGTCAGAAAGAATAAAGGACCTCAAACTAAGTCCTGACAAGGCCTATGGGCCATGCGTTGCACTGGCAATGGAACATTCCCCAGCTCCCACAATTTCCAATTCAGTTTCTTTTGTTCTGGTGGGCACAGGGGTTATGGTACCATTGAGAGCATGAAGGATTATACACACACTGTGAAGCCAAGTCTTCATGAATTACTATCTTTTCATGTCAGCTTCTCTGTCCTCTTAAACGCTGTGAATGTTATGGTAGTTACTATGAAACACAGTCTACAAATGCGGTTATGGAAAGACTGTTTAAATCTTTCAGATAGTGAATATCCTGTACGGAGCTTTTTAAAAAGATTTCAAACAGGGCACTGGAAACCAGCTGGCAATCTTGACTGAATAGACTGTTTTAAGAACATCATTAAATAAAAATCCAGATTTAAGACATTTACTTTTTAATTACGAGTAAATAAAATATATTTGAATGAATAAAACTGTTTAAACCTCCAGTTTTGATGCTCATATTTGTATTTCAATTCATCACTTTGCTTTCAGATAAACATACCAAAAAGTAAAATATTAATTGCTGATAACAGTTTAGAGAATTAAAATTAGATGTAACAAAATTCAGGCAGATCAAATCAAATTTTAAAAGCACTTATATTCTTTAGACTCTTATTTTCTATCAATAAATAACAAAGGTTCTCTTTTCACTGCTGCAAATATTGCATTAAAAGCAATTAAAGAAAAAGATAACCTTTGCACTTTGACTACAAGAAAAAAATTAAATTACATTGAGAAAAGCATTTCACATTTCATTTAATAACCACAGAGATTCTAATCCTCTCTGAAGCTGCTGTAATTTTCAGAGATGGAATAAGTTTTAAAAGTATTATATACTACTTTTTATATACCACTTTTTAAATTATATAATAGTTTATTCTAACTTCATGAAGAAAATGTAAAAATACAAATATTATTTCAAATAGGATTGCTTCATGTTGAAGTTTGGTAAAACGATCTTAATGTTAGAAACATAGAAAAAAGTGCCATTGTACATATAATTATTCCTGATTAAACATGCCAGTAATTAAACCATAATATAAGATAAGACACCAATAATAGCTTTTATATGCATTGGCTAATGGTCTCGTCAACCTTATTACACGATTTTGCATTCTTTTGGAGAAATATGTTTTGTGAATTCACACATAACAGTATAGTTTATGATTGAACCAGGTAAACACAGCTCATTTAAGATGCAACCTTTAAAAAAAATCCTAACTTAATATATGTGAAAATTAGATCTATATTCAATTGTCCTTTATTTGGATGCATAGAGTTATTTTCATCAAAATATCACCATGAAGCATTACAAGAGGAAAATAGTTAAAGCTGATAAAAAACTAATTCAAATATGCATTTAATTTACTCGCATAAAATAGTATACACTTGAAAATGTTTATCATGAGAATATAAAATATGCCAACACTTTCAGAAAAATGTTTGAATTCTTTATCAAAACACATATTAAAATTGCTTTGAAATTTACAACTGCAAAACCTTTGCAAGGCAAACCCTCGCTACTGTTATATGTAGAAAGTAAAGTATATGAAATCATTTCAATGAAATATGAAATTAAAAAAACAGATCAAGTAAAAGTACCTTTTTTCATTTAGTCTTAATATCTACACATTAATCTACATACAAAGGCTTAGCCAAATCCCCAGCTGTTTCTCAACAATCAGGCTGAAAAGTGATAAATAACTAATATGCTACGCATTTCTAAACACATCAACATATCACACAGTATATGTGATTTGTATAACTTAAAACATAGAGGAAATACAAAGTATACAAGATTCACAATGAACACAAGATATAAACAAGCCATTAAGTGTGCATTACAAGAGAAGAAATAGTGAATTTTGACAGAACAACATATATGCATAAAATGTGAGAAGCGTGTCACAGAAGTAAATACAGTTAACAAACATAAAAGCCATTGCCAGAACTCAAACCTAAAAACTTCAAAAATCCACATTTAAAAAAATGACAGCTGTGATAAAGCACAGTAGTTGTTCTACTTGGAATACAATGTTGAATTATACAAAAATTGGATTATACAAGAGCTGGATACCAAAATATTAAGCATTTCTAAAATACTTCACCTAAGTATTTTATATTACTCCAAAACTTACTTGTGCTCCTATGTTTCCTACTAACTTGTGCTCCTGTTTCCTACTTTAAAATGTCCATATGAATAAGTAAATTTTAGCAACGATACTCTAATTTAGAGTGCTTTATCAGTAATAAGATTACATGTATGTCAACAACTCAAATATATGTCCTTCTTACATTTTCCTCAGAGAGATGGCTTGTTAAACCAGAAAGTGACCATATAGTAACCAGATATTACTATAAATTTCTCAAAATTAACTTGGATCTTAGAAACCAATCTTTCAGTAGTTAAGAATGAATTTGAATCAGTGATTCTTTTCTAGCCCAATCATTCTTACATACTGTAATTTATTAATTCATAAAATTTTGACTTATAATAAATGTTCCAATCTCACTAGAAGCGTTTTAAGCTCAAAATGTGTTTTAAGCTGCAACTCTTCCAATAAAATCAAATTTGTTATCAAAATATCTTTCTATAAGACAGAACAACCCATTTCAAATTTGAAACAGTGTTCCAATCAGCTATTTGGAATGAATTGTTAATCTTTTAAACATCAAATATCTGATCTAGAACAATCTGGAACTAAATACACTCAAAACCGTAGAAACGGTGGTAGATTTTTAGGAGAAACCCTCCTATACAATCACCTCTTACAATACTAGACAACACAGTATCAACAATACAGACTTTCTAGTTTCTAGGTTCTAACATATTTCAAGACTTAAAATGGACACCTAACATCAAAAATGTTATTTAAAAAAATACAACAAAGAATGTTCTTTCTGCGCCAAGTCAGAAAGTTCAAATTGCCCAAAGAGCTGCTGATTCTGTTCTACAGAGGAAGTATTGAGTCTGTCATCTGCACCTCTAGAATTGTCTGGTTTGGCTCTGCAACCAAACAAGACAGACAGATTTCAATGGATAATAAGAACTGCAGAAAAAACAATTGCTACCAACCTGCCTTCCATCGAAGACCTGTATATTGCACAAGTCAAAAAGATGGCTGTGAAAATAACTATAGACCTCTCACATCCTGGACACAAATTACTTCAACTTCTACCCTCAAAACAATGCTATAGGGCACTGCATACCAGAACAACTAGACACAAGAACCGTTTCTTCCTGAATGCCATCACTTTGCTAAACAACTAATTCTCACAACACTATCATATTACCTACTAAGATTGTATTACTATTATTCTTCTCTTCCTTCCTAGTACCTATTTCTTCCCACTTATGACTATAACCATTTTGCTTGTATCTTTAAAAATTATATTGTTAATTTGTTTCCTAGTATAATTTGAAATGATTATTAGGAACCTATGATTATCAGTACGTGTTGTATCTTATGATACTTGATGAATGTATTCTATTTTATTTTTTCTTTATGTACACTGAAAGCATATGTACCAAAGACAAATTTCTTGTGTGTCTAATCACACTTGGCCAGTAAAGAATTCTATTCTATTCTATTTCAATTCCCTATATCCAGAGTAGTCTTCCTCAACCTATGTTACTATGCAGCAACTCCTGAATTAATTTTCAGATCTCAGAATGCCCTGCTTAAAAATTATGCTTGTTTTAAAAAAATAATGTCATCCAAAACTCCTAGTGACTTGTTGCTGAAACTTGGGGTTCACAGAACTCCACTTTAGAATGGCTCTCCTACATAAACCCCTACCATCCAAGCTGCCAAATAATTTCTCTCTGAACAAAGAAGGTATTAAGGAGGATCCTTATTTAGTGACCATAATTGCACTAGCAACTCAGTTATTAGTGAAATGGTACAAAGTGAAACCACAATTGTGCTTACAATCTTACTTTAGCTTTCTTTTGCTTTATAGACTGCATGTATATGTGAGGATTAGTGACAAAGTTATTTTTTCATCACCATTTTAACTGTTGCTCTTTGAAGCAATTGCTAAGCAAGGATTACCTGCAATATTACAAAAAATGTTTTAATGCACTCTGGATGTGTCTTCAGACTTTCAATTCAGTCAACGATTTAGCAGGCTAGAATAACCCATCCTAGACTCTCCCGTCGATACTATGGAGAAAAATTATTTTATTGCACCCTGGATATGGAACACCTAGAGATTAGTGAAAAACTTTTCCCCAAGCCTAAAGAATGTTTTGCCGGAAAATGAACGGCAAACATAGAGAAAATGGAATTGACACAATTTTAGCCGGTGAGGGGAACTGAAAAGTCAAATTTTTATGATACTGATCATAAAAGAACTGATACCTGGTTCTCTTACATCTGGAACACTTCATCTTTTCAGAAGTATTTTTTTTACTAAACTTGCTAAAGTATAACTTCTATGTTTGTATATTCATGTATTTAATATATATTATTATATTCATATATAATATATAATATATTCTATTAATTATACACACACACACAGCTGAATTTAATCTTAAATATCTGAAATAAAGTAATAATATAACTGCTATTCTAGAGTAGTAACATAGCAGGAGGCAAATCAATTCACAGAAAGAAAAGTTAACTATAAATGCACACTATAGTTGTTAATTCCAATTCCAACTGGTTATAATTGGAAACCTGAAACTACCCACTTTAAGTTCTTCCAATAAAAGTTCCATTTTAAATGTCCGACATAAATAAAATAGTATCTAATTATTGAAGGTTTTTTACTCCAAAAGTTAAACTGATATGCAATCAAATAGTGTCAGTTCAATACCAGTTATATATTAAAAAGACATAATTTTTCAGCCATATAGTTTTATTGTTATAACTAAGACTATTGAACTAGCATATAAGGCAAAATAAAAATATATTCTGTACTCTGTAAATTATGTCCACATAGTAACACAATCTAATCAAAATCTACCATTTCTGGCATTTCCATTATTCACCAAGGACATAAAGGCATATATAAGCATCTCTAAAGACATACTGCCACCTAAAGGTCAACTGCAATTATTTTTTCCTACTTATTGCAGATAATACCTTACCCAGAGCATTTTAAGAACTTTGTGTGTGTTTTCACAGTCATCTGAGAAATTTACTGGTAATTCACTTAAAGAATGAAAAGAATTTTAACAGAGAAAATAATGCATTCAAGCAAAATCACTCTAAAAATAGCTATCAAGAATATTAGTTACTGCAGGGTTTAACAGAATACCAATATGAAACATTCTGCAATAGATGAAGATTGTTTTACAAATTACATGCACAATAATATATTACAATGTACAGTGCAAATGGCTTGTTTATATATTCCCACATGTAAAAACACAATCCACTTGCAATAAAAAATGGTCAAACAGGTAGTTGGCTTAATAGGAAACCTAGGCAATAGCTTTATTTTGATCCAACAACAGATCTCCCTTCCTACTAAGCTATCTCAGTGTGTGTGTGTGTGTGTGTGTGTGTAAAAAATAAGTTAAAAACTCATTTTTACACTCTTACCATTTGAATGTCATCCCAACTAAAACAAGTAAGTACCTTTGTAAGTCAGTAGCCACACAGGGAAATGCTGGAGGCATAGGATCACAAGAGTGTCAATAGGCATCACTTCATATAGAGTGGGAGAAGGCAATGCTAAATCTCGCATTTGCAAAAAAAATGTGGCTCAGTTAAAGCCTTTGAGACATTTCCTGGTTGATGTTACCATACATGGAAAAAAAAACCCAAAGGGGTCATACCAAAATTACTGTGGGAATATGGAGCTTAAGGGAAATAAAATGTACCTTGGAAAACTCCACGTAGTAAAAGTTGAAATAAATTGTTTACACACCATCATCTAAAGCATCAGCAAATTGAAACAAACTAAAATTGGACGCTTAAGATCTTACTATTTAATATTCTACACATGAAAAATAAAGAAGGAATGGTGCTGCTTTCATAAATGGAAAGATACAGCAAAAATAGTATTTGGATACAATGTGAAGTCTAATATCAATTAGACTTCAGAGACAATCATTTACCATTATGATTGTCCACTTTATGCTCCAACCACTCCTGTAGAAGAGGAAGTTGGCATGTTTTATTGGACGGTTCAATCTGAAATTATATTTTGCCTGAGCAAAATATGTTTATGATGGGACCTTGTAACGCCAGGGCTGGAAATAATGAAGAAAATGTAGCATGGTCTAGGAAACATAAATGAAGGGGAAAATAACTTATCAGGTTCTGCCAGTCAATGATTTCTTCATTTCTAATACATTCTACAAATAACCAAAACAATGGGCTGTATCAGACAGAACAGAGAGAAATAAAATTGGGCTGTTGGTCTGAGTTCTGAGCTTGGCAATTTGGTTGCAAACGTTTTGTTACCATTAGAGACATCATCAATGCGTCTGTCAGAGCACTTGTCTTTAAATGTAAATTATGCAAATTAAGGTGGATGTTGTTTGTTTGGCTACTTTTGAGTCATGGTCTGACTTCAGATTGTTTGATTGGCTGGCTGTTGTTACCAAGACATGGTCTTTGGTTTTAAGTACCATCTGTGTGATGTAAATTAGTGTTGCTTGTTCAGATACTGCTGAGTCATGGTCTGGTTTTGGTCTGCTTGAATGGCTGGTTGCTGTTACTTAGAAGTGGTCCAATTTCTTGTGAGATGATGGGTTGTGATTTGTTGTTGTTGCTGTTGTTTAGTGGGATGCCTATTACCAACCTCAGAGCTCAAGCCAACAGCCCAACCTGAACTATTTATTTCAGAAATCAAAACTGATTATATTAGCAGAAGGAAGTGGAAGAGTTCAATAACATAGCCAGGGAGTTCTAGAACAGATTGCAAAATTCACGTGTGTGAATTCAAAGCTAAGCTAAAGTGGAAATACAAAGAAAATCAAATTTTGCAATATAACCTTGAGCGAATAACCATATTTACAAGGAGAATATCAGGAATTGCTTTAAAATCAAGAACCATGCTGATAAGGATCTAGAAGCAATGTGGAAATAAAATCAATTAACAATTAACAACTAAGGTCAATCAATTAACCTTAGAATTGACAATGGAGATATTGAGGGGGTAGACCTTTTAGTACTATCAATATAAAGGAATCATTAATAAAAAAATAAAGTGCAGAAAGCACTTAGTAGTGAAACAATGGAAAATATAGATAATGGGACATGTCTATATCTAAAAAGATCAATATCATGCAAGAATCAATATCATATAAACAATAGTTTTTCCCATTACAGTGAGTTGGGCAGCCATATGCAGCATTAAAATAAACTTTTAATATTTGCATATTAGTATAATTATTTTTATTGCTACTCTTGGGGGAAATGAATGAAAATCCAACTCCTCAGAAACTTTCTTAGATAATCATATAAATAAAAATATAAAAAATATAAAAATATAAAAAATATAAAAAAATAAAAAATATAAAAAATATAAATATAAATATAAATGTAATTAACTGAGACTACTCAGCACTCCTGCAAAGCTAAATTGCAGTGACTCAGCTGGAAGATGTTGCAGAAGTAGATTTTTTTAAAGGCTCAAAACAACTGGATATATGATTGCCAATGCAGGATACTTTCCGTGCAACCAGACATGCTTTCAGACTACGATACCTTGACAATATTCAGCCGAAACCCCCAAGTGTCTTCATGAAATGTGTTCACTAAGCATTGTATTTTAATTGCCCATGCTTTTCAAAGCTTCAAGCATAGCATGAAAATGAACAAGTAAATGTCATATGAAAGCAGCATGCAACAGCAACTACTCCAATGTGAAAAATGATAAACTCCAGAAAGCATTTCAGTCTCACAAGGTGATTAAAAAACATTGAGTCATATATTATGTGTAAAGCAATAATCAAACTTAGGACAGCATTACAATTACTTGTTAAGATAGTAGGAAACACAGAACCAGAAAGGCAATGAGTTTCCTTGAATCAGAAGCACAAAAGACAACATAGCTAAATGTATGCAATGCTTTACTTCAGATGTAGTAATCCAAGGTATATTGTCATGAGAATAAGCCTCATGGCTCAAGCACCTGGTCTTCCCTTCGCTGGAGATAACTTGAGATGAAGATTTCTAGGCTTATTTTTCAATAAAGCGTACCTTCTTTGTTATGGCTTGATATTGATTTATTTCAATTTTGATTAGTTATGTGAGAAGCTAGAGATACATGTAGGTGTTATTTCCTAAGAAACACAAAGACATGGGCCTAAAAATTTCAAAAGATGTGATTTTATGCATCTTGTGGCACTTTAGTTAAAGTGGGAACACTATAGATAGTTAAAAGACATTTGGTCTCTTTATGGATGTGAAAAATTACTATATTTTAAAATGGCAGCTTTAACATTATCTCAGAAATCTCCAAAGGCAGTTCTTAACCTTAGTCATTGGCCATCTCCTTACAGCAGTGATGTGCGTTGAGGTTTATGGCTGGTGAGGCACTGACACAGTGGTGGGTTTCAAATTATTTTAGTCTTGTGGACTTCAACTCCCAGAATTCCACAGCCAGGCATGCTCAGTTCCGATTTAAAGCGACAGCATTTGTTTTTCTCCTTTGCAAAAAAGTTTCCTTCATTGTTTTTCTTCTCCCTCTCCCTCCTTCCTCCCTCTCTCCCTCCCACCCCCCTCTCTCAAACGGACACATGCACACAGAGAAGTTGGATTGGATTATCTCTCCTACCCCCTTCCCTCTCTCACTCATTCTCTCTCAAACAAACACAAACACAGAAGTTGGATTGGAGCCAATCCGAGCCTTTGATTGCAGGCGGAGCCACGTTGCCTTTTCAAACTTGTAATCAGTGTAGCATAGTTATGTGTGTGTGTGTGTTTGAAAAGGCAACGTGGCTCTGCCTGCAATCAAATTACACTTGGGGAGGGATATACACTTGACGATGAAGTTTGAGTTCCTCCCCCTCCCTCCGACCCACACGGACCTTTTCCAGCTGTTTCAGAGAAGATTTCAACTCGTTCTTGCCTATCATCATGAAAAGAAAAAAAATGTAAAAGGAAAAAGGCAAGAGCTGAGGTCAGGCTGAGCTAGTTGTTGCCAGAGTCACCGTGGATGACCCTGCTTAACTGTTTAAAAAAGCCTCTAAAAAAGCACCCTCTACAGGAGGAGGCAGGAGAATGACGTGCCTCACCTAAGTCAGGAATTTTTAGGCTTTTAACCTTTGCTTAACTCTGCTCGAGTGATCATAAAATGCCTAAAGTCAGACTAGATGAGGCAGGTCGTTCTCCTGCCTCCTCCTGTAGAGGGCGCTTTTTAAGAGGCTTTTTTAAACAGTTAAGGAGAGTCATCCACGGTGACTCTGGCAGCAACTAGCTCAGCCTGACCTCAGCTCTTGCCTTTTTCCTTTTACATTTTTTTTCTTTTCATGACAGTGGTGAGGCTCTGCCTCCCCTGACTGCACGTCCCTGCCTTACAGACACTTTGAAATGTTACTCCTAAACATGTACCGTATTTTTCAGCATATAAGACACATCTTTTTCCCCCCAAAGAGAGGGGGAAAACCTGGGTGCGTCTTATACTCCGAATGTAGCCGCCTGGGTCATCTGGAGAAGGAGCAGGTGAAGCGGGCACTATGCAGGAAGTGAGGCATAGGACAAGGTGGCTCACTGCTCGGACTCCCACTTTTTCAGACAACCCGTGAGGAACCGTTAATCCAAATGGAAGGGATCTCTACCCCTCCTCACCCAATGGGCCGTTCCCGGTCAAGCAGAGCAGTGGCCATTCAGCAGCCCCCACGTCTTTCCCGCCTCGCTGAAGAGAAGAAGCGAGCCAACTACCATTCCTTGGGCCAAGCAGCTCCGCGTCATCATCGGTTTGAGGGAAGGTCAATCTATTTAATATGTTGTCCCTTGCATCCATATTCCATTGAATAACAGCCCATAAACTAAGGTTTCACTATGGCAAGAGATTTAAGAAGGCTCAAATTGCAATAAAAGGAACCATCTGGATAGATCAAAAGGACAACTGATTCTCAAAATGTAGTAGGATTTACAAGATATGTCAGTGTTGATCTCTTTATATAAAATTGTAATAAATTAGTTTTAATTTGAGAACTAATAGGAATATAACACCCATCTAGAAAGAACATCTAAAAAAAGAGCTACAAAATATTTTGGAAGTTCAAAAGCTGATACAGCAGCAATATTTAACCTACTTGTACCTAGAATTTAATATTCAACATTCATGAATGTCTCTACTTAAAATTCTAAATATAATGACCAATACAACATCATGCTATCCTTAAAAAAGTTCTAAATAACTGAACATGTTTACAAGTTTACTATAATATGGAAATGTGGGGTGGAAAATCAGAGAATACAGCAAACTATTGGACTATTTTTCAAAAGGGAGATATTTCACAAATTCCTTTACTGGCGGAATAGTTTCCTGCAAGAAATTACTGCTGACACAATCCATTGATGTTTTCAGAATCTTCTATCCAAAAACTTATTGAGAATCAATCTAATGTAACTTATAAATCCTTGTACAGGTTGGGGCGAGAGCACTGAAATAATTTATGGACAATTTCAATTTAAAGTTATAGCAGAAAATACTTACTAATTTGTTTTCCTGCATGTATATTCTCCGTAACTTCTGGCATCCTTTAGCTATAATGACCATTCCTTCATCTGAAATCTTGTAACACTGCCCAAAGTGAATGTCTTTCAATTCTCTGCATTCTGAGCCCAACTATAAATGAAGTTAAAATATCTGCATTAACAACATACTTGAAACCATCTGTACTCTACTTATTACCATAGAACTACCAAAACAATTTACAAGGATAGGAAAACATCCAGCAAGAAAAAGAATTCCATTGAAAATAGAACAGGCAGTTAGCAACTTGCATGTTTTTGCCTATATGCATATGCACATTAAATGGTTAGATAATGAGATTTTAACAATGTTTTAGCAGCACATTGGTCTCAAAACATTATCTTCTATTGCAGTATTCACTGCAGTGCTTCAACAGTTCACAGTAGTTATGTACTTCTAATTTTCTATAATCATAAAAGAGACAGGCTTGTTAGATTAACTATACATTTAATATGATCTGTAGAAATTGTCTTTGAGGTTACTCCGAAGAATGTTGTCTGAGGCAAATCTTAATTCCTAATAACATTTTTTTCATACAACATTTAAAGCCGTTTGATAAAGCCATCAGTTCTACCAACTTACTGGTAATCAGCACAATACAGTATACAGTATATACAACTATAAATATAAAACTAATATTGCATACAGATGTTTCAGCTTCCATTAAGAATTCACAGTGCTAAAGTTTTTGCACTAACCTTTCAGTAAATACTGTGTTTCCCCCAAAATAAGACAGGGTCTTATTTTCTTTTGACCCACAAAATATGGCTTGGCCTTATTATCAGGAGAGAGCTTATTGTTTTGGGGTTGCCGGGCAGCTGCTCTCTTGCGAGCGGACTCCCAAAGAGCCAGGGACAGCCTCAGGGGTGAAGAGCTGTGTTGTGATGTCGCAGCAGCGTAACACAGCAGCCATGAAGTGACCACGCTCACAAGCAGCCACCTGGCAAAGCCCCTGTCCAGCCGGGCACAGTGCCATTCACTGACCTAGGGGTATCACCAAGCCGCGTGACCACTTGTTTGCCGCCACCTGGCTACCGCGACTTGGTGCCTTCGAAATGCTAGTGAATGGCACTGTGCCCGGCTGGACAGGGGGGTTGCGCGAGCGGCTGTTCCACTCCTGCTTGCGCACCTCCCAGCCACACAATGCCCTGGCCCAGCTCTTGCTGCAGAGCCAGGGCACCTCCGCTGCCACCATTGCCATCCCAGCATGGCTTTTCCGGCAACTTCCAAACCGAGTCTTCCGGCAGTGGCTGCTCTGGGCGTACGCTTTATGGTTGTACACTCTGGGAGTACGCTGTGCCGGCGAGCCGGCCCACAATCATAGAATGTATGCCCAGAGCGGCCACTGCCGGAACATTGTTTGGAAGCTGCTGAAAAAGCCATGCTGGGATGGTGGCGGCGGGAGGTGGCGGCAGCGGAGGTGCCCTGGCTCTGCAAGGAGAACTGGGCCAGGGCATCATGAGGCTGGGAGGTGTGGGAGTGGAACAGCCACTTGTGCAATTCCCCTCTCTAGCCATGTAGAGTGCTATTCACTGGCATTTCTAAGGCACCAAGCTGTGTGAGCCGGGAGACGGTGAACAGGCGCTCACGCGGCTTGGCGATACCCCTAGGTCAGTGAATGGTGCTGTGCCTGGCTGGAAAGGGGGCTTGCCAAGTGGCTGCTAGTGAGCGTGGTCGCTTCATGGCTGCTGTGTTGAGTTGCACAGCCATTCGCCCCATAGGCTGTGCCCAGCTATTTGGAAGTCCGCTCACAAGAGAGCAGCCATTCGGCAATCCCCCTCTCCAGCTGGGCACAGCGCCATTCACCAACCAAGCGGTATCCTGAAGGCACCAAGAAACACAATCACCTTTAACCGCCCTCCTGGTTCCCACGGTTTGGCACCTTCGGGATACTGCTAGGTTGGTGAGCGGCGCTCTGCCTGGCCAGAGCGGGGGGGGGGTTGTCCAGGGGGCTTATTTGCGGGGGAGGGCTTATATTTTGCCCACACGAAAAATGTGCCAAGGCCTTAGTTTCAGGACAGGTCGTATTTTCAGGGAAACATGGTAGTAAATTCAGTAAATAGTAATGCTTCTTACTAAGTGAATAATGATGCTTTTTTACAACTGGACCTGGCAAAAATATCACCCTGATAGAAATAAATACTATGTATCTTTTCTTCAGATAAAATACAACTCCATTCAAAACTAACTATATATTATTGTCCATAGCAGTAAGCTTCTCAATCAGTACAATTTCAGTGTTTTAGAATTTAGTAGGTTAAATTTCAAAAGCCAATTTATAGATGCATCCAGAACTGAATGTAAGTTACCTTTCCTAAGGTAGAGATACATGTCATCAGTGAGCTAAATAACAGCATTAAGCCAACCAAGCAGTGAAATGAAAGTTGGGAATATGGAAGGCATATAAAAAGTATAACATGTACCTTACTGCAAACCTAAATTCAATGAACACTGCAGAGCTCAAATGCATTTTCTATTCAGAAAAAGCTGTACGTATACTCAGACAACTTTTAAAAATGTACTTCTATTATAATTTGATGCATTACTTTGAGTGCTTTTAGGAAAATGAAAATTTGAAATGTAAATTTTGTTTTCATATTAAAAGTCATTTTATTCAGTTCACTCAAAATAATTCCCATTTTACACTGGTAAAATGGTACCAAATCACAAAGGAAAGATAAAACTATTCAATTTGTATCTTGTCACTGTCTTCTCCCAAAAAACAGGGATGTTATTAAGAGCAGAATGAAGACTGAGTTTGAAAGAAACTTGGTCAGAGAACACTCATTTTATGTGAATGAGATTAAATTTCCAAATTCAAAGCCTCTTGGATAATGGGAAGGAAAACACTGATGATCTGCTCAAATCTCTTATTTTTCAGAAACCATGGACACCACTGAAGTTTTAAAGTGCCATACAACTAGAACTGGACAAATGTTGTCATTATCTTCAAAAGCATGTTTGGGCAGAATTACTGCTCAACCAATGTGAGTTAAATAAATCCTTGAAATATTCTATTGCAGATTGATTGATTTATAAATACCAGAAATCAGTATTGAATTGACAAGACCAAGTATTATCACTAATCTTATCCCATTTGATTACTTATTTGTACCTTGTCTTTATTATTTTTACAAATAACTCAAGGCATTAAACATATCCAACACAGCTTCCTCCACCCACAATATAACCATGATAAGATTTTTAAACTGGGATGAAACTGCTATTTAATAGATCCTTATCATTATCCTCATCATTCTAGCCATTGTCTACCCACTGAACAGTAAAGGCTTCTTCCGCATGTTTCCAGCAAATTTGGTCTTGAGCTTTCTTTTGCCAATTGGACCTGCAATTCTTTTTGATGTCATCGATCCACCTTGTTTTAGGTCTCTTTTGTTGATACTTTTTATCAAGTGGAATCCATTCTATAGCTACCTTACTCCACCTGCCATCAGTTCTTGCTATGTGACCAGCCCATTTCCATTTCAATTCTTTTATTCTCTTAATGATATTGGACACTTTTCTTTGTTCTCTAATCTATGTGCAGGTTTTTCTATCTTGTCTTGTGATGCCAAGCATGTTATCTTTCCATGGCTCTTTGCATCACTCATACCTCCTATATTTATTTGAATGTAACAGATACAAATGCAAAACTATGCTCTTAAGAATGAAAATGGTGGCACATGATTCGAATGCAATATTGCAAGCTAATTCTGCCCACAGCCTAGAGTTCAATCCTAACAGGCTGAAGGTTTACTCAGACCTCCATCCTTCCGAGGTGGGAAAAATGAGGACCCAAATTGTTGGGGGTAATATGCTGAAACCATCCAGATATTGCTGTAAAGCACTATTGGGCAGTATATAAATCTTATTGTTAATGCTATTGCTAAAATCAAAGGCACAGATATATCATGAAAAATATCTAGCATATTTATGAATATCTTGGAATTACAACTGATTAGTAATTGGAGGAATTAAGATGTGAAATGGCAGCAAAAAGAATAAATGCAACTTTTAGGCTGCATTAATGTAAGTATAATTCTAAGCCCTAGGATTTTATCCTTCTACTCCACTATGCAGAATCTCTATCAGGTTCTGGGCATTTATTTTAATTAATTTTAATTAAAATAATTTCTAACTTTCTCAATAGTTAATTATAATTTATGTAAATAAAATCTTGAAGAATTATTCTGCCAAAAAAACCCTCTAATTAGCTTATATATTTGTTTTAAAACAGTAGAAAGTTATAAAAATTGAAATATTATGCAAAATATAAATTAATCCCCATTTAAATTTATCTTGAAAACATCTTAGTTACTTCCAGAATAATTCAAGACCATATGTCTAGATATGGGTCATTTATGTTGTGACTGGAAATACATTTGAACTTAGCAATTGAAAAAGTTTTCCATAAACTTTTAAATTGAGATGAACACAACTCTGAAGACTACTACTAATAGTATTGTTTACCTATTCCAATTTATAGTGTAACTAGGAAGAATGACAGACTTTCATATTAAAGAAATAAGATTAGTATAGAATGTTATAGTATATCTACAAACTTAAACAATTGTCCACAGATAGCAATATCTCACACTCTGCCTTATCTAGTATAGTAAATTTACTTTCAGAATGCCTTCTGGCACAAGTACAAAATTCTAAGAACATAAAGGACAGGGCATCCTTGATATAAATCATACTATGTATCTTAAAAATTATGTAATCATTCATGATGCAGGGGGCAGTAACATTCGGAATACTGTGAGAACCTGCAAGAAATGACAATTTATTTCAAAAGTTTCCAAAATGACATATTAAAAAAATAGTAGTATGAAAGTACTTATAACTATTATATTTTGCATATTTGTAATTAATTACATTAATTATATACTGAGTTTAATAGAACTTGGTTTGTCCCATATAAAACAATCAATGGCTGAATTCTAAATACAATATACTCAGAATTATTTAAAGAGACATACAACAGAACTTAATTAGTATGAAGAAATTTACCTGCTTAAGTCCTTCATCAGTAAGACGATCTTGGTTGCCAACATGAACTTTCTGAAGCTGAGGACATTGTGAGGCAATAGCAGACAGAGATGCATCAGACAGCTGTTTACACCTATATGCAGTGTATTTTAGAAGTCCATGACACTTAGATGCTAGCATACATACACCAGTATCTGTCACATTACGACAATCAGAAATATTGATTTCAGTTATATTCTGGCTTCGTGATGCAATGCTTTCCAGTAATTCATCAGTGATCTGTCAAAATAATAGCCAATATATAATATTACACTTTTCTTTATCAAAAATTATATAAACAAAACCACATGATGTCAACACATATATGATTTCTGACTTTAGAACTGACTGCTCAGTGTAGATAGTTGTTACTTCACTGTAAATTTTTTAGATAATCTGTATTTAAACCTTTTAGAGCAAGATCCTATATTAGTTCTCTAGTCTAAGTTTTTGTGACATGGAAAATTAAAATGGCTATTATGTAACATTCTACCTAGAACATTTCCAAATATCTATAACCTATATCTAACATAAGTATAAGTATAATCTTTATTGTCATTGTACTTAAATACAACGAAATTGGTTCACAACAATTCACACACACACCTAAAAATTCTAGTTCTCACCACAGATTTCAAAGACTGAGCACTTCTGTAGACCTCTTAGTACTTGGGACTAAAAATATTAATTTTGCACTAGAACAATCCCTTGCATTATGCCAACATTAAAGTAACCAGGATTAGAATCTTTTGTCTGGAACAGAAAAAGTTCATATTGTCCCAATACACATTAGAGAAAAATCACAAAGAAAGATCTTAGGTAGCTGGGTTACACAAAATGATTTATTTACATTTATTTGCTCTGTTTGTTTTTCCAATGTTTTCAATCACCACTTAAGAGAAATTTGGAACACCATAATATATAAATTATGTAATAAATTATTGAACTGAATAAATTTAGAAACAATGAGTTTATGTAAAAGCAGGTATCACTGCAATCATGGACAATTCCTTTATCCCCAATTGAGCCACTGTACTTCTGTACAGCTATCAAACAAAAGAAACACACACAGAAAATAGAAGTGACATCCAACCACAGCAAAGACCTGTGCAAAGATTACTTTGCACTCTATGCATGGCATGACTACTTTTTCAGGAAAGGGCCAATATATTCTGTATCCAATGGAAGAGAATAGATGTAGTTCAGGGATGAACTGTGCAGTCAATGTCCTCTGAGCTTGATTGCAGATGTCCTCTGAGCTTGATTGCAGATGCCTCATTACTCAATCTGTTATCACTGATGATATTATCTAATCAGGTAATGAAACATCTGCAAGCAAACAACCAAGCTCAGAGAGTACCAAGTACTCCACATATTTTGTCTCAATAGCAAAACACTTCATGTCTCTTTGAAGCTTCAGTCTGTTTCTTACTATAGCCACTTGTAAAAAATTAGCACCTTTGAAAACCACTAAAAAGATTCTGGCACTGATGAAGAGAGTCTCATCTCAATCTTTTTCAGCAACATGCACGCCCAGTTCTTGTGTTTCAGAAAGTGACTTGTAGCAGACTCCCAACTTTCTCCAGGAAAATGTGAAAAGGCTAGAAGAACGCAACTGTTATGTGTGTGCAAAAACTTCTTTTAGCTTTTCCAAGTGTCACAAACCACTGAGAAAATGTTACAAAGTCAGTAAAGGAAAACAAGTGTCATATCTGTTCACTTTTAGAAGTGACAGGACCATATGGCTTCACTCACATTTTCATTCAAGTTCAACATCTATTTGAACTTACATACAATCCTAATAGGTGGAATGTTACTTGAAGAGGAACATCTGTTAAATTTGCTGCTAGTGAGTCAGTCTTCACAAAAACATACTATAGCACATAGCATAATCAACCTGGGCTTAGTTTTACAGATGAACATAACTATAAATTGCATTTAATTCGCAATGATCTGATATAGCATACATTCCATATGTTCATCTTTCAAGCGTCACTTTGAAATTTTATATGTTAATATTGCCTATTCCATACCTGCTGACGACTACTGAGGTCCAATTGTTTCCAAAACTGGAAATCTAAACAGAGATCACGCCAGTATTTACAAACCAATGATGCTGAAAGACATCGCTCATTCAAAGATAAATTGGAAAATATCTATAAAAATAAAAAGAGAAAGTCATATGCCTTCAAAGTTCCTTTTAACAACATGGCAACAGTAGTATTTTAACAGTTATCCAATGCAAGCCATCATCTTTTTCAAAGAACTACGTAATCCCAGCTGTACATCTTTCATAGTTACTCATTAATATGCAACATCCACTCCAAAGTTTGCTATGCTGGCTATGAAAAATTATTAATAATTAAACCTTGCACACATTCAATATGTTTATTAGACCACCAACTTTTTTATAATAGTTGCAAGCTTTAAGCCATTAGGTTAAATTTAGTTTTTAAAAAAGGGGTGGTATTATAAATAAAATTGTATCTGTAGCAATTACATTATTAAATGGAATGAGAAAGTTTCTTTGCAGTGTGTGAAAATCTGAGATGGAGGGGTACAACAGTCAGAAACTATATTAAGTAGGATTTGTCTAACAGATTGCTGGAACAAATTCACAAGCATTTGATTTGCATTTTTGTAAATACAGATACCATACCATTTCCATTAAGAATCAAGATACACACCATTGCTGAAAAAGAGGATAAAAATTAATGGAAAATGTCTACTTTTACAAAGCCTTAGATAATGCATCGTTTGAGCTTCAGATGAGTAAAAAAGGGTACAAATACCTGGTGTTGAAAAAACATAGTAGACTTAAATACAGTTAATCCTTGACTTATGAGTACAATTGAGCCCAAAGTTTCTGTTAAGTTAGACATTTCTTAAGAGAATTTTGCCCCATTTCATGACTTTTCTTGCCTCAGTTGTTAAGTAAATCCCTGCAATTGTTAACGACACAGTTAAGTGAATTTAACTTTCCTATTGACTTTGCTTGTGATAAGGTTGCAAAAGGTAATTCATGACCCCAAGACACTGCAACCGACATAAATCTAAATCACTGCCAAGTGTCTAAATTCTGATCATATAACCTCAGGAATACTGTAATGGTCATGTGAAAAACAGTCATAAGTCACTTTTTTCAATGCCATTGTAACTTTGAATGGTCACCAAATGGAACAGAATGACAGAGTTGGAAGGAACCTTGGAGATCTTCTAGTCCAACCCCCTGCTCAGGCAGGAAACCCTATACCATTTCAGACAAATACAATACCTCCTAAACAACTTCCAATGTTGGAGCATTCACACCTTCTGGAGGCAAGTTGTTCCACTGATTAATTGTTCTGTCAGAAAATTTCTCCTTAGTTCTAGGTTGCTTATCTCCTTGATTAGTTTCCATCCATTGCTTCTTGTCCTGCCTTCAGGTGCTTTGGAGAATAGTTTGACTCCCTCTTGTTTGTGGCAACCCCTGAGATATTGGAACACTGATATCATGTGACCCCTAGTCCTTCTTTTCATTAAACTAGACATACCTAGTTCCTGCAACTATTCTTTATATGTTTTAACCTACAGTCCCTTAATCATCTTTATTGCTCTTCTCTGCAATTTTTTTACAACATCTTTTTTACATTGTGGCGACCAAAACTGGATGCAGTATTCCAAGTGTGGTCTTAGCAAAGCATTATAAACCAGTATTAACACTTCATGTGATCTTGATTCTGTCCCTCTGTTTATGCAGCCTAGAACTGTGCTGGCTTTTTTGGCACCTGTTGAAAGTCAGTCCTAAATGAACTGTTGTAAATCAATTTTCTGCCATCTTTAAAGGATAATGTAGTGCTAGCCAAATTTTAAAAAAAGTAAAAATAAACTGTCAGCAAAGAAATGTTTAGAATATGCAACTATTACTTCTTGGAATATTCTTTTAACTATTTCACTGCAAGTTACCCACAGTAATAAGTATTTAACTTGAAGTAACTTGAATATATGACATTTGTTAGGTACATTTGGTTAATAACTGTTACTAACAAGTTACTGTTTTAAAAGATTGAAAGGCATACCTCTGTTCTATTAAGTAAAGTTAGATAGCAGTTACAAGTTTAAATAGAATTCTTTGTAGGGTCATTTAAGGACTTTTTGTTCATCTATTTCAAGAAGAACTGAAGTAACTGCAATAGTGTGGGGTAAAGAAACAAATAAAGCAGTTTTATAAAATATCAAAAATTTTATATTTCACCAGTGGGTACTAAGGGTCTTTAGATTGGATCTTTACAATATTCGCTGTTTCCATGTAGAGAGAGATGTACATCATTTTGGTATACAGTCTTCCTGAATGCCACCTATGCATTTTACATAATGCTGGATTCTGCTTGATTCTCCTCAGACCATTCTCAAGGTAGCAGAGAGCCAAAATAAAATCATCTAAAACTTTCAAATGTACACTATATTGCCAAAAGTATTCACTCATAGCTGCTTCTGATTATGTGGATGGGTGAGCAAATATTTTTGGCAATATAGTGTATATTATAATCCAAAAAATAGGCTTAGGTTTTGAGAAATGATATCTGTGAATCATCTCGTATTAAAGTCCCAACCTAACAGATTAAAACTAAAAAGAAGCAAAATAAAACCCTGCAATGTAAGAAGCAGGTGAGCAGCTTCCAATTTCAGACTTACTTCTTCCTGCAATTCCGGTATAATAGAAATGAGAGCTGCAATTCTTGTTCATATGGAATAAATTTATGGATTTATCGAAAGTTATTTTTGTTTATAAATAGAGCATGAAGAGAACAGTTCTAAATTAATGAGTATTATCTTATGACAATATAAAAATTATCTCCTAAAAGCATTCAACATCCTCTCAAATCAGGGATTCAACTTCAGCTAAGACTCCTTATCAGCATTGCTTTCAATAAACCTGTAGCTCGGTGCTTTAAACTGATTACAAAATGGCACAGACCTCAACACAAATTCTTCATCCCCATCTCTATGGCAAAGTAGCGCAGCAAAAGGCAATCTAATGACAGGTTTGCACCCCTTGCAATGAGATTCCAGGCACTGGAATATATGATTCCAGTGATTCCAAAATGAGAAACAGGTAGGTGCGAGGTAGCCAACGTAAGAAATCCATGAAGAGCAGTTCTTGAAGATCAGGAGAAAGGAAGAAAAATTATCTTAAAAAAAAAACAAAAACAAGGGAACCACAGCACACCTTGGAAGTCTGTATCATATGTAACAGCACCACCCTTGACAGTCCATGCCTACCAAACCCACCTCTTAGATACAACACAGGTATCTAAGATATCAATGAAGAGTAGTTCTTGAAGATCAGAAGGAAGAAAACTTATCTTAAAAAAAAAAACAAGATAACCACAGCATACCTTAGAAGTCTGCGTATCATACGTAACAACACCACCCTTGACAGTTCATGCCCACCAAACCCACCTTGAGAAGGATGGAGGGAGGCATCTGATTAATATCCGGCAGCGGTGGCTGCGAGTCTTGGCAACAGTCCTCCGGGTTTTCGGGGGGTTCTTCACAGTAAGGTTCGCCCCGCTCGGGCTTCTCTCTCCCATCGAGCTCCGACAGGTGAGAAGGAGAGCTACTTGGGATGATCTCCTTCCCATCCTCGGCGACGGAGTCTTTAGGCGAAGCTTCCCTGGCACAGTCTACGGCGCAGGGCAGAGGGCAGAGGTGCTGCTCGGGCAAGAGCACCTGTTGGCATTCGGCGGGGTCGGCCGAGGGCGGCGAAGGGGCGCCGGTGCCCGCCGCATTTCCCCGGAGGGTGGCACAACGGGGCTGTTTCCGCGGCGGATAGGCGCGCAGCCCGATCCCTTTGCGCTTGCACACCATCTCCACGGGAGCCTCGCTGCTCTCCAGCGCAGACCCGAAGAAGCCCCGGCGCGCGGGCGGCGGCGACGTCGAAATGAGCAGGCTGGAGAAGAGAAAGCGGCGGCAGCGGCGACCCCGCTCTCTCCAGACCGACACGGGAGGCCAGCGCAGGAGGCGGCGAGCGTGGCGGTCGCCGGGGGGCTTCGCAGCCGTGTAAAGGAAGGAAGGCGACGGCTGCTCCTTCGCGGCGGGTGGGCTGGCACTGTGGACCAGGAAACACAGCATGCAGGGACCCCGGAGGAAGCAGGTCCGGGTCCGTGGCGGCGGAGGGACCTTCCCCCTCAGGGGGGCGCGGAGGTGATTTTTCTCCGCCCTCTGATTAGTGCCTTTCCTCGAAATAATATGGCCCATATAGGAAGCCGAGCCACCGCCACCAGGCTCGGCAGAGCCTTTTCTGAGCGGCGTCGGCGCAGCTCAGTGAGCCTCACGACATGGCTCCCAGCTTCTGCCCCTTCACTCTCGCCGAGGCCGGCAACCACAACGCCTCAGCTTCCGGGACATGAAAGGAAATGGCCAAGAAACTTCCGCCTTCCTGATCCGCCCCAAATTAGAGTTCTAAATATAACCACAACAAACCAGGGACTCCATGGAAGCCCTCACTTCCGGTTCCGCTTGGAACCTTCCCACGTGATGGAGGCACGTGCTGAAGTTTAAAAGTTAAACGCTCGAAAACGCCGGCTCTGCTTTTGCGCGGCGAGGCCGGCGGGCTAGAAATGAGTCATTCTTAAAACTCTGCATTTCTGCCCTCGCCCAAGTCATATTAAGTCGAATTAAGTGTTTTTAAAAGGGAAGGGAAGGCGGCAGTATTTTAATTATTCGTTTAAAACCGACTTCGGTGCGTTGCAGAATGGATGCCCGGTTATTTTATTTTTTTCATTAAATGGCATTGTTTTCTGCTCGGCTTGGCCGCGCACACAGAGGCTACAACGATCTAGAAACTGGTATTTTGGAACAGAACATTGGGATGTATTTTATATTTTCATTTTTTCCATTGACAGAACAAGATGCGAGAATGTCTTGTTAATTTTGCCTCTGTCCCAATCCAAACGAGGTAAAGATCGTTATTTCTTTCAAAGAAGGTATCCTACCTTAATAGCTACAAAATATGCGCTCTCTGGAAATGGCAACATATTCTCAGCCCTCATAATTATTTCCGTCATGCTTTTGAATATTACTGTCATTCTTTTATTTTTTCATCTTGGATTTAATTCTAGAAAGATTCTAGAAATTTCTTTAAATGCTGGTTTGCATACCAGTATTCAAAGAAATACCAGTGATTTGTTCCTTGTAATCAGGGAAAGCACACTCTTAATTAAATTTTAAATGTTTTCTGACAGCTATAAAAATTGAATTCCAAGATACTCAAAAATGTAAAAACTTTGTTGAGAGTTTCCAGTCCTTGACATATTTTAACAGTGATGGAAAATAGAAATAGAATCTTGGTGAGGCTACTACAAAAATACTGCCTGAACTTTATTTAAAAATAGCACTTTTCAAATACTGTTAATGGTAAATGGAAAAATGTGATATATCTTTCATAAATGGAATAAAAAAGTTTGGAAAGGGAAGATGTAACCATACAAAAAACAGAAACTAATGCAATAAAATACATTGGGATTCTAATATTAGTTAAATTCACATCATCATCATCATTCTAGACATTGTCTATCCACTGCAGGATGAAGGCCTCTTCCACATATTTCCAACCAATATGGTCTTAAGCTTTTTTCTTTGCCAGTTGAGCCTGCAATATTTGCTGATGTCATCACTCTATCCTGTTTTATGTCTGTTTTTTATCAAGTGGAATCCATTCAATGACTGCCTTAGTCCACTTACTATCAGTTGGTTTGTGGCCAGCCCATTTCCATTTTAATTCTTATACTCTTGATGGCATAACATATTTTTGTTTGTTCTCTAAATGTGCAGGTCTTTCTATCTTGTCTGATGATGTCAAATATATACAAGCCATGGCTCTTGTAGCTTTTGTATTAATTGTGAGGTTAGTGCCCATGTTTCACTGGCATAGGTTAGAACAGGTAGCACACCCTGATCAAAAACTTTTCTCTTTATGCACAGGGGCAGGTTATTGAAAATTATGTTTAACTTGCCAAATACCTGCCAATCACATTTAACATCCCATTCAATTTCCTTTTTTGTATCAGCTTCAATTGAGCTCCATTGGACAAGTTTTGTATACAGTGTCTACTACATCTAAATTCACATGAATTAGCCAAATCATAATTGAGCCCAGATTATTTTCCCACTTCCACTCAACACCAATATGTTATAATTTATTCATTTAAATAAATGCATATTGCTACCCAACTCACTCTCAATGAGCCTGTGTGGCTTACAATAATAAAATCAAAATATAAAAACAACAACATCCTGCCTTGACAACAACAAACAAGCCATTTGATGGGCTATATTCTGTTCTGGGGTCTCCATGGTTATTGACAAAACCAGTTCTCTTGTGAAAAATCATCAAAGTGGGGACCAATCTCTTTGTGGATTATGTTTCACGTGGAGGGAGCCACCATAGAGAAGGCCTTCTTTTTGGTCCTGCTAGATGGACCTCCCTAGGAGAGTGGACTCATAGCATTCCCTGCTTCCCCACCCTGGTGGGTTAAGTAAATATCACCAGGAAAAGACACTTTCAAATAACCTAGTTCCAAGCCATGTAGACCTTTAAAGGTTACAACTAGCAGCTAGAAATGGACCCAGAAGCAACTCAGCAATGCATTTCCTGCAGGAGAGATGATATGTACATATCTGGGCCTGCATAAAACCATGCAGGCTGCTGAAGTTTGAACCAATCGAAGCTTACAGATACTTTTTAAGGGCAGCCCTATGTAGAGAGCATTGCAATAGCCAAGATGGGAGGTAACTAGGGTGTGTATGACTGAGTAGGAATTGTTGGTCCAGGAAAGAGCACAGCTGGCACCCAACGTGTAGTTGTGCAAAAGGCCTCCTGGCCACAACTGCCACCTGCTCTTTGAGCAGGAGTTTTGAGTTTAGAATAACTCCCAGATTACATATACAGTCTGCTTGGCACAGTGCCATTTCATCCAGATGAAAAGTGGCAATTCTCTATAGATCAAACCCAGAGCCATTCCATCTTGTTGGGGTTCAGTTTCAGCCAATTGTGCCTCAATGCATCCCTTAATAATCTTTAAGCACTGCACTATCACTTCTTTCTAAATTTGATTTTACCCTTACACTTAAATGGCTAGACTTTTCCCATTTGATATGCAGATTCCTTTAGAGGGGAACATCATCATATCACTGTAAATTATAGGAAGTAGAGTTGTAGACGTTATATCATGGATTATAAATTCTGTATCCCAGTCATCATGAACAATGGCCGTAGATATTTCAAAATTCCTGCATTTTATGTTTATGGAAATAAAAAAAATACAATATATATTTGAGGATAATCCTACACCAATTCCACCATCATAATTTGTCTTGATCTGAAAACTATTTTAAGGAAGAAAAGCGTTTAAATTACTACACATTTCTCATTTTCAAGATCTATCTATACATTGAAGATGAGCAAGACTACTATGGTTCTAATGTTGGAATCAGAAGCTAAGTACAGCCTTGTCCCTGGTGTGTATATATTGCATATCAGTTCTTTTAATAATCTGAGATGAAATACTTGAGAGTAGAGCTATTTACTCAAATATCTGAGTTCAGCTTCATGGAGGATTTTTAATGTTCCATTTTGGTTCTCTCAGGTGATAAAATAATATATTTTTGTACCAGGAAAAAGGAAATGTTAAGATTTTTACAATTTGCAGGATTTTTTCCCAATTTTTGTATAATCACTATCATTTTGTTCCTAGACCATTTAACGACCATACTCTTATTAAGAATTTTTCATGAACTAAAATGATTGTTCACTTACCTGCCTGCTTGTAACCAAGCATCAATCATCATCATCATCATCATCATCATCTACAATAGATTTTTTTGTTTTATTTTCTAATGGGTCAACATGATATCCTGAACTTCTTGTAAAATTGAGGTCAGCTACAGAATACAAAATCACAAATTGGAATTTATCTCTTTTGTCACTAGATGGTAGCATTGTTTCAGGTAAACTAAAAGCCTGTGTCAGGAATTTTAACAATTTAAAAAAAAATCCATTGCTGAGAGAAGTTTAATTTTGTTATTGTTTTAATTTGAGTAGCAAATTGAATTTCTGCATAACTAATAATGGATTGGAACTCTAAAATCAACTGATAGTATTAAGCTATTTAAAAATTCATTCTGTTCTATAAATAAAAGACATTAATTATTCCTTACAATCCAGGCTGAACATATTTATTTCTTTACAAAAATTTGTGAGAAAAATCAATTGAAGGGTAAATCAGTGAAGCAGTGGAAGCAATTATAAAAAAAATCTTCGCATATGAAGAAGGCAAGAGAAGGTATCTGGGTTTTTTTGCCTGGCACACAGTATTAAAACATGATACTATTGTTTAGAAAGATGCTTACTTGGGAGAAGACCCTCAGATACAATCAGGGACATGCAGTCAAGGGAGGCAGGGCCTCACCACTGTCATGATGAAAAGAAAAAAAATTAAAAGAAAAAGGCAGAGGTAGTTGCTGCCAGAGTCACAGTGGATGACTCTGGTTAGTGCTTAACTGCAGGGGAGGCGAGAGAACCACGTGCCTCCTTTACTTTAGCTTTATGGTCACTTGAGCAGAGTTAAGCAAGGGTTAAAAGGCAAAAAATTCCTTATGCAAAGGAGGCATGTGGTTCTCTCACCACCTGCTCTGGCAGCAGCAACTCTTGCCTTTTTCTTTTTACATTTTTTACATTTTCATCATGGCGGATAAGAGGAGAGTTGAAATCCTTTGTGACACAGCTGGAAAAAGTATGTGGGTCGGACGGAGGGAGGGGGGAGGAATTCAAAATTATTGTAATTTAATTTGTAAGTAATTTTTTATTGTAAGTAATTTGTGTGTGTGTGTTTCTTTCTTCACTTCACTCAAACAAACTCAATTTGAGAGAGAATTTGTTTGAGAAGAGAGGGAAGGGACAGAGGCAGGGAGGGCAGCCTTGTTTGAGAAGAGATGGGCAGCCCACCAGTAGAAGCGGGTCTTTTACCTGCCTCTGCTGGCGGGCTGGCACTTTCTTTCTTTTGCTGGCTGTGCCCCCCTTCCCTTTCTCCTCTCCCCCCCCCCACCAGGAGCCCCATCCTGCTCCCCTCTCCATTTCCTCCTCCTCCTCTCCCCTTTCTTCGCTGGCTGCCGCCTTGCCCCCCGCCTTCTCCATGCCTGCCGCTGTGTCCGACAGGCGTCTCGCGTTTATGTTCGCCATAAACACAAGATGCCTGTCGGACACAGTGGCGGGGACATTGCTTCTCGACGCTGCCGCGCTCCACCGCCTTGACCCCCGCCTCCTCCATCCTCACCGCTGTGTCCGGCAGGTGTCTGGTGTTCTGTTCCAAAAAATTTTTTTCATTTTCATTTTATACAATCACTTATATACTGTGCAATTAAAAAAGCAATAAACACAACTCATCTTCTATTCCACCATGGAAAACCAACATAACACTTCAATCCTCCATACACCCTTTCTTCTCCCCCTCCAACTTTCATTTCTCCCCTCCAGCATTCCCCTCTTCTACTTCCCCATCCCCCTCAGACATTCCTTTCTCCCCTTCCCTCCATCTCACCCTCCTTACATTCCCCTCTCACTCCCTCTTTACTCCTCCCTCTTCTTTCCCTCTACTCCTCACTTCGGTGTATTTCTACTATTCATTAATCTATTCGATTTGTATTTTACACTAAAATTGAAAGAAAATAAAAAAAAGGAAAATAAAAGGAAAAGAGAAAAAAAAGAAAAAAGAGCAGCAGTATACAAGTGCATTCTTATTGTTTTAGAAATTGAGACTATATTTCCACCCTCCCCCCCCTCCCCCCCGTAAACTCCCCTCCCTAACCCCCTTCCAACTTCCCAGATCCCATACCCGGCATAGCTCTTTATCAAGCACAGTCTGGAGTATATTAAAACCAAATATATTAGAAATTAAAAGATAAAAAAAAAGAAAAAAGAAAGGAATAAAAAAAAACAAAAAAGGAAAAAAAAAGGGGGAAATCAATAAACTCTCTACATTGAGCTCAGCTTCCCATCATTATTAAAACTTAAACAATGTACATCATTCCTAATCTCAGTTAATTTATTACTTGCAGGATTTCAAACTATATTGAAACCAAGTAAGTTGATCAAATGGAATTCTACTCTAGCTAGGGGCCTTATCTCTTTATCTAAATATCTGTCCATTTCCAAACCTTTAATTTGTCCCTTTTACCTCCTTCTCTATAAAGCAATTTAAACACATCTCAAATACTTCTCTCGGTTTCCTTTTCCAACTCCTCTCATCCTGCCTCTACCCATGTCCATATATATATTTTATTTTCATCCGTACTCCTCCCATATTTGCTCCGCCTTCCTGCAAACTCCCTGGGTATATCCTTCCAAACATTATATTCAAATAACAGTTTATATAAAAATCAACTTACTTTTTGGCTCAAAATAAACTCTAATTGAACCTTCACTACCCTCCCATCTGCACCACATTTCCCAACTCCATTCAACCTAAACCACAAACCAGGAACATCACGATCTCCGCCCTCCTCACCCTAGAGAATAAATCCTAAACAATTTATATAAAAGTTCACAGTTATCCATCAAGTCTTTTTTAAGTCCCATACAATATATTTTCCGAGGAAATCAGCATCACTTCTTTCAGCCTTAATGTCTCTTCATCGGTATACAACTATACCATTTTATACAAGACAGAAATCACAAAATATTATTCAAGTTAAAAATTAAGCAAATATTTTGGAAGCATAACTAAATCCTTGTTCTCTGCTCTTCTGCCCTTCCGGAGGGGGAAAGCGATACCTCCCGCCTTGTAGCTGTGTGTTTTGTTGTTTCTCTTCTACTTCTCCTTGTCTTTCTCCAAGTCCGGGTAATTCAGGAAGTCCCGCCTTCAGGATCTTGTAATAAAAATCTCGGGCTTCCCAAACAGAGTTGAGGCGATGTTTTTGGTCATCAAATGTAACTGTAATACCAAATGGCACTTCCCATCTATACTGTATCTGAGAATTTCTGAGTTCTTTAGTTAGAAAAGCATAGTCTCTCCTGGCTCTTAACATTTGGGGTGGTATTTCTTTGAAAACGATCAAGTCCTGTCCATCAATTCGCAGCCTGTTATTATAAAACTCTTGTAATATCGCATTTCTGGATTCTCTTGTAGCAAAATATATAATTATATCTCTCGGAAGCTGTCTCTGTTTTGCTGCCCACGAATTATGGCGGTAAATTTTTTGAATCTGCCAATCAAAGTTGAGTCCCGGACTTCCCACCGAACGACTGAAAGCCTCAAAAAAGGTCTGTTTCAAATTCTCCTGTTCGTTTTCCCGCAATCCCCTAACTCTTATTGCAAACACAGTCTTCTTATAATTTGTCATAACAAGTTGTTTTTCTGCGTTTTCAACTTCCTGTTGCAACATTTCAATTTTAGATGTCAGGTTAAAATTAGCTTCTTCCAAAAGCTCCAGTTTATCTTCCATTCCAGCAATATAAACTGTCATTACAGTTATGACCCCGATCATATCCTCCTTTGTTTGAGCAATCTTGGCATCAAGTTTGTCGCATAAGTCCGAAATAAGTTGCTTCATTTCCTCTCTAAATTCTTTAAGAGTTTCAAAAAGAAATTCTTTCGTTACCAAATCTCCAGTAGAGGGCGTAGAAGGCAAGAGCTGCGGCTTTATCGCAATTGCTTGGGATGTATTGTTGAAAAAACGTTTAGATTGCTTTGACTTCGGAGCCATTATAAAAAGGAAACAAACAAAGTCTCTGCTCAGCTTGATTTAGGATAAGATACTTTCAATAAACTTTTGGCAGTTCGTAAAGAGAAGACTTCAAGAAAACAGGGCTGGATAACTATGTCGTGTATCAAATGCAGAAGCTATAAAATCGCCATTTTGAAAAGCAGTTAAACAAAGGAGTTTTTTATACAATTGAAGCTGGTATTTTGAATAATAATAAAAAAGGGTTCTCAGGAATGGTCACTGCTCGGATTGATTTTAAGTAACTTAGTTTCAAAAATTGGTCCTGAGGGGGGGGTAACCTGCCTTGAGCTGAAAAAAAACAGCTGAGAAGATCTGGCCGGAGTAAAAAAAAAAACTCAGCTTTTGTTAAACCCTCTTCTCCGTTCACAGCCAACAAAAAAAAAGCTGTGAACTACAAAGAGGATTCTAACGACTGAGTTCCTCCCTGCCTCTTTCTTGCCTGAAAGAGGAGATATCTATAGATCTTGTAGATATACAAACCAGAAATCTGAGGGCAGCTCCGTTGAGCCACCGGCGACGGCGGCCCCTCCCCCGGAACCAGGTGTCTCGTGTTTATGGCGGACATAAACGTGAGATGCCTGTCGGACACAGCGGTGGGGGTGTTGCTTCTCACTGCTGCGCACTCTGCCACCTTACCCCCCGCATCCTCCATCCCCGCCGCTGTGTCCGACAGGCATCTTACGTTTATGGCGGACATAAACGCGAGACACCTGTCGGACACAGCGGTGGTGACATTGCTTCTCGCCGCTGCTGCGTTCCGCCGCCTCGCTTCCTCCGTTCCCGCCAGTGTCCGACAGGTGTCTTGCATTTGTGGTGGACATAAACACTAGACGCCTGTCGGACACAGCAGCAAGGATGTTGCTTCTCGCCGCTGCCGCGCTCTTGCCTCACCAAGCGTAATCCTCACCGCACATCACTGGATACATTATTACTGAACCCAACCCCCCCAAACTAAAAAAATGAAGCTGTGTGCATATAGAAAATTTGTCCTGTGCAGTACATAACAATCAAGACTGATGTGTCTCTGCTCCAGGGTTTTAATTTCTGCCTTCCCAATGCAATAGAAGCTTGGGATTTCCCTTGATGGTACTGGGGGCATTTCACCTATGCTAACATAGCAGTTCTCTTTAGACTGCTTCCTATTTTGCCAGCTTGGCAAATTGTTGACCTCACCCCATAAGAGGTCTTTAAGGGGCATGCATAAGTGCACCAGCGTGTCTACCGTCCCATTTCTAATATTTCCTTGTATTCATATTCATTTCATGTATTCATAATCATGTTTATACTTATATCTATTATCTAATTCATGCATGACAAAATAAATAAACTACTGGATGAACATGAATACGTGTTATATCGTAGAATACTGGAAATTTTAAACGCTGAGACTGTAGTGGGTTTGCCAATATATTTCTTGATCCTCATCAAGCTTCAAGCCTTACCTAATTTTATTTTTTAGATTATTTTAATTTTAAAAGATAAATTGGAAACTTGGCATGCAGCAAAGCAAAGAAAATTTTGCTTTGTTGAATTAAACCAGCAGTGCTTCTGGGTTCCCCATAAACCCAAAGAACATTGTGTAGTGATGAAAGAAATATCCTTCTGGGTTCGGCTCCAAGTGGGGAAAAAGACACTGGAGACATGGAGGCTGCTTGGAAAGATGGTTTATTGGTGGACAGGACCACATAGCTTGAGTCCTGAACAGAAAAGGTGATTACATGCTTCTATGTTGGTGGAGAAAAGAGAAAGCCCGAGGGAGGGGCTTGCTAGGCTTTTTATAATCTGTTCAGTCCCACCTCTGTGTTTCCTGTCCCTGTGTAAGAAATTTATTCTGATTGGTTGTCAGACTCTCATGGGACCATGCAGGGCAACTCTCTACACTGCGTTTTGAATCCAGGTTTGGTTGAGTTCTCAGATGCCATGTGGTGAGTTGGGTAAAGGTTAATACTAGCATGCCTTAATCCCACCTCGTTGGAGCTGAAAGGGAGAACTCTTTATTATGAAAAAGGGACTGGATTGGCCATCTTAATGGCCCATTGACAAAGTGGGTTGGGGGCAGGAAGCTGTAGGGAGCTACTCTCTGTCTTTTTAAAACATGTTTCTTCCTTTTCACATCCAGGGGAATATAATATTCTGCCATTTCAATATTTCCTAGGATATTTCATTTTTCTTGGAGAGGGCTGGGTGATAACTTTCCACAGTAGAAAATTAAATTGGTGTAACTGCAACCAAGGACTTTGTTATCTGGTATGTGGGTGTTTTGTGATCTGCAATGACAACCTTTTAGTTTGAATGTCCATAAAATATACAGAACATTCTGGATTTGCCCACAAGTCAAAAATGATTGGAGATAGCTTCTATAAAAAATATACTTCATTTGTCAAAACCTAAAAGGAGAAATGAAAAAAACCCTAAATTACATTTTCTCTAGTAACTGTTTGCATATTGCAAATAAATCATTTCTCTCTGCTAAATAAAAAACTTGTTCAGAAAATATTTCCTACAACTACGGTAACTTCTTTAATAAACAGCTTAGATTTTTCTTGCTAACTTTTTACAGTTACAGACTTCACACATACATAAAATATTTATGCAAGAGGCAGTAATTGTCTCCATCTGTCTCTTAAATAAATACATTAGATACTGAAAATGAGTTAGATATATCCAAAATGTTTTTATTGTACTTACTTAAAAGGGAAAAGGGAATTATTAGCAACATTACTATTACTATAATTGTGTAATTTTTTTCTGATGAAAATTCAGCAAATGCTGATACTTTAGATCAATTTAAGTTTTATCCCAAAGGTAAGAATTATCAAAATAGTAGTAGTAGCACTTAGATTTATGTACTACTTCACAGTGCTTAACAGCCTTCTTTAAGTGGTTTACAAAGTCAGCATATTGTCCCCAACAATCTGGGTCCTCATTTTACTGACCTCGGAAGGATGGCAGGCTCAGTCAACTCAATCTTTTCCATCTGTTTGGACAATCCCATAGTTATCATTGTTATCATCCACACTAATAATTATGGGGAAGGCATTTGCCAGTTTATTTCATAATCTTTTTTATTTGTTGTTAATCCTGATATTGTAAAATCTTTTCCAGTTCTTTCTGAGCTACTCTATTATCATTGCCAAATCTATGAGTCAAACTTGCTATTCTTCAACTTTGGTGATATACAGTGTGTTATGGTCTAGATTTTGATCTGTATGAATTTGGAAACCTCATAGCATATTTCTGGAACATTTTATCAACCTTATAATCAGATCCATACTATTTGCATTAATATCAATGTATTATTCTTATTTATTTGTTGTAAGCCAACCTTATCTCCTTGTAACAAGATGGGTGTCAAACAAATTTAATAAATATTAATAATAAATATTTATTTTGCTTTTAAATTAGTAGCAGAAAGGGGAAAAAAGGAACAAGACACAAAGATAATTCCGATGGATACATTGTCAAAGGAAAAATACATGAAAAGTGTTTTTAATGCAAAAAATACAACAGAAAAAAGTATTAGAAAATTTGATTCCAGTATTCCATAAGTAAGGATGGTGATGTAATGTCAGATTCAGAAAACCAAACCCTCACTCATTAACTGGTTTGTTTTGGAATAAGCAAAGGTTTGCTTATTTTCTGAGTAATGGACATTGAAGTCAAAGGAAGGAAGGAATTGCTCTTTAACTACTGCTTGTAACTTGTCAGAGTAACAGAATAACAGATTGAAAGGGACCTTGAGGGTCTTCCAATCCAATTCCCTGCTCAGGCAGGAGACCATATATACCATTCTGGACAAATGACTATCCAGCCTCTTCTTGAAAGTCTCCAGTGATGAAACACCCATCATTTCTAAAGACAAGCTGTTCCACTGGTTTATTGTTCTCACTGTCAGGATTTTTTCCCCTTAGTTTTCATAAATTACATTTCCTGTAATGATACTCTCAGAATCAAAGAACCCCATAGAAATTTTTTAAACAAAGGATCTATTTTCCAAAAATATTTTCCAGATAGATAACTGGGAATTGCTCACAGCATATAAATTATTCTGGGAATAATATTCATTTTGAGAGCATCCACCTTTCCTCAAAGGGTGACATTTAATGAGTCCCATCTACTGATATGCGTATAAACAAAACTCTCTATGTTTTATTTATATTTTAAAAATCATATATATTTTGCTAGCTGAGTTATACCCTTTGGCATAGACATAACTATATGTCAAGCCCAATCTAGAAACAACATAGAGAAATCCAGTTGCATTCAATCCTTTATTTGCTTATACCTATAGTGCAGAATCTTGCCAAACTAAAGCTATAATGTTCTAACCTACTAGATTTATCCTGAGAGATTCTAGAGTGTGGCTACCCTGTATTTCTTCACACACACACCAACCCCTCCACCATCCAGCTCAGGACAGTGTAGTCTCATAATCCAAACCTATTTCTGGAAAAGCTCTGCAATGACAAAACTCATCTCCACTACTTCTTTAGGTGCACATTCCATCACACTAAATATTTAATAGATTTGGTGCAAATATGGAATTGATATTCCTTAATGGATAGGTAGCCTAATTTTAGACATTCTTGTCTAATTCCTATGATTAAGGGAAAAATAAGAGAAAACATACTGTTAAAATTTATTTAAATGTGGGTATTTGCAACTAGTATTTGAAATCTTAATACACTGTAACCACAGCATTCCCTTGATGCACTTATCTAACATTGTCAAAAAAAGGCAATACAATTTGCCTGGCACTACCTGTTTTTAACCATCCCAAACTGGCTTCTAATACTCTGATTTTTTCTAAGCCTCTACGGTACTTGGTTATCTTTTATAGGATTTTACTATGTACTCATGTCATGCTGATTAGTCTGAGATTTCCTAGGATTTCCAAGATGACACTAAAAACATTAAGCATAAAAAGTATTTACAGAAGCACAGCTACCACATGAACAGTTTTGAACAGTAATGAGTAAACTTCTTTAGGAAAAATACTGAAAGACCTTCCTAAGCACTTGTCCTATTTCTATGAGAGTTACTTCCAAAGAAACACACATGGCAGTAGACTTTCTATTTAGGTATTTTTGCCTGACAGTATATTTGCATGATTTTGGTAATGGCAGAAAACATATTAATGTAAAAGATAAACATTGTGCTAGGTGTTATGAATACATACTTAAATCTTGAATAATTAATTCCATACCTATCTAAACTATTTTTTTATTCTAACTTTCAGATTTGGTGGTATTCCTTCCTGACATTTTAGTTTTAGCAGGAGGTTAATTAGACTCAATTTTAGCACTGCTGAGAAGCTTTTGGGTATATAGAACAGACCAGGTTTTAAATGGCTGTATTTTTTTAAAAACCCCAGGAGGTACCAGCATGAAACCTGTGACAGATTGAAACTACAATTTCTTCTGTACAAATGTACTGAGCAGAACAGGATTTAGTCCCCTGGTATATAGTCTAATTAGACAAAGTTGTGTTAATGAAGCGTTCCTGAAGGGAATAATGAAAAATATGACTTTGCAAGTGTGATTTTGTTTTAACATTGCAGCTCACGGGCATAATAGAAATGTTAATATCCAGATGTCTATAACCAAAAGGGATCCAAGAGTTTCATGCTGCATACAAATTGCTGGCCATCATGGTTTCCACTGTTTAGTTGGTACATTTATACTTGCCTACTCAACAGAGTACATATCAAATAGTATTCTGTTTTAATATGTTAATTTTTAGTTATATGAACATGTTGAAACTTTTATCACAAATACAGAAAGCTCATAATTAAAAAAACTCTCTTGTGACACAAATTGCAATAATATATATTGTTAAGTGCAGTGGGGAAAAGTTCATTTTATCAACTTTTTCTAGAGCAGAAAAAAAACGTATTGAAAGAATTTGGCTATGCTGTGCTACATATCTAAAGCCAAAAAGGTAATTCAGAGGGTATGAGCAAGAAGCTTTATCTTTTCCTGAGCTTGCACATTAACTATTGACCCTAGACAAATATATATGTGCATAAAAGAAATGCCCGTAGGATGTAACAAGTTGTTTTGAAACCTGGATGTGCTGCTAGTGTCTTCATAGTTCAAATACTATACTACAACAATCAAACATTTTTCCATTAAAATAATTTGAAAGAATAAACCAAACAAATTAAAACAAAGCAATGTTTCTTTTCGAAGATAATTAAATAGGCACCTGGTTTTGAAAACATTGTTACCGTGCAAATGTCAGGCTACCCTTCCTATCTGCTAGTAATTAAGCAGACATATTACAATGTGGGCAAGGGGAAGTCTGGTCTAAGGATTAAATCCATCTCTGTTCCAGGCTTTCATATCTGACTTGCAAGGCATCAAATGAAGTCTGTTCCCAAAGCTCAATCCTCTTTGAATTCATCCTTCTTTCGTCTTTCTTCAGACTAGGTTAAGAGAGAGAAAAAATGACTACTGACCAAATGTGTGGACTTCAATTCATGGCTGGCTTAGGAATTATGTGAGTTGAAGTCTATAGATTTGTTGCCAGGCTTGAAAAACACTGCTTTAGAAGAGGGGTGTCAAACTCACAGCCTGCGGGCCAGATGCATCACCTGCTGGCCATGCCCATCCCCAGTTTAACGAAAGGAGGGGGGAATCCCGATAAGTCACGTGATGATGACATGAGTTTGACACCCCTGATTTAGAATACCAATTGCCAGCACAAAGAAAGTGAATTCTCAGGTTAGGGTAAAAAACTGTAATATTAAATATGAAGGATAGCATGTTTTTGCACTACTAAATATTGATATTAAAAAGGCATGTTTGGCCCCAAGCAGAACAGTGCAATCAATGTTCTCTTCATGTTCTGAATGAACCAATAAGGGAACATGTGCAGGCATTTAATGGCAGCCTGCCTATTTCCCTGTTTACTTAGTGGCCTATCTGAAGAATTCACAAAGTCATTTGAAGAAAGCTGAGATATGTGTAGTACACATCACACTGAATAATGTATTATTTTCTTATCAAGAGATTATTTCTATTCTAGAAAATTGCATTAGTGCAAATCATGATTACAATTTCATATTAGAATAGAGATACTGTGCACCAATTAGATGTTAAGCAAAAACTGAAAATGTAAGATGGTTGCAAGAGCTGATATTAGGGGTAAAGACCTAAAATTATGTCCTGTTTTATACTGTGACCAACTACATGCTTGTGGAAAGCTCAAAAGTACCCTGTGGAATTCTGGTGGAATTACTGCAATCAGGTATTCCTCATCTATCATTTAAGATGCCTCAATATGACTGCTTTTGTTAAGCAGCCTCACTATTTCATTCAATGTATTTTCACAATTAGTATAGAGATACGTGGAATTTCTGTGTTGTGAATAACTGGTTACCGTTTTTAAAATTCTTCATGCCAGCTTAAAATCACTTAACTATGACAAACTGTTTTTCAGACATCTACAATTCTCTTTGAATTTCCTTGTGTTTTTTTTTTTTATGGTTTGCCATAAATTAATTTTAAAAGTCTCAATAGCATTGCAAGGCATATTTTCTAATGCAACCATTGCAGCATGAACACATAAATGTGATGTTAGCTATATTTCAATCCTTATATAATGCTAATTCTGATCAGAGTTTATTCAGACACTATTTTTCTAACAGGTGAGTATCCATAAGCTAAATTGATTTTAGTCCATGGACAGATATTAACAGCTCAGCTTGCCATTTAGATAAGTGTGTATTGTTTAGAAGTGCTTGTGAAATGATATCCATTTGATTTGATTTGTAACTGACCTTGACGTAATAAGCTTCCATCCAATATTAGCATTTAAATGTGCACAGATTCATTTCATTACTAAGTGAGGTATATGACTTCTTTGTAAATATGCAATTCTTACTTAGCCTTTTAGTGTTATGTACGAAAGGTTTTATTTTCAGGATGCATTCGAATTTCTTTAAAATTTGTTTTTGACTTTATTGTTGAAGGCGATAGCAAGTATTAGTGTTTGTACCTTAATAACAAGAGTCTAATTCATTCTGCAATTTATGTAAAGACTCTTTTTCTGAAATAGCTGCAAGCATGGAATTCTCTTACGATTTCTTTCTCTTGGAGTACATTTAAGCATGGAAAACCAGAGAGACTATGTTATATACTATTTTGGAGACAATTGTCCAGCAATAACAGAACTTCCACACATACTCCCCACATACTCCACATATGTACTTTTTAAGTGGCAGGGGAATGCTAAATTTTAGATATGGGAATTTCAGACAATGTTTATTTGACACCATTAAAAGTTTGAATTTTCCATCTCTGAACAAAATAACATGTTCCAAAATGCTGAAGAAATTGATGCCAGAGCACTAATTAATACTGAAAGGTTTCCATGCAGGAGGTATTAACAAAATCAATTATTTTAGGTGAAATATCAAGATCCTTGATGTATCTTATTGAAAGGCTATAATTAAATGAAATGGTATAGGGTCTCCTGCTTGACCTCCAAGGTCCCTTCCAGCTCTATTCTGATTGATTGAGAAAGAATTGAATCTTGATGCACACATTGAATGCATCTTCTCAACACACATTCTTGAGTAAACATGATAGAGCTACTTAATAAGAAAGATGTTGAACAAAACACCTCAATAAACACTTAAATTAACCAAAGATCTCACTCTGATTACACAGTTGCTCAAAGTTTCAGGAGACACTTCCTTTAATAGTGAATTAGGCTAAGGTATCTGACCAATCTTATTCATTACAGGATAAATGGACTCCAACTGAGTCTTAGTTACATTATATAGCTAGAGAAATAGGTTGTCACTTTTCACTGATAACATCTGAAGTCTTGAAACAAAATGACTTATACAACAAACAAACAAAAAGAATTTTGAATGTGTTGAACTCAGTTACATTATACATAGAAAATGAATGTCTAGTTCTAGGACAACATTTTGTTGGAGATAAAGGACAATGCTTCTTTAAAACATATTTTTACAACATGCTATGTTTGCTAAATTTTGGGAGAAAATGAATCATATAAATGTAACTGTGCAACAAAAAATAAAATTTTCAGAAGATAACATTCATTTGAATTATATATCTAATACTTGGAATTTGACAACATAACTTTTGATATATAGCTGGAAAAGATTTTGGTAGGTGCATTCCCAGTAGGCTCAGGATAAGCAAAAGATATCATATATCCTTGCCTTTGAGAAATAGCTAGTGGGCCCAGTGCTTGTCCTGGGGCAACCTGGTCATGTAGACTAACCTGACTTTTGATTCCTATGTAATAGTTCTGAGGACTGTATGATATAATTGTACTTTTGCCATTCCCAATCTTTATCTCTAGCCACACAAAGGGCATGTTTTACATACCAGACAGAATAGAGCAATTAATTTTTCTGACAGCCAAAGACTGTTTGTCCAATCATACAACTGATAGTTGACACTAGTTGCTAACAGCAGTGGTTAAATGACAATCTGGAAAGGATCATTGGAAAGAAAGAAAAAGGAAAGCAGATTCCCTGTTCCCTCCTTTCAGGGATTCTGCTCAATATTGCTGACTTTCTGCTTTCATGGATGAAGGAATGGAAGGCTAGAGAGGACGATCATCAGATTGGTTGACTGGTCAGTAGAGAAACCAGGTAAAGCTTACCACCAATGTGCTAATGAAATTGCACAAAGAAAGTGGGATAATCTTGAAATTGGTATGACTGATATGAGCTCAGATACAGCAAAATCAAATGTCAGAATTTTTCACTGTACCAAGTTCATTTTACCCAGCACTTCCTCAGAACTGTCAATTCTGAATTATAGTGATGGAAAAGTGAATGATGAAAACAGCACTTTGCAATTCAATAATTTTATATCAATACATAATAAGGATGGCAGTGAACAAAATAAAATGAAAACAAAGGATTTTCCTGAACTCCTTAAGTATATTTAAGCAGAAGTAAGATAAAATGTTTATGCTAATCCATTCTCTATTTAATTGTTGAACTCTTCCCACCATTTTTTAGTGTTCTGAAGATTTCCTTAGTACTATTAACCATAAAATTAAATATATTTTATTTAAATACCTTTCCCCTATTTCCAGTTCAGTATAATCCTTGGATAAGTATTTGCAGAACACATATGCTTTATTTGAGATGACTTTACTAAAGCCCTAGTAGTATACTAATAAATTGCAATTCTTTCAGCTGACCGTTTTGGGAGGGATGCCAGCGGTATTATTTATCTAACAATATAGCCTAAGGCTGCTTCTGATCAGTTTCATGAAAGCTTCTCCATTGCGCCTCAAGGATAACAGGTTAAGCAGTATTCAAGAATTTTTGCTGGAAAAAACATCATTGATATTTCAGACATTCAATCATGAAAGTCCTTACACATATAATTACAATGTCAAGCAAGTGTGGATAGTTTGAAATAACTTGAAAAGATTAAAAGGAATTAGACAGCTGCTACAACCAATCATTGTCAATATTTGCATAAAATGACTCTATTCACTAATGTCAACTTGTCCACTACAGTAAATGTAATGTTGCTCTTGAGTTGAGCTCCATTGCTGGGGATTACATGGGGACTACATTCATACAATTTTCTTTGCATGAAAATTTTCAAGAAGTGATTTCCTACTGTCTGCTTTCAGGAGACTTATTTTACTCCTCAAATTAATCTACAGCCCTGTTATCCCTTAGTGATCTCCTACCCAAATAAGACTAGCCAGACTTTGCTTAACTTTTGAACAGGTTTGGCCAAGATTTGCCACCCACCTTTATTTCATTCTCCCTTATAGAATGAAAAGGAAGAAATAACAGTTGTGCTTAATGCAATGCCTGGATACTGATAAATTCTAGGGGCTAAGATAACAATGGCAGAAAGAGAGAGAGAGGATGGGGGGGGGCTGGGCAGCAGGAACAATAAGTAAATAAGCAAAGAAATAAGCAAAGAAAAAAGACGCACCTGTCCATGCCCATAGAGGCAACATCAAACACAGTAGAAGGATTTCTTGAATTTGTTCTATTTTTTACCAGAGGATCCCCCATTCTCTCTGTAAAAATCTGAGACATTTGAATCTAAAAATTATGGATGCCACATTTTTCATATTGCCATTCATTAAAAAAAACCAGAATTGAGGATATAGCTATTAATGAATTCTCATAATTTTTACACTCCCTCCCCAATAAATAAATCAGCCAACATTTCTTGGCCTTGATGGTCTTGATAGTCTACACACACACACACAGAGAGAGAGATATAAAAATAAATTATTCAGTATTATTTCTCAATCTCAGAATAGCAACTACAAAAATAATGCAATTTAAAACAAACATTTCCCCCAAAAAATCTTACATTGTTTCCTCCAATATGCTAAGATAGACATTCATAAGGCTGTTCCAAAGGTCAATATATTAAATAGATGGATCATTATGGTTAAAATATTTACAAGAATGTATAGATTAAACTCACTTTATTGATAGATAATTGAAATATAGTTTCAAGGGGTAGTGTTGTCTAAAAATGTCCTCGATAGCCAAAGTTACCAAAATCAAGTTATTTCATACCCAGGCCAGCTCCACTATTTGCATTGAGATTTACTTGAGATTTGAGACATAAAGATGTGAGCATAGACAGTTTAGCTTTACTTACTTTCTGGTTGGGTGATAGAATCAAATGATTATACAGTTGAAAGATATTACTTACCATCACTTACATCAAAGTCTGAAAATTCACTAATGTTTTTTATTGCTAGTAAAAAAAAAAAAGAGCAACATACTATTTCATCCTTCTAGATCTGGGGTGTCAAACTCGCATTGTCACGTGATGTATCGTGACCTTTTCCCCCTTTGCTAAACCAGGCATGCGCATGGCCAGTGTGGACAGCCCTGTTCTAGATGTAGGAACATATTCTGTTCAAAAGCAGCATATATAACACCGGATTATATCCAGGATATAGGTTGGCCCATTTTTGACTGTAGATTTTTATATTTTAGTTATTAATGTTTCTCATGTTGTATGCTTCCAAATGTCTGTATACTATTGCAGGGAAATATAAATGTGACATATAAACATAAATAATGTATGTCTATAAAGAAATAACAGAGAGTGGAAGTGAATGTGCCAGATTGCCCATTAATTATAATACTACTATTATATAGTATCAATCAAGTATAAATAGTATCAAGTATAAATAGCAACCTACTATTTTCCTTTCTACAATCTCTGTATATATAACACAATGCTAAAGTTTCTTTGGACACTAATTTTAAAGAAGCAGTATTACAGTTTGCCACAAGATGGGGTAGATACATTTGTGAAACTTGTCAAGGGACTACAGATATATGATAATTTTAGTGTTAGAGATATGATAGCTGTAGTTCTATGTAGCTTTCCTCAATCTGATTGCACTGCATTATATCACTTTCTATCATACTAGTAAGCTAACTGATTAAGCTAACTAATTTGGTTATCTGAATGGAACTTAGCCTGCTCTGGAGGGCATTGCATTCTCTATTAAAGGCTTAATTTGGGTTTTCATCATTATCACTGGAAAGGGCATGATGGCTAAATATGATAGATGGTTAAAGACATTGAGCTTGTCAGCTGGACATTTGATGGTCTGGGTTTGAGACAAGCTCCATGCAATGGAGTGAGTTCCTATTACTTGCCCCAGCTCCTGCACAAGTAGCAGTTCAAAAACATGCAAATGCAAATAGATTAATAGGTATCACTTTGGAGGGAAAGCAACAGCATTCTATGCATCTTTGGCATATAGCCATGCTGGCCACACATGACCACAGAAATTGTGTTCAAACCACAATGGCTCCCTCGCCAAGAAACAGAGATGAGCACCATGTCCTAAATTAGACACAACTGACAGGGAAACCTTTACCTTTTCATTATCATTGGAGATCCAAATGATATCAACTACTATATTAAAAGTTTTCTCAGTTCTGCTCCTTTTGAAAATGGTTCAGAAATTTTTACTTAATCCAAAGTAATGTTTTATTTAGTCCCTGGGTTAATTCAAAGGGCTAATAGTGGTGTTTCAAACACTGAATGATCCAGAAGCAAAATAGTGAAATAAATTTAATGTATTTTATTTTATTAAGTGATAAATCCTAATCCATCTATTTAGTTCAAATACTGAGTTATTGGATAGATTCAAGGCCCCTTTATCTGTATATTGGGGAACTGCCCCACCCCTAAAGTACTTAGAAATGTAAATGAAGTTATTAAGCATGCCTTAGTTTAACTATAAAGCTGTTTTACAACCCAGAACTATTGCAATAAAGAGACTTGTTTGCAATCCAGAACAGTCCAGAACTATTGCAATAAAGAGATTTGTTTGCAAATAGTGGCCATTAGATTTACAGTTACAGGAAGAACTATTTTTTTCTAAGTGGATTTTTTTTAAAATTTCAGGTGTCTAAAATGATGCTTAGATATCAATGCTGTTTAAGCAATTAAATATATAGTAAACATGTTATATAATGATTTAGCACACATCTGCATTTCAGAATTGGCACATATCTAGAATAATCAGTTTTCAAACTGTAGTTGATCTAATAGCTTTATTCAAACTAATTCTCAGGCAGTATGTAGTCCCTTGGTGATGACAGCCAGGCCAGCTGTTGTAACTTAGAATCCGTACTCAGTGCCAATCCTAATGACGTAGCCAACAAACATCCAGTGAATCTGATGTTTATAACTGCCTGCCCGCCCATGTGCTAGTGCTCAAGGGAACCTGTTGCCAGGATTTTAAAAAAAGAACAACTTTGCATTAGAAAATAGATGATGGCTTAGTATGTCCAGATTGAGTCTCTTTTCTCCATATTGTTTGCTAAAGGCAGAGTGACCCATTGGAAAAGAATTTCCTGGCAGCTAAAACTGGAATCAACATCCAAAGCAAATGCAGCCATTTCAAATGGTCAATAATATCTGCCAGGAAATAACTGGCCTTGAGGTCACAGTTGTTGAGGACCTATGTCAGTGTTAGCGAACATTTTTGGCACCTAGTGCTGAAATGGGAGCGGGCACACACTGAAAAAAGGAAGAGCAGCTGCATCGGGCAGCTTCCAGTTTCCGGCACTCCTGTATGTGTGAAGACCAGCTGGCTGGCACGCCGGAACCGGGAAGAGGAGCTAGCGATGGCACGCATGCCCGGAGAGATGGCTCTGCGTGCCACTTCCAGCACGCGTGCCATAGGTTCGCCATCATGGATCTATGTGTTTAACAGAAGAATCCTATATATCTCTATCAAAGATGTATCCTGTAGAATTTCAGTGGGGTATTCTTTGCTAAATGGATGTAGCATAATCTTGTATCTACATTTCTGAAAATAAGATCCATTGGTGTCAGAATCAATTCTAAGTAGACATGTATAGAATGTTCTGCAAATTGATTTGCATACACAGCTTCTGAATATTTTACTGGCCACCAGTCGTCTTTGCAATTGGTCATTTTGATGGTCAAAATGATTTTCAGAATTAAGAGCAGCAGAATAGGCACCATCCTTTTATGTTCTTTATTTATTTATAGGAAGTCTATGTCTCTATAAGACTTTCTCAACTAATGGATAAGCCAGGATTAAATCCTACTGGTTACTTCAAAGTTAAAAAAGAATGAAATGTTGGAAATATGGGTATCATAGATGGGAATGCTTGCTTTGTAATTAAGACAAAAATATTCTTCATATATGTAGAGCACTAATGCAGTGCATACTTTGTGGAACCTGAATATGTTCACTTCTTTAGAATAGAAACTTGAAATGAAAAAGGCCCTAATTATAGAGTTACGGATTAAATATTCTCATATACAACTGTTGGAAGAAATGTCCATCTGGGTTCAGTTCCAAGTAGGAACAAAGACACTGGAAATATGGAGACTGCTTGAAAAGATGGTTTTAATGGTGGACAGGACCAGATGGTTTGAGGTCCTGGGGGAAAAGGGAAGAGATGCTGAGAGTGCCCTGGTTTTATGCCCTCTCTGGGCTTTTGAATTTGAGCTTGTATTCTGATTGGTTGTCACTCCCATGGGGCCATGCAGAGGCAACTCTGTAGGCTGTCCTGAGTCCCAAGCTTGATTGACTCTTGCTGGGTGATGATGTACTGAAAGGACTTTGGGATTCCTATTATGGCTCTACTTGAAGGAGGCACATCTTTGTTATGTAGAGTAGACTTGCTCAGGCCTTAATGGCCCATTGACAAAGGGGCGGGGGCTGAGTTTCTGCCTCCCTTTTAGGGGAAATATTCTGTACTTTTAATATTTCCTAAAATAGGGGAGGGGTGGGTGCTAATATCCTACACCAGCAGGGAAATTGGCATGATGGAAATACTGTGAAACTCAAAAACAATACAATATTCTTCTTCTAGTTTCTTGGTTCAGTGAATTGATATTTTAATCTCATTGTTTTTCTGACTAACAAAATATTAAGCTAACATCTGGTTAGTGAATATAATAAATTTGTCAGTTTATTATAAGCCAGGTTTTCTTAACTTTGCTATGCCATGGATCCCTTTAAGAGTCTGATGAAACCCCAAAAAACCCTTTTTTTAAAAGAAAAAAAATGGCTCAACGTGTTGTGCATATAGCTTACTTATCAAGGATTGTGCCCACTGCTTTCTGCCTTTCTTATGCCTGTTTATGAGTATCCAGCAACATGTCACTAGGATTCTGGCTTGTGCAGAAGCTATAAAAAATAAAATTAAAAATAGTCTCTGAGACAAACAAAGCTAACTCTCTGATTCCATGATCCTGGGAACATAGAGCTGTCTATGAAGTTACCAGGAGTTCAAGTTTAGCTTAATGAAGATTTTACTTTATCATTTTTTAAGTCACAATGCTATTAATGCGACTTTGTTCCTGAAGAAAAATTGAGGAACTGTCTTCCTTTTTAGTATCAAGGGGGCACCAGCAAGAAAGTTGAAACACCTTTTTATCAAAGGTTTCTTTTCATTATCATTCTCCTCCCCCCTCCCATTTTTTGCTTAGTGCAGTATGGTACAGCTGTTGAAGAGTTCCCTTTTTGGCTAACTTTCCTCAAAATGATCCCTTCCAGATGTCTTAGTATTGCAACACAATTCCCGCAGTCTCATCTGGAGAGAAGGCTGCTTTCGATCATGAAACAGATTTTCATTTTGGAATGAAACCTACCTTCACAAACTCTATCATAATATAAGGCTTATAAAATATTTTACTAATCTGTTTTCAAAACAGTTGTTTACTTGATACATATCTTCCAGGTTGGATAGAAACAATAACTGAGTTGCAAACAGAATAATACATTACTCTATTATGATCAATAACTAATTCTCCTGTAGGTAAAATAATTTTCAAGCCTTTTTTATGAGCAATTACTATAATGGAAACTTCTGCAGCAAAGGATAATACTACGGGCAGTTTGTCAGATAGCTCTTGAAAAGCTATGCTTTATGAATGTGTTTAATTTTAATATCAGCATTAAAGAGATCTTAACCTCTAGAGGGGGGCAATTAAGCACTGTCAGAACCCGAATTCCAGCAAAGAAAAACAACCACACTCAGCATGGAAAAGCCACTAAATATGTAGCAAGAGATAATACTAAAAAAAAACCTTAGCCTGTTTTACTGTTAAGGTTTCCCACACAAAGGAGGCCACACAGGGACAAATCTGAACAATTCCAAACAAAGGTTAAATTTGTTCTCTAAATTCCACTCCTTTCACAACATGTAGATACACATACCAGGGAAAATTACAGAATCTTTAGATGTGTTTGCACAACAACCTTACCGTAAGCCAGATGATACAGCTGATAGCTTTTTTTTCTTTATAGAAAAAATGTTGAAAGGCAGATGAATAATGGGCCACTCAGACTCAAAACCAGAAGATGCAGGATAGAAGGAATTGATTTTGATTTGATTTGTCTTGTATGCCGCCCACTCCCGGAGGACTCCGGGCAGCTCACAAAAGACAAGGGAAAGGGGAAAACAAGACAAAGACAACATATTAAAAACAAGCCAACATTCACAATTTCTGTGGAGGTAGATGTTTCTCGGACCCCCCGGCCTGCTGGAACAGCCAGAGCTTGGTGGCTTTGCGGAAGGCCGGGAGGGTAGCAAGGGTCCGGATCTCGACAGGGAGCTCGTTCCAGAGGGCCGGAGCTGCAACAGAGAAGGCTCTCCCCCTGGGGGTCGCCAGCCGGCATTGGCTGGCGCATGGAATCCGGAGGAGACCTAACCTGTGCGATCTAATTGGTCTGAGAGAGGTAATCAGCAGGAGGTGGTCTCTCAGGTATATCTCTCAGGAACCTAATTGATTATTTTAGCATGACTTATATTTAACTTTGCTTTGTGTTTTAACTGTTTTAATTGTTTTTATGATTGTTCACTGTCCAAAACTACTGGTTTGAGATATGTATCTATATACATTACATTACATTAAATAATTCGTCCATCAAGCTCTTTAGTTGTAAATCTCCTCTTTCTTATAGGACAGAAATAAGAAGAGTAAAACAGACCAAAGCTCTGCATATGCTCCTGTAGTTCTACTTTGCGGCTCCTTCTACTAACCAGATTTATGTCAGGAGATCAGAAGATGGACTTGCCTATTGTTTTATTTCTCATTTTGATATGAATTTACTTGAGATGTCTGCTGACCATGGTTTCATGAATTAAATGACTGCTAGATGACTGCTAACAATGGTTTCAAATTGTGGTTTTAAAAAATCTGCCTTCTCCACATGTTTTATTATAGCTTGGTTTAGGGATGTTAAATTCTAAGCATATTTTTTCAATGGAGAAAAGGAGAAATTATTTGCTTCACAATCTTCCCAGTACATTTTGCAAACACTTCTCTCTGTGTTTGTGGCTGCATTTCCTGAGACAGGACACTGGCAAGAACCTGTCCTAATTTAAACCGTTCCCAAATTGGTCCTTTCTAGCTCGGAACCTCTGTAAGGGAAAGTACTACTTTGTCTTGAACTCTTCCCCTCATCGTCACCCAAGCTTTTACTTCAGTCGCACCACCGCCACCAATGAATACCACCTGAAGCTCCACACTGTGGCCAGCCACCCCAGTACTATAGCTATTGTCTAATTTACACACTATGTTCTTGTGATGCTTTAAAAAGCTTATGAGACATTCCAAAACCTTATGATAAGGCTGTTATGCCACTCTCCAAATCACATAGACCCAACCCCAAATCATGCACATGCTTCTCAAGATGGCCTCAGAAGCCTTTTCAGAATCCAGAAAGAACAGATTTGGGAAAAAGGTGTGGTGTGGCTACCTCGCATAAGGTTAAGGAAGGCAGACCTATCAACAGGAGGTGGCAGCTGTAGCCAGGAAGGTCTTTGCATAAGTTTATCTTATGCACTAATGTGTCCTTTGCTCAACCAGGAGTTCCTTTCTGTGATGAGGAGGTCACACCTTATTTATTTCACAATTGATCTAATGGAACAAGTTCCTCAAGGGTTTGCCCTTAAAGATCATTCGGAAGCTACAGCTAGTTCAAAATGCAATGTCATAATATTTGTTATGTCCACGTGGTATTGTTATGTGAGCTGCATTCGTTACCAGGTGGCTTTCAGATGCAATTCAAGATTCTGATAATTATCTTGAAAGCTCTTCTTGGCCTGGGACCTGGCTATTTAAGGGATTGTCAGTCAAGTTGTTTCTTCCCAACTAGTGCGCTCAGGCAGAGAAGTGCACTCCAACTGAATTAATTGTTGTCCCAAAAGTGCTTTTTCAAGAAATAACTGGACTTTCTTGTTTTTCGTTGAAGACCTTTTGCTTCTCAAGTGAAAGGTCTTCAAAGAAAAATAAGAAAGTCCAGCTGCTTCTTGAAAATTCACCTTTGGGACAACTATGACCTAGATGACTGAGAATCTCCATAGACGTGAATTAATTGTTGACATCTTCTGGGATTTTGCGGCAGACCCTGCTCTCTGGAACAGTATCCCCCCAGAGATATACATGGATCCCATCCTCCTTGTGTTTTAGAAGTCCTTAAGATCTAACGCTGTTATTTTTTCTGAATGTTGGGGGTCCTTTTTATAAACCAAGCAGTTGCATGATTTACTGTATATGCATTTTTTTTAACTTCACACATTTGATATATTGTATGCTGCCCAGAGACTTTTTGGAGTTAGGCAGCCTTAAAAATCTAATAAATAACAATAAATGATTAATTAAACAATAACAACAAAACCTCCTAAAATACAATAGTTTTGTAGTTTTGCTTCCAGGTTTGAAAACAAGGCATCTATAATATTTAAAGTATTTTAATGGAATAACTGTAACTAGAGGACAAATGAAGAAACAAATCCTTTACTTTTTTAAAAATACAATACAATAGCAGAGTTGGAAGGGACCTTGGAGGTCTTCTAGTCCAACCCCCTGCCTAGGCAGGAAAGCCTATACCATTTCAGACAAATGGCTATCCAACATCTTTTTAAAGACTTCCAGTGTTGGGACATTCACAACTTCTGGAGGCAAGCTGTTCCACTGATTAATTGTTCTAACGGTCAGGAAATTTCTCCTCAATTCTAAGTTGTTTCTCTCCTTAATTAGTTTCCACCCATTGCTTCTTGTTCTGCCCTCAGGTACTTTGGAGAATAGTTTGACTCCCTCTTCTTTGTGGCAACCCCTGAGATATTGGAACACTGCTATCATGTCTGCCCTAGTCCTTCTTTATATTAAACTAGACATACCCAGTTCCTGCAACCGTTCCTCATATGTTTTAGCCTCCAGTCCCCTAATCATCTTTGTTGCTCTTCTCTGCATTCTTTCTAGAGTCTACACATCTTTTTTACATAATGGCGACCAAAACTGAATGCAGTATTCCAAGTATGGCTTTACCAAGGCATAATAAACTGGTATTAACACTTCACGTGATCTTGATTCTATCCCTTTATGCAGCCTAGAACTATGTTGGCCTTTTTGGCAGCTGCTGCACACTGCAGGCTCATATTTAAATGGTTGTCCACTAGGATTTCAAGATCCGTCTCGCAGTTACTACTATTGAGCAAGGTACCATCTATACTGTACCTGTGCATTTTGTTTTTCTTGCCTAAAGATAGAACCTTGTTTTCTTTCCTTCTGTTCTATAACTTGATGTAATATGTATATTTGCTTCCTGAACCAGATGTTGTTCTCTCACAATATTGCAGTACATTCATTCTTTGTCGGAAAGGAAGTGAAATGGGGAAGGAGAACTATAGAACAATTTTCAGATGCAGATGGGCACATTCAAAGAATATTCAGAGATGTGTGTTTTTATAGTTATTTATGAAGTAGCCAGTAACTGGCAAAATGTGGATTGATTCACCTCATTTTACTTGTTTGGTTTTTTATTTGCTTTAAGTCTTGCCGCTTCATTCTCATAGGTCCAGGATGGCGAACCTATGGCATGTGTCACAGGTGGCACACAGAGCCCTCTCTGCAGGCATGCGAGCTGTTGCCCCAGCTCAACTCCACCACGCATGCACACATGCCTCCCGCCAGCCAGCTGATTTTTGGGTCTCTGCCACACATGCATGGGGGGCGTGCATGTGTAGGCGGTGTGGTGCCCCCTGAGGCATGTTTTTAGTTCCAGGAGGCTTCAGGGAGGCCTGCTAGGACCAAAACGGGGGTGGGTGGGTTGTGCGTGCATGCACAAGGGGATGAAATGCACGGGGGTGGATGTCACGCACGCCTTGCATTATGGGTGTGTGCACGTGCACTTTCGGCACGTAACAACACAAAGGTTAGCCATCACTGTCATAGGGTATTCTGCCTTAGGAATGCAGTCAGGCCATATTGCACCATCAATGGACTTCTTGCTCTTGTAATTCTTTTTAAAATCTTGATTGGAAAATATAACATTCCACCTCCAAAATAATAATTTTTTAAAAAGCTAAAATTTTACTACTCTCCAAAGATTAATTCAGGTTTAGGCTGACAGCCTAACATAGGATGGAAATTAGCAGCCAAGTTTCAGCTGAATTGGAATGACATAAAAAATCAGTTGGGAGGTACCAATATTTTTCTGATAAGCTATTTTTCATTTCAATGAAAGCACAATTCATTTATAGGAAGCATAAAATTAAAAAGGCAATTTTCAAGGCAAATGTTCTCGTTTTTAAGAATTTGAGCCTTTAGGCACTACTACTTATAGTTTTACTGCTTATGACATTTTTGGTATTCCTTAGGTCCTTTAATATTTCTGTGACACTGTGGTTACATAAAGCTGTCTTCATTATTCTTTATCCCCACCTTGATACAAATTTCATTATCAGCTCTTCATGGCCACCAGCATCTTTCGGTTGAGAATAATTAAAAATCCAACCTTGAAAATATGTCAAAAATTTCTGGAAGGAATTACTGAGGTACAGTTTTGACCTATTAAAGTGTTTCATAATTTGCCTAGATGGTTCAGTGCAACTATCAGAACATTATTTCTGAATTTTGTAGTTAATTAAGTCCTTCAAAACATCAAATGAATTTAGATTTATGGATGAATAGTATTTTGACATTTTGAAGCAAAATTATTTTGGGTCTATTTTTTGGAAAACTGGTCTTCAATCATGAAAGTCATTTATGAACTAGTTTCATTAAAAAGAAATTAAAGAATGAATCCAGAAAACAATAATCACAACATGCTCTAAACAAATATTTTAATGTAGGCATAGAAAGATAAACAGTTTTATATATAGAAGTGGCTAGTGATAACTTACAGTAGATATGACTCCTTTGTGGGATGACACTCATCCAATTGCCAGCTTGGAAACTAAAGAAGTAAAAAACACAGTTATATAATATTATAAAACTATTGTATATACATAATAATTGATTGATATACACTAGATTTGATCAGATAATTCTTTACATCTTCCAATACTTGAAGGGCTGTCGCAGAGAAGAAGGCCTCAATTTATTCTCCATAGCACTTGAGGGCAGAACAAGAAGCAATAGATGGAAGCTCTTCAGGGGGAGATTTGGCCTGGAAATAAGAAAGTATTTCCTGACAGTAAGAAAGATTAATCAATGGAACAGCTTGCCTCCTAGAGTTATGGATGCTTCATCATTGGAGGTTTTTAAGGAAAGATTGAAAAACTGTTTGTTTGGAATGGTATAAGGAACCCTGCCTTGGACAGGGTATTTGATATTGAAAAATGAATAAATCCCTCCTTTGGGGCTGATTTTTTTAATCAAGAAGAGGGGCAGCTAGGAAAGCTGCTAGATAATGGACAAACATGTAATACAAGGTGCTGGTTGTCACCTACAAAGCCCTTCATGGTATTGGATCTGGGTACTTGAGAGACCGCCTACTGCCAATTACCTCCACTAGACCAATAAGATCGCATAGATTAGGCCTCCTCCGAATTCCATCAGCCAGCCAATGTTGACTGGCAACTACCCGGAGGAGAGCCTTCTCGGTGGCTGCTCCGACCCTCTGGAACGAACTCCCCGTGGAGATCCGGACCCTCACCACCCTCCAGACCTTCCGCGCTGCCCTCAAAATCTGGCTGTCCCAGCAGGCCTGGGGCTAATGACTTTAACCCCACCCGAATGGTATGACTGTTGTGCTTTTTAAATAATGTCTGTCTTCATGTTTGTAACTTGTTTGTCTCCCCCTCCCCCTGAACTGTGAGCCGCCCTGAGTCCCCTCAGGGAAAAGGGCGGCATACAAATAAAGTATACTAAATACCAAATACAAGGGCAAACAAACTCAAAACTCCAATGAAATGTTAAACAGCTGGAGAATGCATCATAACAAAAACTTATTGAAGGGATGAATATTAGCATGGATTAGAAGGCAGATTTAAGCACAGTATTAGCCAATATTCTTAACACCTTGTTTACTGTAGGAAGACAGTGTATGCAGGCAATGTTGTCATAAAAATATTAGTAGTTTTGCATTTGTTTATTCTACTCCACGTCACCAGTTAGTCCTCTTCTGAACACAAAATATGTAATCCACACACTCCTTCCCTTTATCTGAACTAGAAGAAATATCTCCTCACCTTCTTATCACACATTTGTGGTTGGAATTTGAAAAGCAGATGATGAGAATCTTGGGTGTTGCCCTCTTGGGTGTTATTCTCCCAGTTGGCCACATAATATGTACCCATTTCAAGTTTGCTCTTATTTTGCAAGGACACATTTTGCGTACCTTGCCGGGAGATATGAACCCAAATTACCAAAGGTACACAAAATGTGTCTTCATACTAGAAACATATATTCTAATAATATACTGGCTCAGATGTGTGAGGAGTTTTATATCTCTTAACAAAGCACTCTAAAGATTCCTCTTTTTGCTATTTTTGGAATTATATTTATTGCTATTAATAAGGTTTTTGTGTTTCATTCCTTAAAATAAACATTTTTCTATTAATACTTTTGCATTACTGCCATGTGTATCTTTAATATATGTGATTATATTACGGTGGAATTTAATATTTGCTTTACTATCTTGTTTTGCCATCTTATGTTTATACGCAACTTTCAGGCATATAATTGTCTTTAAAAGTTCACATTATTCTCATAGCAAGGGTTTTTTTTCTTTTCTTTTGAATAATGGAATGTAAAGTAGTGATCTTTTCAGCTTTTAAGTTTTCTAAGTAATAGGATTAATTCTACTGGACTGACATGAAAAAGTGGACCTGGAAAATTAAAATAACAAAGTGGGCGGGGGAAATCAAAACTAAAGGAGTACTGAAGCACGTACTGAACAATGAACACAAAGAGAAGGTAGCAGTAAGATTTGGAGAAACAAAATTTATCTTAATTCCTTGATTACTCTGAGCAGGGAAACTCATTACATACATATTTACGTTATAGTCCTCAGCTTGTGTTTCACAGTCCTCTCTTTATAAATTGTTTTTGCAAAGCATTAAATAAAATAGGCAGGATATTAGAATTGTCAGTACTCTCACAAAAGTACCAGAATTTTTTTTACAAGATAACAGAATAATGAAACTGGTAATTTAGAGATACCAAATGGTCTGAATCACAAGGCAGATGGAATAGCAGATAAATGGTCTTTTTAAAAAAAAGCTAAAAAATCATGATGAAGAACTTTCAGTCATTGTTATCTGAGGTATACAAATTGTGCAGCTTTCATCTTTAATTAGGTTTGTTTTATAGGTTTTTGAAGGGTTATTACAACTTGAAAGTATCATATCTTATTGGCTTCTTGGTGTTCTTCAAACTTGCGATAGGTAATATTCTCAATGCACGGGGAAGTAAAGTTTTCTGGCTGCCTATTTATTGTCCTTCTTATCTTAACTGAGGATTAACAGATAGTCCTCGACTTACGATCACAATTGAGCCAAAATTTTCTGTTGCTAAGTGAAACATTTGTTAAATGACTTTACCCAATTTTACAACCTTTCTTGCCACAGTGGTTAAGTTAGTAACATGGTTGTTAAGTGAATCTAGTTTCCCCACTGACTTTGCTTGTTAGGTTACATGACCCCAGGACACTGCAACTGTCATAAATGAGTCAGTTGCCAAGCATCTAAATGTTGCTTATGTGACCACAGGGATTCTGCAACAGTTGTAAGTGTGAAAAATGGCCACAACTTTTTTCAGTTCCATTGTAACTTTGAATGGTCACTAAATGAACTGTTGTAAGTTAAGAACTATCTGTGTTATTTCTTGATTATTTCTAAATGGGGTATTTTTTATTGTTTTACTGTTCCTATTGATGTGGTGCTGGTTCCTACTTATCTGAATGTTATTAATTCAAATAAGTGTATGATGAGGAAGGGTTTATTTAAGGATATCCATCCCTTTCTTTGACCCTTTGGATACTTCCTTTTTTGAATGGTTTACAGATGGAGCTTATTTCTGTGTTTCTGTAATAGTTGATGTGTCACCATATACACCCACATATATGGTTTTATCAATTCCATATGCTGGCCATCATGGTTGGAAAACAATTGCTTGATCTCCAGCCATCAGTAAAAAGGATGATCTTGGTAGATAAATTAAAAAAAAATTCATTTCAAATACCTAGCTGACTTTTAAACAAAGTCCCATTTAGTTCAGAGAAATCACTTTTTACAATGCCCAGAGCTAAAAAGTAAACCATCAATTTCCAGGGACAATGACTCAGACTCAAATCATTTTGACACAAAAAAATTATTTTAAAAGTTTAAATCGAAACAAGTCGACTAAAGAAAAAAAGTATAAATATTAAGAACTCAAGGAAGTTAATTGGCTGGGAAGCTAAAATTTAACAGTCAGTTTAATACCTGTATTAAAGAAGCATCCACAAAAACAAAAGGGAATAGAAAGAATATGAGTAGCCAAGCAAGAAATCAAAAAGGATTTTTAACCATAAAATCTAAAAAAATAATATAAACTAATCACAACTGAAATCTTGTGACAAAATGAGTCATTTGCCTGTCAAATTCAAACAACCATTGACACAAACCAATTTTCTTTTCCTCTAATGTCTGAACATTTTATGCCAACTCCAGATGCTTAAAAATACAAGCACTCTGCTACTGTTATTTAATATACTGTTCAACTCCAAACTTGTGCCCAATAAATTGGGTTTCAAAGATTTTCCCAGATGAAAAGGAATATATCAAAAGTAATTTATTTTACCAGATTAACAGAGTTGGAAGGGACCTTATAGGTCATTTAGTCCAACAACTCCCCCCCCCCTGCTCAAGGAGACCCTACACCATTTCTGACAAATGGCAGTCCAATCTCTTCTTGAAAGTCTCAAGTGATGAACCCCCACAACTTCCGAAGGCAAGCTGTTCTATTGGTTGACTGTTCTCACTGTAAGAACGTTCGTCCTTATTTTTTAGGTTGAATCTCTCCTCGGTCAGTTTCCATCCATTATTCCTTGTCTGGACTTCAGGTGCTTTGGAAAATAGGTTGCCCCCTCGTCTCTATGGCAGCCCCTCAAATAGCCGGAATCTTAGAAATTCTATTTCAATTGCATGCCAGTGAAACAACAGAATAACCAGTGGTAAAATTCATTTTTTTAAACTACCAGTTCTATGGACGTGACAGGGGAAGAATATGCAAAATCTCCATTCTCACCCCACTCGGGGCCAGCCAAAGGTGGTATTTGCTGGTTCTCCAAACGACTCAAAATTTCCGCTACCAGAACTCCAGAACCAGTCAGAACCTGCTGAAATTCACCCCTGAGAATAACCCATTCCCACCTATGAAGGCTTTTTGAAAGATTAAGCCAAAGTCAGATCGCATTTATACTGAGACACAAAGGGGCTCCCGCTGAATTCAGACAAGGCTCATTCAGTCTATCGCAAACTTTAGAAGAAACTGCACAGAAAAGCTACACCCAAAACGTCGTTTACTACATCATCAGGACTATAGCAGGAAGACCGGTACATTCCCGTAACCGTCCTTCTGCCCCCACGTCCCACCAGTGTTTTCTTCGCTGCGCTACTAAACTCATTTCTCCTTGCTCGAAATGAGGAAATCAAATCAACCCCCCCCCCACCCCCGCACCAACTCGTTGGCCCACCCCACCCACACGATCCAGCCAATAGGCTTTCCGCTATGAAGCTCGAGACCACCACTTTCTCCTCCATTCATTGGTGCGCCCACCAGCTGCCTCTCCTCTGGCCGAGAGGGCTGGACGACGTGCGGATTGGCTCCCAGCTGCTGAGCTGCTTTGGAAGCCGATTGGTTGTCGGCGGCGGGAGAAGCAAGTGAGGATTCGCTGCGGCGGCCGCCCGTGACATAGGCGGGGCGGGTGGCAGGCGTATTGTGGTGGAGGGGGCTCAGCTTGTCAGGTAGGTGAATGTTGCGCTCGGGGTCTGCGGTGCTGCCGGTGGGGCTTTGTGCTTGGCCAAGGCCGGGCGGAGGAAGGGTGCGCAGCGGGGGTCCCTTCGAAGGGTGCCAGGCTTGGGAGAGCTGCGGCGCCTAGGCCGGACGAGTGGGCGGGGGCGGCGCCGGGATCGCTTTCGAGGATAAAGGAAGGAAGGGAGGCAAAAGGGAGGCGCTGCTGCTGTGACGGCCAGCAACGGGTCTCCTTTGGGTAGCCGGTGCTGCCCAGTGGTGAACATCCCCCCCCCGGTCATCTTGGAGGAGGGGAGGCGGTCTGGCTTTCCCCACTCGGCCTTGCGTCTATGGGTCGGCGGTTCGCCGCCGCCGCCCAGTCGTTTTGGGTTCCTCGACCAGGTCACTTCGGAAGTGAGGTGATAGGGACTTGGCTGGGATTCGCTTGGGATGGAGTTTTCGGGCATTCGACTTGAACAGGCTTCGGAGCTTCATCGCCGTCTCTGTCACCTTTTGCTGATGTCTGGTTTCCCTGCTCGTCGTTACCCACCCTAGATGGCTACGAACATAACACTGAACACTTTAAAGCTGTTGTTGATGCCAAGATTGTCTGGGGACTGGAGACTAAAACATATGAAGAACGGTTGCAGGAACTGGGTATGTCTAGTTTACTGAAAAGAAGGACTAGGGGTGACATGATAGCAGTGTTCCAATATCTCAGGGGTTGCCACAAAGAAGAGGGAGTCAAACTATTTCCCAAGGCTAGAGGGTAGAACAAGAAGCAATGGGTGGAAACTAATCAAGGAGAGAAGCAACTTATAACTAAGGAGAAATTTTCTGACAGTTAGAACACTCAATCAGTGGAACAGCTTGCCTCCAGAAGGTGTGAATGCTCCAACATTGAAAGTTTTAAAGAGATTGAGTAACCATTTGTCTGAAATGCTATAGGGTTTCCTGCCTAAGCAGGGGGTTGGACTAGAAGACCTCCAAGGTCTCTTCCAACACTTATTCCATTCTGTCTGTATGTATGAAGAGACTGGGATTCCTTTTTCCTAGTCACAGTTTGGCCCACTGGAAGTTAGAAGGTTTGAAGGAAGTAGACCCTTCTCATGAAGGTTTTTTTATATAATATTTATATAAATATAATTTGTATATGTAAAGGTTGCTTTATTTGCTTCAATTGTTTCACTTGGCCTGAATGTAGTTGAAATCTAATTTGGGAAGGGGGATACGAAAAAAAATCTGTGTGTGCATTATGAACTTGCACAGAAAGCTGTATTAAATTCCTTTTGCTTGTGTATAATAGTAGAAGCTTGGAATTATTTAAAAAGCCACATTTTTCACGTTTCCTCAAGAGGCCATTATATGTTGAAGGAAAGAGTCTTACAGTTCATATTTTAATACTTGGACTAGCAGAAACATTACTTCTTAATGATTGAATTTTATAAATTGAGTGAATAGATGTAAGAGTATTAGCTATTAAGAGCTGTTAGTTATCCATGAAAGTTAATGTGTTGGTACTGTTTACCCGTACAAAAATAAGGGAGGAAGGGGGATGCTACTTTAAATTGCATGTGTGTTTTCTGGAAGTGTACTGCAGTTGTGGAAGTCAAACACCTGATTCCAAAAAATAAAGCAGCTGCATGACCCTAAATGATCTTTTCAATACATTTTTTACATACTAGGGTTTGGAAGAATAAATATTGGATCTTTTATTGGCTTCATGAAAAAGTGTAGAATAATTCTTCACTGGATGAGATTAGAGTCAATTGATAAGTAAATGTTGCATTATAAAAGATTTCACTTCAGTCCCTAGCAACACTAGTAGAACTGATGTCTGAAACTCCATCCATGAATACAACTTTGAGTTAAATGCAATGATTGCTGATTGTATACCTTCATATATTTTAATGTTTGGAATTTTGCAGAACACATAAGAATCTTAGAAGAAATCCATAATACAAAAAAAGTGGGCTTTTGTTGGCAATTTTATTTAAGATGTCATTCCTTATCATAATCAGCCTGTTTTTGCACCTAAATGGGTTTTTTTAGATTATAGAAATATGTTTGTATATTACAACCTCAAACCTTAAATTACTGAATTGTGTAAACTTGTGTGTGTTGTTGATCCAGGTGTATAATCATATGGGAATAGAGTTAAGAGTTAAATCAGGGAATGTAATATCAGAATCTAAGGGATTTTATTCTTTTTAAACATATTTATTTTCCTTATCCTAAAACTTTCTCAAAATATGTTGCAAAATTTATTCTCATTTGTTTTGTATGCTGTAAACTCATATGCACTTTAATGACAAGTCTTTCCATGGCACTTCATGAGTTTAACTTTAGTTGCTCTCCTTTCCAAGGTAGTCCCTGCTTAATGACCACTTCAGCAACAGTTCAAACTTATGATGATGCTGAACAAGTGGTGGTTATGACCAGCAACATAGTGAGCTCTTGGCAACAGGCTCACAATTACAATGGTTGTATTGTTCAACAATCAAGTGATCGTGATCCTAGTTTCCACAAGCAAAGTCAATGGGAAAGCTAACGGGGGAGATTGCAAGTTACTTAAATCTCTCCTACCTGTGAACCTTCTCCAAGCTCTTTTTACTTTTGCTGCATTTCCCTAGGCACCTGCGTACTGTACAACAGCACCATTGCACTTTCACTGCACCTCTCTGGTGAACCACAAACCTCCTTGTTATCTTTCCCAACTGGCAGCAGCCATTCCAAGCCCTGCCATGCTTATGTCACACCATCTTAGCCATCTGTGCACTCCCTCCCTCCCACATCCAGCAGCAGTCATCTGCTATCAGCCAGCTTGTGAACCACTTGGGACTTGCGACTGACTTTGCTTGCGGGAAGCTGGCAGAAAGTTACAAGGAGGTGCTCAAAAAATATCCCACAATCCACACTTAACACTGACAATGGGGAATGCAGGGATTATTCTCACTAAGTTATGCAATCATGTGACATTGTACTTTACAGCCGCATTACTTAGGAATGAACATTTTGGAACTAATTTCCGTTATAACTCAAGGACAACCTGTTTCTTCATTTCCTATACACATTAGAAATGGTCATTTTCCTGCACCATTAATTGAACTTCACAGCTAATGTTTGTGTCTACCATCCTTCACATGAAATTTAGTTTTTAGGTGTGCAACAAAGCCTTTCACAAGGGTGATGTCCTGATTTTAAAATATTTTTGAAAACCTGCTGTGTTTTTAATATAACTGGAGGGATGGGTTAGAACTAGATAATGACTTATTCTACAAACTTAACTGAGCAATTGTCAATTCAGTCTTCCATTGCTCGACTTTTATTTAATTGGAACACCTAATTATAAATCCACAGTAGTTCTACATATATTTACATGGAGCCAAGTTAGATATCTCAAAGGTTGTACATTATATGCTTTCAGTAGTAACTGATTGGACTACAAATGTTAAATTGGCAGAGGATAGAATTGCTTTCTGAATTTTATATGCTCAGTAATTAAGATGATAATTACTGTTGTGAGAAATCATGAATTTTAATTTGCTTTGTTTAGCAACAGAATTTATATTCTGGTTTTAAATCTTTAGGGAAAATGCAGCTTTAGATCACTGTCAAACCTATCAAAGAATCTTGAAGATAGACCAGGGAAAGCAAACAATTGAAAGTGAAAGACCTTTTTTTGCCTGAGAGCATGATCTCAAGAAGAGAACACTTTGACTTACTGGTAAATGTATGACTGTTAGATCAGTGAACAAGTAATTTAAATTTAATCTTATGTTAATGAATGAGTTCTGAGAAATGCCACCTATGCTTTTGTCTAAATTGATAGTTTAGTAACTGACGCCCCTTTTGTAAATTAGCTTAGTGCCTTCCAACCTATTTCCCTATTGTATGTTAAGTCATAATACAATTGTTTGAAGTCCTAGAAAATGTATTTTAAGAACCCTTTAGTCTTAACATGGGATGTTAACATGGGTGGGATGTTACAAACTATATTAAGCCACTGGTTGAATAAGCCATCATTGCAATCATTGCGATTGGGCTGATAGCTTTTCCATAAATTATACACTGTAATATACAAATATACAAATTTCATAGCCTAATATAAGTAAATGTCATCATGATATCAGTTTGTCTCAGTGCTTAAGTGAATATATCATTATAGAAAGTTATGAAAGCAAGCCATTTTCTTTTTAAGTAAGTAAAAATATACACAGACACTTGAATTGGCTCTTGTTATTCTAATTATGTAATATGCACCACTGAAATCTCTGAGGTAGTTTAGGAAGCTAAGAAAAGAGCACATCTTTTTCTGAGTGCATCTTCTCTTCCCATTTTAGCATTAAGTTGTTTGAGGCTATATTTTGTTTTCTTGCTGGAAATTATTGGTTAAGGCAAAATGAGAAAATTAGCTAATTAGAGAAATTGTTGTCAACCAAATACTTCTGGATTTTAATTATAGACTAGACAACACATAACACACTTTTTCAGAGATTTCCTTACATAAACAGACAAATATAGGCAGGCAAATCAGGGAAAGAAGGTCAACTTCTATCTTCCTGTTGGTTTCCCCATTGAATTTCCTTGTGGGAAGCTGTCAGTGAGTGGCAGCAATTTTTCTTCCTCCCTTCTCTCTTTTCTTTCCTTCTCTTCCCAGCAGGTAGATATGTGGCTGCTGCTAGATGGAGGGGGGAGTAGTAAGGGATTGTACAAATGACTGGAAACATTGAAAATGAAGATTATGTGACCACAGCAGCATGGTAATGGCACTGTAGCAGCAGCTGACAGTAACTTTCCCAAATCTCATTCCCTCCATAGTAATGGGTCCCAACATTCTGTAAATAGCCCACTTGAGGTACATTGGTTTCTCCTAATTAAATCTTGCAAATGCAAGTGCTTTAGTAAGGTATAGATTATAACAGCTCCTATTGGCGTGTGGAGTGAGAATATGATCACATGGACTTAAATATGTTTCCTAAAAGTTACAGCCTTCTCACCCTTGGTTTATAACACGTTAATGAATTTAAATACTCAGAAATGTGATATAAATACGAATATAAGAAACTGAAGAAATTTGGGGGAAATGTGGGTTCTTAATTTGAAAGTAGAAGCATTTTTAAAAGAGTTTCTTCTGTAGATATTGATGTATATCTAAATAATCAAACCCTAGACTGCTTAAACTATGAAAGTTAACTATGAAAGTTAACACTGAATATAACTGGAAATATAACTGGCTACTAATTCAAATCTTTTAATATGGACATAATAGGATTCCAGTATTAGCACTGAATAACAACCTATTTGCTACATTTTCATCAACTCGGGTTATTTTCAAAAGCTATTTGGAAGCTGTACATTAAACATGCTGCAACAGTGAAGTTGCGAAGCTGAGCTACTGATGTGCAAAGTGACTAATTTAAGAACAATTGCAGTTGATGTACAAGGCATAATTGTGTTTTGTGTCACTTTTGTAGGGCTTTTAGACTGGGAGATTCTTAAATTGACAGCAGTATAAGGGATGCGATAACATTGATTTTTTTTCTAGTGAGTAGGCAGCAAACAAATTATTGCTAAATAACAACGAAAAATACTCTTGATCAGAGTTGCTTCGAAGAACCTAACAGATAGAAAAGCAAGGAGCACTCCTAGGCTTTAGATGTCATTCAAGGAGAATACACTCCCATCAATACTTACATATTGTCTGGATTTGATTTCAGCTGTGATTTTTCCCCATTATGAACCTAGGTATATTCAAAAATAGTGAAAGCTTTCTTAGAATTGCATATCAAAGATTATTATTATTTGTTAAATTTATTTGCTACTTATTTGGCTGTGGGCTACTTTAGGTGGCTTACAGCAATATAAAGAAAAATGAAAAGAGTAAACAGAACAGAAGTAAAACAACAATAAACAAAGAACACAATGAGATACATCAGCATGATGAAAGATCAACAGGTAGATGAATAGAATTCTTACTAGCATATTGGTAGGACTCCTTTGTAATGCTCTCAAATATTATGCAGATAGAAACTCAACAGTAGCATTTCTGCCTACTCCTTTGACTGCTTTTACTGGCATAATAAAGAAGATTTGGCTAATTGGCTCCATTGCTTTCTATAAAATCATTCAAATGAGCCCAGAGAATGCGGTAAATTTCATGCTGCAAGGTAGAAACATTTTTTATTGTGCTTTAGATTTTATTTTCTTAGGTGACTATCAATGAAGATTATTGAGAGCTAGAAAGCTGGTAGAAGGCTATAGGTAGTAATGAACATTCTTCTCATTTATCTTCCAAGTTTTTGCCCTTGGATTAAAAAAATCAATTACCTTTCCCCATTAATGGTCTGCTTTTCTGTCTGTTCAGAGATAAGATTATGTCTGTTGCATATGACTGCAACCATGCAATTTTTCTGGCAGCCTGATGAAGCAGGTTTGCTGTTATCTTTTTTTTAATTCTCAAGTAATTCCCCATTCATTTAAATTTACTAATTAGAGCTGAATTTACTTAGTTTCTTCTAACAGTAGAAAATCCCATGGGGAGTACCTTATTGAAAATGCATAGAGGGGCTTAACTGCCTTCCTCAAGACAAGAGGTGGCCACTATATACCTGCAGTGTGTTGATGAAGATTGTCAGTCATCATACATACCTGCTGCACTCAAACTATTCAAAGCTAAGCCAATAACACAACTTTTTTATAGTGCTCAGTTGGGCCCCTTTTCCAACTTTGCACCATTAGAATTTGTTCCTTTCAAAATTTGAAGATCAGCCCTTCAAGTCCCAAAAGTGGAGGGCAGAGTTAAGATGATCACATTCAACTATTGACTCAAACTATTCTTTTCTCCCCTGGCTTCGCCCCACAAACTATGGAGTATTACTTTCATTTCACATGGAAGGAAGCATTGACAACTAAAATCTCATCTTTGGACTTTTCTCCATTTTTTTTTTACTCAGCATTGAGTACTGAGCATTTATTAAATTGTCTATAGCACCAATTGGGCCTAGCTAGGTCTCCAATATTCATTGCCAGTGAATCCAACAGGTATTTGCTTGTTCCATGATATACTTAACCAATCTTGGAATACATATAGCCACTGGAGGGCTTTCATTCTGTCACAGGATCATGCCCACCCCTCAATGGTCCTTGAAGGGGAATACAGGAAAATTCCCTATCTAGAGAGGCAATGACCCTGTGACTCTGGGTTTACAAAAGCCAAGAATATCTTCTTCTCCAGTGCATGTACTACAGAGACATTTGCAATAGCCTCATCTCACAAATAGTGTATAAATACCTAGGGCACACAGGACAATTTTACACTTTCATGTTACTTTCAGACACTAATCCTGCTATTACATACAATATTGTTTGATTCTGTGCAACAGCGATCAAAATTCATCAGATGTGCCTTGCACCTCATACAAGCCTTAATGAGTACTTGATTTATTAATTACATGTTTTACATTATGATAGATTTAGCTGCATATAGTACTAATCTTTTTTTTGAAACATTTATCCCTTTTTATAGTTTTTAGATTTGTGTTTTTGTACAAGGTATTTGTGTGTGTGAAAGAGAGACTTTTAGGTATTTTAGTTGATTACCATGTTTCCCAGAAAATAAGACATGGTCTTATTTTCTTTTGACCCCCAAAATATTGATTGGGCCTTATTATCAGGGGGGGGCTTATTGTTTTGGGGTTCCTGATTGGCTGCTCTCTTGCGAGTGGGAAGCCGAAGAGCCAGGCACAGCCTCAGGGGCAAACAGCTGTGTTATGCTGTCACAGCAGTGCAACATACCAGCCATGAAGTGACTATGCTCACTAGCAGCCACCCAGCAACCCCCCTTTCCAGCCAGGCAGAGCGCCACTCACCAACCCAGTGATATCCCAAAGGCGCTAAGCTGCGTGGTGCTGTGCCCTCCCCCCCAGCTCCCGCGGCTTGGCACATTTGGGATACCTTTAGGTCAGTGCATGGTGCTCTACCCGGCTGGAAAGGGAGGTTGCACAAGCGCCTGTTCCATCCCCAGTTCGTGTGCCTCCCAGCCTCACCATGCCCTGGCCCAGCTCTCCCTGCAGGGCCAGGGTGCCGCTGCGGCGCTCCAAGCATAACCTATTCTCTGGCTTCCAAACTCCGAAGAGCTGTAGCCGAGTCTCCCAGCAGTGGTTGCTCTGGGAGTACGCTCTATGTTTGAGGACTGGCTGCCGGCAGAGAGTAAACCATAGAGCATATTCTCATAGTGGCAATTTCTGGAAGACTCGGCATCCTACCTCCGTCCTTTGGAAGCCACAGAAAGAGCCATGCGGCGGCAGTAGCAAAGGTGCCCTGGCTCTGCAGGGAGAGTTAGGCAAGGGCATCGTGAGGCTGGGAGGCACACGAACTGGGGACGGAACAGGGGCTTGCGCAATCTCCCTTTCCAGCCGGGCAGAGCACCATGCACTGACTTAAGGGTATCCCGAATGTGCCAAGTCGTGGGAGCCGGAGGGCGGCGAACAGCTGCTGACACGGCTTGGCGATACCCTTAGTCAGTGAATGGCGCTGTGCCCAACTGGAAAAGGGTTTTGCTGGGCGGCTGCTCAGCTGCTGCAACAGCGCAACACAGCTGTTCGACCCTGAGGCTGTGCTCGGCTCTTCAGGAGCCCGCTCGCAAGAGAGCAACTGCCCAGCAACCCCCCTCCAGCTGGGCACAGCACCACTCACCGACCTAGTGATATCCCAAAGGCGCCAAACAACATGAGCCTTTCCCCCCCACCCCGTTCCTGCAGCTTGGTGCCTTGGGGATACCGCTAGGTCGGTGAGTGGTGCTTTTCCTGGCCAGAGGGGGGGTTGTCCAGGGGGCTTATTTTGGGGGGAGGGCTTGCATTTTTGCGCACCTGAAAAATGTGGCATGGCCTTATTATCAGGACATGTTGTATTTTCGGGGAAACACGGTACCTTTTAAAAATAATATCTGTTTGTATTCTCCCCTTCCATGTTGGTTTATGACCATAACAAAGGTTTGATTGGTACTTACCTTTCTGGTTCAAGGTTGCCTAGGTATAACATTTTAAAGCAGATTTATCATAGATAGGCTTTTAGTTTGTTTGCTGTTTTATTAACCAAAAATAGTTCAACAAATAAGCTTGCAATCTTTTCAGAAAATTTGGAACATTCCACTTGAAATATTTCCTACCGTGTTTTTTTTAAGGAGAAGAGTAGGCAAATTATATTAACTATGGTACAATCCAATATGTATATATGCAGAAATAATTCCTAGTGAGTACATTGGGGCTTATTTATTAAATATTTATTGGTTAGATTTGTATCTTCACAACTTTTTCACTTTAGCAACCACTCTATGAATAGTCTTAGATATTTCAGAATAATAGTCTTTGGTGTGTCATGATATTCCATTTAAAATAAAAACATTTTATTTTCATTTTTATTTCCCCAGGCATGCAATCAATACTTCTTCCTGAAATACTTCTTCAGATGACTTTCAACTCTAGAGTAGAAGACAACAAATTCAAAATTATCTCCCTTCCCTTGCATGTCCAAACAGATAATCTGACATTGCTCACCCAAATGTAATTGCTTAGATGTCTGTATTTCCTGGCATAAAAAAGTCTCTGAATCACAAGAAAAAAATTAGTTGGAATAATTCTAGCAAGAGGAGTGGGGGGAAATGAATTTCAGAAATTGTATTTCTCTCTCCCTGTTTTTTACTACTTTGTAAATTTCTAAACCTGCTGATAAAAATGCCAAATCCAGTCTAAACATCTGGCTGATTAGAAAATGTTATTTTCAATTTTATTTTAGTGTCTTTTTATGTACAACAAAACTATATTTTGGAATTCATGTCTATTGCTATAGACCTATATATATTTGAAAATAAATAATATTGAAAAGCAGTATTTACTTTTGAATAAACTACAAGCTTATACTTTACTTTTTATTTTATTTTCATTTTATTCTTTACCTTTACTCTCAGGTGTTAATCTAAACAGATCAAGCTATAAATATCTCCCCTGTGCTTATATACCTCAAGTCTTACAAGTAGCCTTGTCAACTTCAGTGAGTAAAATGTTGGAGAAATAAATTTCTTCACTATCCTCCTAATTACAAGTCACACCCAACTGCTGAAAGTTAAAAAAAATAATAATCTGGAAAGGTGATCTGTTTTCCCTTGCAGTTGCAAACAGCATTAGTCAGTGCCTCTAAGTACTGCAGTTATTTCATCATGTACATTTAGCGATAAGAGCTGATTCTTAGAGTTTTGTTCAGTTTTATTTTCTTTTTAAACTTGAGTTTGTGGGTAGATAAATAAGGTACAATTTTGGTTTTTAGTTTAGCCTAGCTCTTGCTCATTTCCTCTTGTAATAGATAAAATGAAGTTCCCAAATTAGAAAATGACATGGTGAGAAATTGAAAGGTTAATTTAAACAGAAAACTAGGTAAAATATTTTTGAAAAAGCTAGAATTCAGGAGATTTGGCTGAATAAATCCTGGGTTTTACATATTTGTTAATTGGGCAGGCCACCAAGGATGATTAAAAGTAAAAAAAATCATATGCAAAATACAATAACTTGTTTTAATGTAAAGTGGGAACAGTTGCAATCATATTTATTTATTTGTTAAATTTATTTTTTGCCTGTCTTACTCGGGGGCTATTCTGAGTAGCTTACAACAGTAAAATGGAGAAAAAAAGATGAAAAATATAAACATATCAAAAGCAAAGCAATGAAACAGTAAAAACAAACAATAAAAGTACAATAATATGAAATTTTAAAAGATGGGTGGAGTGGGAGCCAGAAGCGCAGGGTGGAGGTGGGTTCAGCTAATGAGTCCAGTAGCTACCTCCAGTGTGCTACTCCCCTGCTGGATCCCTAGGTCCACTAGAAGAGCCAGATCTTCAGGCCCTTATGGAAGAAAAAAATGGCAGGGGCAAACCTCACCCCAGAGACTAGGAAATTTCAGAGGGGATGGTGCTACAGCAGAGAAGGTTTACCTCCTGGATCCTTCCAGTTGGAGTTTCTTGATTGACGGGGTCTGCAGCAGGCTTCTCTGCTGGCAGTAGAATGGGCTTGTTTTAATGGGATAAGATGCTTGAATTTTGAGGACCTGTCGTAACTCCCTTCCTTCAGCACTGTTATAGCTTCAAACAGTTGATGAACCAATGGTTGTAACTTGACTACTTGTATAACAAAAACAGTATTATTGAATAAGCTTTAGGTCATTTCAATAAATTACCATTGGTAATTTCATTGTTTTGTCCTAATACCCTGGGCAATTTTTGAATATATTTTAATACACTACAATTGTCTCTGTAGTGATAAATAATAGGTCCTTGTGTTGTTACCCAAAGAAAAATCACTTTTATCCAACTTTTGATAATTTACTCAGGTTTGGGAAGCACTGCCTTATAGTCTTCCATGCAGCAGTATAATTTAAGGATTTTATTTTTGAACAATTGTGCCTGAACACCTTGTGAGGTACTGCAGCAAATAAGCCAAACAATTGCTTTTGGAGCCATAATTTTCAAGAACATCTTGAAAAACACTAAAAGTTTGTTGTTGCAACATAAACGGCAAAATAGTTTTAATATTATAATTTTAGGACCATGCCAAAGATTGGGGACCATAGCAGCCTGTTACTTTCTGAGGCTGATATTTCAGAAGATATTAGCCTTATAGATCAGGGGTCCCCAATCTCTGGACTATGGCCCACTGGTGGGATTGAATTTTTTTACAGACCACTTTCCTTTGAACTTTACCTGTCTTAGATGTTTTGACCCAATTTTGTCTAGGAAGCATTGTAAGCAGGATGAGAAAAAATGGATACAGAGAATTTAGTGTGCTCAAGGATATGATTCTCAGATAAAACAATATAGTACAGAAGTTTAAAAGATTTGTAAATATCCTACCTGGAATAAATGCCCCATATGTAAATGCTTCTGGTGATATATAGACTTGGTACAGATAGTCCTTGACTTACAACCATTTGTTTCGTGACTATTTGAAGTTACAATAGCACTGAAAAAAGTCACTTAATGAAAGTTTTTCATACTTACGATTGTTGTAGCATTCCTATGATCATATGACCAAAATTCAGACGCTTGGCAACTGGTTCACATTTATGATGGTTGCAGTGATCATCTTTTGTGACTTTCTGACAAGCAAAGTCAGTGGGGGAGCCAGCTTCACTTACCAGCTGTCTTAACAACTACAGTGATTCATTTAACAAGTGGCAAGAAATGTCGTAAAGTGGGGCACTAATTTAACAAATGTTTTCCATAGCAACATACATTTGGGGGTAAATTGTGGTCATAAGTCAAAGACTACCTGTAGTTCATAATATGTATCAGGCTCCCTATTCAAGATCTGTGACATTGTATGGTTTGTCAAGTGAATCATATAACATTTGTTTTGCAGAGTTTAATAAAGTACAGAAAATCTGGAAGTGCTAAGCCAGAAACCAGGGGTGTGAACATTGGAAAGGAAAGAACAATACTTTTTAAAAAAGGTATGCCTTTCTGTTATTGAATTTACCTGGAGCATTTGATTTTCATTGACATTTATAGCATGCTCTATCTAGGGCATTTACCCACATATTTATAAATATGTGGCTTTTTAGAATGTGTCATGACCTTCAGTGCTATTTTTCATTTGAGTTCTGTCTTTTGGTTCTATGAAATTTGTCAGTATTTTCATCACTTCATATGTGTATTAATCTTGCTAGTAAAGTATATTTACAGCCCCTATTTACAAACATTCTTTTATGAGCAGTACTTTATTTTGTATAAAAGAAAACTCACACATTGTAAATATTGGCATAGCAAGGAATATTATTAATTGCAATTCTAGCTTTATTCTGAACAATATCGTAATAACAATTCAATCATTGTATCTGTCTTCAATTGAAAACAACAGTTAAATAATTACATGTGATACGTGTTTATATATTGTGTGTGTATGTGTTTGACACAGAGTCAAAATTATCATTGATGGTCTTCCATCAGTGATGATATTTAAGAAAATTGTATCTTTCACAGTAATGTCTATCTGAGACCTATTAACTAAACGTTGCTCATCAGAATAATGATTGGAATATTTAATTCCTATTCAATCATCATAATGCAACAATATATATTTTTATGGACTGACAGGATAAAGTTAAAATGGACATCTAGCACCATGAAAAGTATAGTATGGTTTAAACTTGTGGTGCTTCTATGCAGTATTTTGTGATTGCCCAAAACTCAGACCTGTTTCAGAATTTTGAAAAAATTCCGAGAACCAGCAGGATTGGAAAGATCAACTTTACCAATAATTATCTCACCTGAAGCAGAAGAATTTTGACCACAGATCTTCGGGGGCTGTGGCAGACATAACTTTGAGGATACGTCATATATAGTTTTTTTTTGTCTGTCGTAACTTCAAATTGTTGCTAAACAGTTGTTGAAAGTCAAGAATTACCTTTAATTCATTAAACAACAGTTGTTTGCCTATCATTCGCATACAATACTATTTGGCTCCCTTTGCATGATTGTTAAGGGACTATATTATGTATTAAAGCAGTTTGTAAACCAACTGCTGAGCCCCTAGAATACAAAGATTCTGATTGTATGTGTATGTGTGTGTGTGTGTATGACACTATATATATAACAAATACAACATATATATATATATATATATATATATATATATATATGTGTGTGTGTGTGTGTGTGTGTATATATCATACATACATACATTATATATATATATATATATATATAATAAATACATACATACATACATACATACATACATATATATATATATATATAATGTGTGTGTAAATAATAATAGTAGTATAAATATCTGGCTGACTGTGTGACCAAAGAGAAAAATAATAATAGCTCTTTGTTATTATTTTATGATGTTTGCAGATGTGCTGGCAAAAATAATTTTTACTAGTGGCCCTTGATAAATCTAGTGCCTTAAGAAAAAAGATGGGGTTTGGAAATGACCTGAAGTATTCTCATGAAGCTTTGCAGAAACTGCAAGATTGGGAGTTACGGCTATTGGAAACAGTGAAGAAATTTATGGCGATGAGAATAAAAAGTGACAAAGAATACGCATCCACTTTACAGAACCTTTGCAATCAAGTTGATAAAGAGAGTACGTCACAACTCGATTATGTCAGTAATGTAGCAAAGGTAAGAAAATATAATTTAATTTAAATTTAAAGTGAGTAAATTTTTAAAAACTAATTAATCTACAAATTTGCAAACGTAAACACAAAGAATGATTTTAAGACTGCAGCTGTAAGGATACAATTTCTTGGTTTCTGTTGAATTCTGTAGACTTAAATAAATATAATTTGATTGTTTATCTTGATGCTAAACTACTTAATTGCTCAGTGTATGTTTTCTGTATGGGACTTGAATTGTTTTGTATTTGAGAATTTCTTTGTAGATTTTTGGGGTAAATCATATGCTTCCATTCTGCCACAAAAATTTATGTTTCAAGTAGTCTTGGTTAACAATAGCAATTAGAATATCTGTTGATAAGTGATGTGGATGTAAAGTGTGACATTTGTTTAGCAACAGTAATTGCAGCACTCATTGCCATCATTAAGTCACTGCAGTTGTTAAGCAAGGATATCAGATTTTGCCCTTTGTGACTTTCTGACCAGTCTCATCATTGACTTTGCATTCAAATGCACAGATCACAATCTTGGGATTCTTGGACAGCTAGAACTTGAAATGCATCTAACAAGGTTATACAGATAGTTTTTGCTTAGCTATGGCAATGAGGACCAGAATTTCTGTTCCTAAGTGACACAGTTATAAAATGTGACATCATATGACTGCATTGCTTAGCAACGGCAATCCTTGCATTTCCCCTTTGCCACTGCTAACCAAGGATCTTGGGTCATTAAGTAAATCCCAAGTGGCTTCAAAGCAAGCTCGTAGGAGGTAAGTGGCTGCTGCTGGGCAAGGAAGGATATGTAGGTAGCCAGCAAAATGACAGTTTATTTAGAACATCTTATTTGCCTTTTCACTTTTAACTGTTTTGGAGAGGCAATTTAAAAATGAATTGGAATTTTATGACTTATTATTCTGATTACTACTTTTCATATGTGAATTATTTTTTGAGCCAAAATTACTTAAAAAAATAAAACTTAAAGGACTTAGAATTCCATTCTAAATACATTTGATACCAATATTATGTAACATATTTTCAAACTTGGAATTAATAGTTTCGTTTCAGATGTTTCCTACTAACTATATAAATGTAATCTGAAGTGATTTGGGGGAATTGTTCTGTTACTTTCCATGTTTATATAAAATAGTCTTTATGTACATTAAAGTATATTGTCTTTATGGCCCTATATTTGAGTTGCTATTTGAACTTGTATTCTTAAATATAGCCAGGTATGCTGCTAATCCTACTGTACTGTGAGCTCTGCCAATAAATACTTAAACATGTCTTATCTTTGGAAAGTTGACCTTTATATTTTTGGTTTCTAAGCCAATAATAAATCTCTTTTCATCTCTTTTTAAGTCATGGTTGCTTATTGTGCAACAAACAGAACAGCTTAGCAAGATCATGAAGACACATGCAGAAGACTTGAATGCTGGGCCATTACATAGACTTACTGTGATGATTAAAGACAAACAACAGATAAAGAAAAGCTATGTAGGTGTTCACCAGCAAATTGAGGCAGAGATGTTCAAGGTATATTTTAAAAGTACCTTTTACATTATTATACACACTTCATTCATTGAAATATGTTCAGACTTTTGTCTTTGACTGCCAATTCTTCTTAGCTATTAATGTCTGTTAACTTTTAAATTTTACTTATAAGCAAATATATAAACGTGTGGAAAATTTGTACAGAAATATAAGTTCCTTTGCTAAGTTAAAAATGGGAATGGACTATTATTTCCAAGTATTTTTAATATATTACTTATAGCAAATTGCAATATTCCTAGGCTTTATAGGAAGAAAAATAAGTTACCGTAAATTATGTTTTCGATACTTACATTTTCAAAATCAGAGAACAGTTTTCTCTGCAAAGAGAATTTTAACCCCCAACCCAGGCTGTTTTTATAGTAAGAATATACAGATGGGTTTTCTACTGAAGAGTACTGTTTCCTATCAAAATCATTGTTGTGGGCATTTGTTCCAAAAATATGATCCATGGAATTACTCAATTGTTGTCTCAGAATGTTTCTGCTTAATACGGCCCCACATAAGGAAATGAAATATACCCTTACTGATCTTTCTATGCTTCATCTTATCTATTGTGTAGATAATGTCTAAACTCTCATAGTATATGTTGATATGCCAATTTCTTTTCTATGTTTTTTTGTGGACAGGTTACAAAAACTGAATTGGAAAAATTAAAATGTAGTTATAGACAATTAATTAAAGAAGTAAACTCTGCCAAAGAAAAATACAAGGAAGCATTAACTAAAGGTAGGTATATAATGGCTGTTAAATTATTATTTAGATTTAATTCAATCCCTAAGACCTTTGAACATGGTAAAAGTTATAGAAGCAATACAGTTGGTGGACACATTGCTGGTTACTTAGGTGGAACTGAATGGGAGGAAGAAGGGCTATATATGCTACCTTGAGTTCCTTTGCAAAAATCTGAATATACAACCTGCCATGTAGCTATTACAACCATTGTTGAATAAGTCAGTAACTGGATTGACACATAGTTGTGAATGGTAAACTGTGTTTTATAAATGATATAGTTTCATGCATTATAGCTTAAAATTATATTTGTCAAAGTGATATATTTTAAATTTTTGTTTCCCTTACACCTAAATAATAAACTTAAGAGTTCTAAAACTGTTCTCTTATTGATTCTATTCCTGATAGCATTGTATACCAGTGGGTTTCACAGTCTATCTCTCATTTGATTACTGTGAGATAGGTGGCCATGCAAATTTAATTAATAAAAAACTCAGAGGACCTATTCATTAAATTAAAATTTTGCAATAATACCTTATGAGTAACAGAATACAATTAAATTTCTTTTTAAAGACTTAACATGAACACAACTCCATGCTTATTTATCGAATTATAATTTATTTTGTCACAAGTATTAGTATCCTCAATTTTATTTTAAAAAATATTAGTTACTATATGTCTCTTTCTCTTTCTTTTTTTGCTCCCAGTCCATTTCTCAGCTGTCTCTCCTCTTTTACTCCCTTTTTACATATTCTCCTAGCTTTGTGGTTGCCTTCCTTGTAAGAAAGTAACTAATTAATCTTTCATTTTCTGTAGTAGAATGTAAGCAATCTAGTGTTTCATTTGGTACCCATACATGCTTGAGCCATACTAATAATTTGTGCATAAAAATTGTACAAGTGCTTCTACAAGTTCTTTTTAAGGAGCTACAAGAGGGAATTCTGCAGCACTTCTCAAGCATTCTATAAGAGGTTGTTTATGTAGGAGAATTTAATTTAGTTGTACAGGTAGTCTTCGCTTACTGATGTAACTGACACCAGGAATGTCACTAAGTGACAAGGTTGTGAACGGAACGTACATAACTGTCCCAACTTACGATGGATGGCAGTTTTATAGTTCTGGTTGCTGACATTAAGTGACTCTCACATGGTTGCAGTGTCTCTCAATCATGTGATTGTCAGTTGCAACTGCCTGCTGGCTTCCCCCTTGACTTTGATTTCCCGAAGTAGCAATGAAGGTTAGAAATGGCACTTACATGCTGCAGTGTAAACACAAGCATGTGGTCCTGCAATGGCTGTAGTTAGGAGAACTAGTCATAAGCCCCTTCCTTTAGCACCATTGTAATTTTGAATAGTTGCTGAACAAGTGATTATTAAACAAGTAGTACCTGAATTATAACAATTACATTTAGACTTCTCCTGAGCGCTGCTTGGAGAGTACAAGCATGGGTTAACACAGTCTATCTGCCCTAGGACTGAGTATCTTTTTTTCACCTTGATCACGCCTCCCTTTGCCTCTTCAATCTCAGTTTAAAAACTAAGTCCGCCCATGAGGACTAAAATTTGGGGAGTTCCTCAGTCCTAGAGCAGATAGAGTGGACTTCCCATTATAATTACACTTCAGATTGTTAATAGCCATCCTCAAGACCACCTGGAATGATCTGAGAATTGAAAACTTGCTGTAATACCGTTTATCGCTGCTGAGAGGTTGCCAGAGTCGCTGGCTACCGCTGGTCGCAAGCGGAGCGGAAGCGTGAGTCGTTCGCCCGGCGGCTGTCAGCAAACGGAGGGGGCAGGTGGGAGGCATCCCAACCAGTGTTTTCCCCCAACCGTCAAGGCGGAGGATAAGAAGTCAGAAAAGGCATGCCTTAAGACTCACCAGGCGGCCGCCTGGGCCATTAGGGTCTCCACCTCAGCCTCATTTTTCATAAGATCTTCTCTCCTTTGGCTGAGACAACTGAGATCCAGGCTCCCCTCTGGGGTATCTCGTTGGAGGCCCGACCTAACTAAAATCATCACTGCCATGGAATATTCCACTGATACGTCTTTGAACGCAGCTAAATTTGCATCCCGGGCACTAGCTTCAAATGTTACCTCTCGCCGTCTGCTCTGGCTTTGCCACTGGCAAGCGGAGATGAAGGCCAAATGGAAGCTGGCGTCTGCCCCCTTTAAAGGGGGTCTTCTATTCGGAGATGCCTTAGACAAATTCACCATTGAGACTAAGGATAAGAGGAAAATTCTCCCAGCGACCCTTAAAAAAATTTGACAGCAAGGGGTCTGGCTCCTTTCGGAGGCAGGCCTTTCGAGCACAGGACAATGCCCAACTTTCCACCTCTTCCTCCTACCATAAGCCCTACTCCCAGTTGGGCGATAGAGGTCAGGACAGGGGTTCTTTCAGCGCATGGAGTAGGCAACAGCAGCAGCAACATTCCTTTTGCAAGCCCTTTCGTGGCGGAGCCAATTCCCGAAACTTCCACAGAGGGAAGTGACCACCACAGGGATCCTCCCATAGGGAGTCGGCTTCAATATTACGCCTACAACTGGGGGGAGATAACCACAGACAAATGGGTGCTGAACACGGTCAGGAAGGGTCTCCGCAATTTCTGTCATTTCCCCAAAGAACCTTTATCCGTTGCCCATCTGCCAGGAGTCCTCTGAAAAGGGAACTAATGCAGGCGGAGATCCGTCACTTAATCCAGATAAGAGCCATAGAATCAGTCCCCAAGGAATAGGAGAAACAAGGGTTTTACTCAATCCCGTTTCTAGTGCCGAAGGCATCATGGGGGTAGAGGGCCATCTTGGATCTGAAACACCTGAACCTCCATCTGGCATACAAGCAGTTCAAAATGCAATCCCTCCACTCCATCTTGGATTGCGTAAGGCGGGGAGACCTCACCTCAATAGATCTAAAAGAGGCTTATCTTCACGTTCCCATACACACAGCCCACAGAAAATTCCTGAGGTTCTTCTTCGAAGGGCAACATTACCAGTACTGAGCTCTCCCCTTCGGCCTTTCATCGGCACCCAGGACATTCACAAAACTGCTGGTGGTCGTAGTGGCCCACCTCCGGAGCTGCCCCATCCAGCTGGAGTGTTATCTCGACGACATCATGATCTACTCCTCAAGCCAACCCCAAGCTCGGCGGGATGTCCGGACTACCATCAGAACACTCCAGCAACACGGCTTCTCAGTAAACCTGAAGAAGAGCCACTTCGAGCCAACTAGGTTTCAAGGTTTATTAATATTTGTATGCCGCCCACTCCCTAGAGACTCTGGGCGGCTTACAGATAAAACAGGGGACATATATAAAAAATTAAAAAGAAAACAATCATTAAAATTACACGACATGCATACAGCTTAGAGTGGGGCTGGATAATTTTATTCAGCCAGGCCTGCCGGAACAGCCAGGTCTTAGTAGCTTTACGGAAGGCCGGAAGAGTAGTAAGGATCCGGATCTCTATGGGGAGATCGTTCCATAGGGCCGGAGCTGCTACAGAGAAGGCCCTCCCCCGGGGAGCAGCCAGCTAACATTGACCGGCCAATGGTACCCGGAGGAGGCCCAATCTGTGGGAACGTATTGGTCTCTGGGAGGTAAATGGCAGGAGGCGGTCTCTCAGGTAGCCAGGTCCTAAACCATGTAGGGCTTTAAAAGTAACGATTAGCATCTTGAAGCGTGTCCGGAGACCAATGGGGCCAGTGCAGCTCAGCGGAGGATAGGTGTAACATGGGTGTACCTAGGCACCCCCACAATCGCTCGCGCGGCTGCATTCTGGACCAACTGCAGTCTTCGAACACTCTTCAAGGGCAGCCCCATGTAGAGCGCGTTATCCAGTCTTGAGGTGACGAGGGCGTGAGTGACCATCCGAAGGGCCTCCCGGTCCAGATAGGGTCGTAATTGGTGCACCAGGCGAACCTGGGCAAAGGCCCACCTGGTCACAGCCGACAGATGATGTTCTAACATCAGCTGTGGATCCAGGAGGACACCCAAATTGCGAACCCTCTCTGAGGGGTGTATAATTTCACCCCCCAGGCTAAGAGATGGAATGTCTGGACCATCCTTGGGAGGGAGCATCAATAGCCATTCAGTTTTGTCAGGATTGAGTGCAAGCCTGTTCGCTCCCATCCAGACCCTGACAGCCTCCAGGCACTGGCACATCACTTCAACTGCTTCGCTGAGTTGGCACGGGGCGGACAGATACAGTTGAGTATCGTCCGCGTATTGATGGTATTTAATCCTGTGCCGGTGTATGATCTCACCCAGCGGCTTCATGTAGATGTTAAATAGGAGGGGGGAGAGGACCGAGCCCTGCGGCACCCCATAATTGAGGGGCCTAGGGGTCGATCTCTGCCCTCCAACCAAGACCGACTGCGACCTGTCCGAGAGATAGGAGGAGAACCACCGTAGGACAGTGCCTCCTACTCCCAACTCCCGTAACCGTCGCGGAAGGATACCATGGTCGATGGTATCGAAGGCCGCTGAGAGGTCAAGAAGCACTAAGATAGAGGAATATCCTCTATCTCTGGCTCGCCAGACATCATCAATCAGCGCGACCAAAGCAGTTTCCGTGCCGTAACCAGGCCTGAAACCCGACTGAAAGGGATCCAGATATACGCATACAACACCTGGGCGTCATCCTGGACTCGAACTCTTGTCAGGTTTTCCTGTCTCCGGAACGGTTGAGGACTGTCCTGGATAGGGCGCGCCTTTGCAGTGCGTCCAGGTCAGTTCAGATTGTCCAGTTGTCACAACTCCTGGGCATTATGATTTCCTGCCTGAAGGTAGTTCCCTGGGCTCGTCTTCACGCCAGGGAACTGCAATGGTTCCTTCTGCCCATGAAGAGGGCGAGGAACAGCAGCTCACACAGACGTGTCTGAGTTCCACCAAAGGTGATCCGCTCTCTGGCTTGGTGGAAGACAAAAGCAGTGGAGAAAGGGTCCCTGTTCAAGGATCACGAGAGGATTGTTGTGACCTCTGATACCAGCCTACAGGGGTGGGGAGCTCATTGCCAGGGCCAGCTAGCTCAGGGACTGTGGAGTCAGAGGGAGTCCTCCCACAGCATAAACTGGTTGGAGCTGAGAGTGGTCCACTTGCCTTACGTCAGTTTTCCCCTCAGATTGCAGGCCATCATGTTCTGTTGCTCACCGACAACGTGGCAACAAAGGCCCACGTCAGCAGAGAAGGTGGCACGCATTCCAGATCACTCATGTTTATTGGTCTGATGTTTATTGGTCTTGTATGCCGCCCACTCCCGAAGGACTCCGGGCGGCTTACAATAAACAAGGGAAGGGGATAAATAAACAAAACACTTTAAAATACACAACATTCATAGTTTCCGTGGGGCTGGATATTTCGAAAGCCCCCCAGCTTCTGGAGCAGCCAGGACTTAACAGCTTTGCGGAAGGCCGGGAGGGTAGTAAGGGTCCGGATCTCCATGGGGAGGTGGTTCCAAAGGGCTGGAGCTGCAACAGAGAAGGCTCTCCCCCGGGGAGTCGCCAGCCAACATTGGCTGGCAGATGGAATCCGGAGAAGACCTAACCTGTGAGATCTAATTGATCTATGGGAGGTAATAGGCAGGAGGCGGTCTCTCAGGATCCCAGGTCCCAGCACCTTGAAGCGGGTCCGGAGACTAATGGGTAGCCAGTGCCGCTCGCGGAGGATAGGTGTGACGTGGGTGTACCTAGGTGCACCCACAATCGCTCGCGCGGCTGCGTTCTGGACTAGCTGAAGTCTTCGAACACTCTTCAAGGGCAGCCCCATGTAGAGCGCATTACAGTAATCCAGTCTTGAGGTCACAAGGGCGTGAGTGACTGTCTGAAGGGCCTCCCGATCCAGGTAGGGTCGCAATTGGTGCACCAGGCGAACCTGATTCTGGACTAGCTGAAGTCTTCGAACACTCTTCAAGGCAGCCCCATGTAGAGCACGTTACAGTAATCCAGTCTTGAGGTCACAAGGGCGTGAGTGACTGTCTGAAGGGCCCCCCGATCCAGGTAGGGTCGCAATTGGTGCACCAGGCGAATCTGGGCAAAGGTCCCCCTGGTCACAGCCGACAAATGGTGTTCTAAAGTCAGCTGGGGATCCAGGAGGACTCCCAAATTGCGAATCCTCTCTGAGGGGTGTATAATTTCATCCCCCAGCCTGAGAGATGGAATACTTGGCCATTCTTTGGGAGGGAACATCAGTAGCCACTCGGTCTTGTCTGGATTGAGTGCCAACTTGTTTACTCCCATCCAGACCCTAACAGCCTCCAGGCACTGGCACATCACTTCTACTGCTTCGCTGAGTTGGCACGGGGCAGATAGGTACAACTGCGTATCATCTGCATATTGGTGGTACTTAATCCCGTGCTGGCGTATGATCTCATCCAGCGGCTTCATGTAGATGTTAAATAGGAGGGGGTACAGGACTGAACCCTGCGGCACCCCGTAATTGAGGGGCCTTGGGGTCGACCTCTGCCCTCTGACCAACACCGACTGCGACCTGTCCGAGAGGTAGGAGGAGAACCATCGAAGGACGGTGCCTCCCACTCCCACCTCTCGCAACCGTCGCAGAAGGATACCATGGTCGATGGTATCGAAGGCCGCTGAAAGGTCAAGGAGCACAAGGATAGAGGGGTGACCCCTATCCCTGGCTCATCAATCAGCGTGACCAAAGCAGTTTCCGTGCTGTAACCAGGCCTGAAACCCGACTGAAAGGAATCCAGTCATGATGGAGGCGGAGGCCCTGGGGAGGTGCGCAGAGCGCCACCTGCTTTTCATCAGAGCAGACCACATTTCCGAGATCAGCAACCAGAAGGCAGATTGGTTGAGCCAGCAAACGATCGATCATTCGGAGTGGCAATTACACCTGGACATCTTCGATCAGATTGTGCGGAGGTTCGGCGAACTACAGGTTCTTTGCCACTCACGCCAACACTCACCTGCCTTACCGGTCTCCAGGGGCAGAGGGGACACAGAGGCTTCAGTTCCACAATTGCTGGACTTTCTCCAGGAAGGGTTGGACAAGGGTTTGGCCCCCAACACCCTACGCCGCCAGGTAGCAGCTTTGTCCACCATCCTCTCCAGGGGTTTGAGCCAACATCCTCAAGTTAAAAGCTTCCTGAAAGGCGCAACTAACATCAGGCCTCCAACAGTACACCGATATCCATCTTGGAACCTGCCGTTTGTCCTTTGAGCCTTAACGGGGGCTCCATTCGAGCCGCTCCGGACTGTGTCTCTATGGCATCTGACAATTAAGACAGCCCTCCTGGTTGCTATCACTTCGGCTAAAAGGATATCCGAGTTAGTGGCTCTTTTGGTCAGGGAGGACTTATGTATTATTCACCTGGATAGGGTATTCTACGGCTTGACCCTACCTTTATTCCTAAAGTCAACACACACTTTCACAGATCACAAGAAATTATCCTTCCCAACTTTTGCCCCAAACCATCGCATCCCAAGGAAAGGGAATGGCACAAGTTGGACGTAAGACGTGCAGTACGCATCTATGTCAGGAGAACCATAGAATTCAGATGTTCTGAGTCATTCTTCGTCTCTTTCCATCCTGGGTCCCAAGGACGAAAAGCATTGTCGCATACCATCGGATGTTGGCTGCGGGCCGGCATCAAGCTGGCATACGAACATCAGGGCAGGTCTGTGCTGGGTCGTGTGACCGCTCACTTGACAAGAAGTGCTGCCACATCTGCTGCATGGGTGACCCAGGCGTCAATCATTGACATTTGTAGGGCAGCCACATGGGCGTCTCCCACAGCCTTCATTCGTAACTACAAAATAGACACCTTTGCCTCGGCCGAAGCCTCCTTGGGGAGAAGAATTTTGCAAAAGGTTGCAGAGGCTCTGGACTCTAAGAACTCTTCCTACCCTGGGACATCATAGCTTGGGTATGTCCCATGCTTGGACTCTCCAAGCAGCGCTCAGAAGAAAGACCGTTGGCTTACCTGAACGGTTGTTCTCTGGGCACTGCGGGAGAGTCCAAACCCACCCAGGGTCTGGATTGTCTCCGATGAAGACTTCGAGGAACTGTGGAGGCAGTCCTGAGCTGAGTGTTCTCCGTTTTTAAACTGAGATTGAAGAGGCAAAGGGAGGCGTGGTCAAGGTGAAAAAAGATACTCAGTCCTAGGGCAGATAGAGTGTGTTAACCCATGCTTGGACTCTCCTGCAGCACCCAGAGAATGACCGTTCAGGTAAGCCAAAGGTCTTTCTATACCACTTGATAGTGCTTTACAGCTCTCTCTAAGCAGTTTACAGAGTCAGCATATTGCGCCTAACAATCTGGGTCCTCATTTTATCGAGCTTGGAAGGTTGGATGGCTGAGTGAACCTTGAGCTGGTAAGAATTGAACTGCTGGCAGTTGGCAGAATTAGTCTACAATATTGCATTCTAACCACTACACCACCATGGCTCCTTTTATATTATATTTTGTATGCAAGTATTTCTTCAACTTTGGGTATCTTCGATTATATTTTGTTTCCTATCTTTGTCCTTACCTTGATTCTAGGATCACTTCTCATTTTATTTTTCATGGTTTAACGTGCTCTACACTTTTTTCTAGAGTTAGGCAACAGGTAGCTCTTGGGCCATTTCTTGTGCCATATTCCATTTTTTATAATTTCCTAAGCGTAACTGAGGTCACCAATACCTTTCAGTGGCTCAGTTGCAGAAAATCAATGGTATAGAGCAGGGGTGTCAAATTCAAGGCCCAGGGGCCGGATCCGGTTCATGGAGTACTGAAATCTGGCCTGCAGGACCGCTCTGGAAACAGCAAAGGACCGGCCCACAGTGCTTCTTCCAGTGAAAATGGGCTCCATTTTCAGCTGCCACGGCCTCCTCCGTTCTCACTGGCAGAGGGTTGCAGGAGGACATGGTAGCCAAAAACAGAGCTCGGGAGCCTGTTTTCACTGGCAGAGCGCTCAGGACACCACAGGCGCCCCTGACAGGAGTGACGTTGAGCTGGCCATGCCAACCCTGGCCACAGCCACCCCGCCCACTGAGGTCAAACATAACCCTGATGAAATCGAGTTTGACACCCCTGGTATAGAGTCATATAGTTTTAAGGAGAAAAAAAACATGAAATCTGTTCTGTAGTGCTACATTACATTTAGCATACTTTATAGTATAGCAAAAAACTCCCACATCTACAAGAAACCAAGAGCAAGAAGGAATATTGTGACCTTCCCCAATTTGCAGTAATATTTCTCTTGTAGCACTCAATGCTTTGAAGTTAATAGTCTGTTATTCAAATGATATTTATCCCTGCTTTGGGCTTTGGGCTGTATGCAATATTTCTATTTCAGCCAAGCTGACCCTTTTACTAATATGTATTTTTTCAACAGTCAGAATTGTATTTTGTTTTTTCCCCCTTCTGTTTTTCTCACAGAATTTGTAGAGGGGAAAGATTGCTTAAATAAACTGTCCCTTCCTAAACCACTTTTCACAATGTTTGCCTAAATATTATTAACCATAGGTTAACAAGCTCAGCTCTTCCACCTTAATTAATTATGCTGCTTTCTGAAATTGGCACAATTCTAATCAATTTCACCTTAAAGATTTGCCTCCTAACAGGGTAAGCATATAGCTGATTTTAAGGCATTCCTTTCATGTATATTCACCATTGTGTACTTGCTTACTCTCTTGTAATTGAATTTTAATAATTTACATTACAAGAACTTTATACAGAATCAAAGTTGCGTGAAATAGTTCTACAAGAGTGGGTGAGGTGAGAGTCCCTAAGAGTATGTCTAATTATTTATTTGATTTTTATCCCCCTTGTTATTGTTTATAAGTAACGCAAGGCAGCAAACATTACTAATGCTCTTCCTTCTGTTATTTTCCTCAAAGCACAAATCCTGGGAGGTGGCTTGGGTTGAGAGAGAGAGAGAGAGAGAGAGAGAGAGGGAGGGAGGGAGGGAGGGAGGGAGGGAGGGAGGGAGGGAGGGAGGGGGAGGGAGGGAGGGAGGGAGGGAGGGAGGGAGGGAGGGAGAGAGAGAGAGAGAGAGAGAGAGAGAGAGAGAGAGAGAGAGAAAAAGAAAAAGAAAAAAGAAAAAGAAAAAGAAAAAGAAAAAGAAAAAGAAAGAAAACAACTGACTGGCCCAAAGTCATCCAACTGGTTTTTGATGTGTCATATGGGACTAGAACTGTCCCCTGGTTCTTAGGCTCACACCACTAGACTAAGCTGGCTTTCTTTGTAACTTTGGGAGCTGTAGAATTAAAAGAAATTGCTCATGTTTCCTTTTCCTGATCTTTATACTGTCTTTGCATTTGCACAGTGGGGTTATATATAATGATTCACTTGTGTCTGTGTTATTGCCATACAGAAAAGGGAAGAAGATATAATTATGTACTTAACTCTCTTTCGGAAAATAGGCTTAAAGCTGTTTTAAAATGGCATAAAGCCTGCAAAATAGTTTGATTATTGTAGTCTTGTTTAGTCTGGGGCCTGGTTAGATTCAGTCATTGCATAAGTAAGAGTTTTGTTTATATGTTTAGAATAATTATATTATGCCCATATGTGCATTTGAAAAGATTGGCAATACAAGTCAAAATCATTTTGGTTTCTCTTACATTTTTTTTGCCTCGTTCATATCCTAATGTGATCATAATAACAAAATTTAGGTGTGCTTTGATATAGAGAGCAAATGATTTGAAAATAAGAAAATAATGGAAGCACTGCATTTTAATTTTTAAGAGTTAAGATGATTAAAATTTACTCCCTCACCCTCACACTTTTTGGCATTAAATCTGGAAAGTATTCATTTTCTTCCTTTCTCCCCCCTCTTCCTTTCTTTCAGGCAAGGAAACTGAAAAAGCCAAAGATCGTTATGATAAAGCCACAATGAAACTTCACATGTTGCACAATCAATATGTGTTGGCATTGAAAGGAGCACAGTTACATCAGCACCAGTATTATGATGCTACACTTCCTTTATTCCTTGACTCTTTGCAGAAGATGCAAGAAGAAATGATTAAAGGACTGTAAGATGTAGTGTTTTGTTTCATAAAAGCATGTGTAGTCCTCCTAACTTTTCATTTTAAGTTTTTAGAAATGAATAGCAATGTGCTAAGCTTCTATATGTGATATTTCTAACTGGTATAAAATAACAGGTTTTTGTAATGTTTGAAATTTTGTATGCCAGGTACAAACCTCACTTATGAATCAATATCACAGAATTTTAATAGTTCATCTTTTATAGTAAAATTGTAATTTGCAATTAGAATTAGAAACTTTTCCGATACTGAACATCTAAAGCCCTTATATGAGTGCCCTGTTGTAGAACACTCCTCATAGTTGATACTCTGTTTTTCTTAACCAGTGAGAGCCATTTCATTCTTCTGAGCTTTTTATTTATAGTTTTGTTTTTGTTTTTTCTGTTGCCCTAGCTGCTATTTATTGTATTTTTCGGACTATAAGACGCACCTAACTTTTGGCGAGGAAAACAAGAAAACAAAATCTGCCTCTGCCTTCCAGCCATTTGCTCCTTGCAGCAAGCAGCAAACAGCCTGGTCAGCTTCAGCACAGCCTGATTTAGCACAAGCAGCTGATTGGCGGTTGGATCTCCCTCCTGGAACACTGCCTATCAGCTGTTCCAGGCTGTGGGGATTGCCACTGCCAATTGCCACCGACACCGCCCATCGCTGCTGCCATCTATCACTGCCGCTGTGCATCCTGTTTTCGGCCTGTGCCAGGTGGTGGTGAAAATTTTCACCACCTGGAATAGGCCAACAATGAGGCACGCGAAGGGTAAAAATAGAGCGTGCAAAGGTCAAAAATAGGATGTGTGGTGGCAAAAAATGGGGCACGTGGAGGCGATGATAGGTGGCAGTGGTGATGGATGGCGATGGGCGGTGGCGCAGCCTGGAACAGCTGATAGGTAGTATTCCGGAATCAGCTGCTCGTGCTAAATCAGGCTGTGCTGAAGCTGACCAGGCTGTTTGCTGCAAGGAGGTAAATTGCTGGGAGGCAGAGGCCAAAGGATGTGGGTGAGCGGGGCTTCTGTAATGTTTGCTGCACAGACATTTCCACCCACATTTTTTTTGGGGGGGAAGTGTGTCTTATACACCGAAAAATATGGTATTTTTGTGATAATTTTGTCTACATTTGTTCATTTGTTAAAGTACAAGTGGGCACATCATCTGTGGGCCTTGGGGGAATAGTTATAGATGGAGTGAGGAATAAAAGATTGAATATCAGCAGGCTGGTAACTGTTGTAGTGGAAGGGAGAAGAAAAACATAATGGCTGTTTTTGATCCTTGAAACCAAGCCTTGATTTCACACTTTTAAAGATCTTGGTATTTTTTTGTCTATTGTGCCAGATTAGTCCAAAATAAGTCTCATTGTGAGATAATGCACAATTAACAGACTTAACAGAGATCTGACAGTGAGAGCCATATAAACCAGAATGGAACCAATTCCTTGTGTCTGGATACTTTTTAGCAGAAAGCCAGGAGAAGCAAAATGGAGGTGGTATGGCTGTGATCTGTAAGAATTGCATCTCCCTCACCAGATTATCTGAGAGAACTCTTTCATGTTGCCTGTATATATATGAGAAATCTTTGGACTAGGAGTAGATTGAAAGTTCTGTTAGCATTCTACTTTAGCTTGCTGCTTAGCAGAATCTCTTACTGAGCTGACAAGATTGCTGTTATTGATAATACTAGAGACTTCTACCTTAAGGTCGTTGGGTGCTGTCAATATACTGATGAAAACTAGCTGTGCATGCTAGTTGGTATCAACTGTGATTGGAGCAACCTATACATTAATATATTTCTATGTGAAGCCTGTAGGAAACAGTCTACTGAATTTCTGCCTGTGGTTATTAGTTGGCTGGATAAGAAATAACAAATTGAAACTGAACATTCAATATGAGGTGCTTATTGTGAAGGGCCATAATTTTAGAACAGTGTAGTTGTCAGTCCTGTATGGGATTACACAATCCAAGAAGTAGCAAGAACATAAGTTTAAAGTTTTTTTTCCCTAAATCCACAATTTCTGTAGTTAGCCAGGTTGAAGAAATATTTAGAACTGCCTTTTACCAGCTTTGGTTGATTACCAAATATGTCTATTTCTGAAAATAATAACCATAAAGCGTTGCTACACTTGCTAGTAACCAATAGGCTTAACCATAGTTATATATTTTACATGCAACTATTTTTGTCCTTTGATTGGAAACTGGTTTGTATAAAATACACTAGTTAGATTGCACCCTGGAAGAATACTCCAAATGATACCTTTAATTAAAATACTGCAGTGGCTGCCAATCTAGTTGCAAGCAAAATACAAAAGGGCAGATTATTAGTGCACTTCATGCCTTTCATCCTGGCTACTGTACTCGAAAGAATCTCTCATTCTGAATAATGTTCACAATTACTGATGTTATCCGAGGGTATTTTGTTGATAGTTGATGTAGACCCATTGGATATCAACTCTGTTTCTGCCCCAGATCTTTGGAACACACTACAGCCAAATTAAGAGGCTGACGTCTTTATTCATATTTTTTTTAAAAAAGCTTTAAAACGCATTCTGTATAAACTGCTGATTATAACTGTTAAATTTAATTATATTAATTTGCTTTATTTTGTATTAATCAAAAATTCAAAGGTTCTTATATTTTCATTGTATTTTTTATTCTATTTATTTACTAGATAGACTTTGATACAAGCAGTAGTGTAATAAACAAACAAACCTACAAATAGATTATGGGACTTTTTAAAGTAATGATAATTACCTTCTAAACTCTTGTTCACTATTCATATTACATGATAGTCTTTTCAGTATAATTGTTTCTGTCAGTATCTGAAATCAGATTGTTTCCTAAAATACTAATGAGTATTTTGAAATCATCACAGCTATGTTTCAAAATATTTGTTTTTAATGGAAACCAAAATTGCAATTCCCAAATCAGGAGACATATTATTTTGTGACTGAAGTTCCTTTTATTTTTTCAATAAAAAGCATAGGATTATTGTTTATTGTCCTTATCTGTTCAGTATTTTGAATTGTTTAGTGATTATTTTGCAACTGTAGAAGTTATGTTTGTTCATTGGACTTGTTTACATGAAATAAAAGGATAGTTAGTTTATCTTTGCCCCAACTTTTCCATTATATATTATGAACATTTCTATTATATATTATGAAAGATTTTAAAATATTGGGTTCTTTAGAAACCATAAAGAGATCATTTTTAAAGTACTGGCTATTTTTTATGTTAGCGATTGTGTTTGTGTCTGGATTTATTAATATTTCTCTTAAAATGTCTTGAAAAATGTTATGCTACATGAACATAATATCATATAATATATTTATTATAATTGTATTTTTCACATTTTTTCAATGTCATTGTGCTGCAACTGCAGTAAATCTCTTAATTAGAATAGATTACACTGAGTAGATTATTACCAGTTTATGTGAGATAAAGACTTCATGTAGTTTTTCCTTCAGTGTAACAAAACAACAGTCAGATGAGGAAAACTAAGGCAGATACTGTACATTCATCTAGTACTTAATCTATGGTCTGAAAAACAAGAGAAAAAAAATGGAGCAGTTTTAGCTGTTCACTTGATTATTTCCAGTTCGAATAGAGGAAGAGAAGCTCTTTGTCAGTAATGTGATGAAGAAAATTATAAATAGGTATATTAAACTAGCTAAAATACTGTGACATAACTGTTCCTTTGCCCAAGGTATCTAAAGGGTTCATTAATATTTGTGACTTATTTAAAAGAAGTGGACATGACAAGTTTAGAAAAAAGACTTTAAAAAAATAGATTATAATCTTGATTTAAAATGGGCTTGTGAGAAATTAGTGCACTTTCTAATGCATACATTTCAGAGCATTTAGCATATATTTCTCTATAGTTTGGCCAATATTTACTATATTAATATCCTTTGGCATTCCTGGATTATCACTGGACAAATTTATAAATACACCATATAAATACATTGTACAACAATGATTTCTGTCATTCCAAAAATATTTCAAAATTCAATGAGCATTGAAAGTATACCTTACTATTGCTAATTCACACAGTTTTTTTGTCATTCTATGGGGAGAAAAAAGGAAAAACATTTTTTGTTGTTAATTTGGTGTTCTAGAAATTTCATTCCAGTTTCTAAAACACACATATTTGTGTATTGAGAAAAGATACACAGTATGATTACCCCAAAAAATTTAAAAGTAACAGATTACCTTGAGGGTTGGGTAAATAAATAGTAATACGGATGGTGTGTTGTAGACAGAAAAAGAGTGGTATTAAGGCGTAGTGGATTACAAAAGTAGAATGGAGAAGACTTAATGAGAATTCATCATAGGGACAAAAAAATTTGTAAAATCAGTTATCCAGTGAAATGAAGAACACCTTTGGGAACAATAGGGATCACTTAATTTTTAAACATTTGTAATTTCAAAAGCATCTTTGAAGTATTCTCACAAAATCGCTGTCAAGGAGTTTGGACTCAGACCAAAGAGATCCAGGTTCTAATCCATCCTCAGGCACAGAAGCTCACTGGGAGAATATGGACCAGTCACACTTTCTCAGCCCAACCCATTTTATAGGATTGCTATTGTGTGGAAAGATGGGAAAGAGCATTACATAAACTGCTTACACTAGCTAAAATACTGTGAAGTAACTTTTTCCTTGCCCAAGGTATATAAAAGGTCCATTAATATTTGTGATGTATTTAGAACAAGTGGACATAACAAGTTAAGTTTCTCTTAAAATAGCAAAAAGACTTTTAAAAATAGATTATAATCTATTGCTGTAAAATAGTTGGGACAACTATCAAATCAATCAGTCCCATTTTCTAGGAGGAAAATGTTGACTTTTTTTCCTCATCATTATCTCTCCAGGATACAACTATTCATTTTCCAGTGCATCTTTATCTTATTCCTAATAAATGGGCATACCTTATATCAAAGCAGTGTTCAATTATCCACTGGTTTTATTTTTCTAAGACCCATTGATAATCTTGGAAGTAAATGTGCAGGTGGCACTCTTGCATTGTAGATGTGAGCTTTTCATTTAAAATTATAGTAGTAGTATTTTAATTGAGAGTCATATACATATTGGTGCCTTGCCGTGCATTAAAGACAATATCCAAATGTAGGGAATAGATTCCTTAGCAGAAGTACTATATTTGAAAGATTCTGATGGAGCACAAGAACAGAGCTTAGTCTATAAGACAAATGGTTAACTTTCAAAGTAAAATAAGTTCAATAAAAATATTGTGCAGATCTCTAGTATTTTTCTTCATAAGTTTCTAAAACAAGAAGAACACTGCCTGGGAGTAAAGCCTATTAATTTATTTGACCTTACATGTGATCAAGCACCATAATGTGAAAGAATGCTAGGCACTAGTGGGCAGATAAGCTCAACACTCAATTCGGAATAGTTGAAGTAGGAGTTTCATGAGGAATGAACTGCACGTACTACCAAATATTCTGATCATTTGAAGGGTTCTCTAATGTAGGCTTAATTGTCAAAAGCCTACATTAGATAACCCTTCAAATGAACAGGACACTTTTTGGGATATCTCATTTGAAATAAAATCCACACAACCTTGAGTAAGTAGAAAGAAGGCCATCAAGGGTGATCACAGAACACAAAATTAAACCCTATGAAAAGAAGTTGGAAAACTGGAAATATTCAGTTTGAAGAATAGATAACTCTTTGAATATTTGAAAGGATGTTACACAGAAGGCAGCCAAGACTGTTCTCTATCATCCCAGAAGGCCAATAAATGTGAATTATAGTAAGGCAGTTTCTACTGACTGTTAAAAAAAAAGCTGTTAACAGTAAAAACAGATTGGTACTATACTATAGTAAAGAAATTAATTTTAAAAATAGTTGGACAATTATCTATTCTATATACATTAACTTATTTTCCTGTGCAAAACTGGGAACTGAATTGCATTGCTTTAAATCACCTTGATTCTACGTTTATACATTTATACTTTATATATTGTTTAAAATATATATTTAATATATTTTCATGGTATTTTTTTTTTCAGGAAAGGAATCTTAGAAGAATACAGTCAGATCACCAGCCTTGTGACAGAAGAACTAGTGAACGTTCATAAAGAGATCCAGATATCTGTTGAACAATTAGACCCTGGTTCAGAGTACAGTAGTTTCATAGAAACCCACAGGTAAAATATTGGTGGTAGTATTTTACTGCACAAAAATATGTTCTTAACAATGCAGTACAATGTGTTTATAGAAATAAGTCCATGTAATAGCAAAAGTGATCTGTGTGATTTAAATTGCCCAACTATTACAAATTTCTCTTCCATATAAAACTCTTTCACATAAATTATTTAATGCACACAATGACATCAGATAATCTGGGTAGATAATTAAATCTCTGCATTCCTATTCCTGTAATCTGCAAAAAAGTTCCTCTGTTGATAATAAAAGATTTCTTCAGATATTTTGCTATATGGACTGAGGTTTTTGTTGCTGTTAGAAAGTTTGTATGTTACAATTATTGATGCATAGGTTTTAAAAGAACATGCAAGACTGTTAAATTGCATGATTATTACTTGAGGCATCTATTAATTTTAGCAATTAAATAAAATTAATTTTTTAACTTGTTTGCTATTTTAAAGGAATATTCATTTTAAATATAAAATATATGTTCAAAAACATACTGTTATTTATAGCTACTACATTTTTATTGATTTGCAGAATTTACTTTTGAGTTTGCAATTATAAATGTAGTATATATGTAAAGAAAATCAGTTTTAATTTAGAATGGCAGAACATCTCTCGAAAGTTCTGTTTATATTAATTTTAGAAATAGTCTGGTTCTTTAATAGTTATTTACTTCTGCCACTGCAGTTCTTTGCTAGAAATCTATTGCAGCAAATAGAATTCCACAGAAGAGGTAACAGAATTCTAATATACTGAAGCAGTAAAAGAGTATCTTCTATAGTAGACTTTGTTTCATTTCAAAAATCTAAATGTGATTTACTGTAGCAGACTGAAGTGGATGAATCTGTGCTTTTGATTGTATATCCAAAACTTTCATACTTAGAGATAAATTTCTTAACTGTCCATCTCCATCAGAGAATGAATGAATGAATGAATGAATGAATGAATGAATGAATGAATGAAAAACCATTACAACATGGCATAGTTATGCCAGAAAGTATGATATAACTATAAAGTGGTATTTTTTATTCAGCTAACTTTAAATTATTATAACTTTCAGGGTCAATGCATCTTAACTTATAATTAATCTACCCAGTACAATGATCGGTGATGGAAGCTTGTTACTGCAGCCACAATTCTGAATAATTTCTTTTTTTCCCCTTTCCCCTGAAGAAGGGAAGTCCTAGGAGCTCATCAGTTCTTTGAGTAGGTTCTTAAAAAATGCTGTCAAGTGGTTTGAAAAAAGAAATGCTAATACTTGTATTATTATTGCTTTTTTTTTACTAAAGGACATCAGATATTGAACAACAAGAAATTGAATTTGATACATCATTATTAGAAGAAAATGAAAATCTTCAAGCTAATGAGATTATGTGGAATAATTTGACAGCTGAAGGTTTACAAACTATGTAAGTAATTTAGTATCTTTTTTCCTTTTCAATTTTGGCTATGTAAGATATAAAAAGTGTGCTGAATCAGGTAAGAACTATGTAATATAAAAAAATTTATAAGAAAGTTGTAGCCATTCTGTCTTTTTGTCTCCCTTCCAATTTTTCTTAATGATCAGGTTGTATACAAAATAAAATATAAATCAAAATGGTTATGCTATCAAAAATTATTTTGCTTTTTTAATTTAAGTTTTGAGAAATGTGGGTCTATATTTCTTTTGCCAAGAATTACATAAAAGAGTTGTGTAAGATTGTGGTTGGATGATGGCTACTTCAGAGAAAGTTGGAGAATAATGACAATGAAATCTCACTATAACAAGCCACTTAGGAAGAGGGAGTTCTGTTACACTTTGTCCATTTAATATTAAAGTATATCATCAGGACTACGTAGGGCATTTCATAATGGTATCATTATGCAAATGGCAAATTGTGTAATTTGCATCAATTTATTTCAGATACAGTGGGCAGCTGTTATTTAGAGGAAAGATTGGAATGAAATTTGGTTGATTAAATGGGATTCTATTAAATCAAGGTTAAAAGGCATCTGGGAAGAAGAGAACTCTGTGGTACAGCAATCCACACATCAAGAAGAACATGTGCCCATAGGACTGACAAAAATGCTTCTAAAACTGGACCAGCTTTGTATCAAAACAGTGTCATAGTGAAATCTATCTTACATTTTTGTAGTTCTTTCTCCTGTCTGAATTATGTAATGTCCTGAATAGCATTCTTGTTTTACAGGAAGGCCCAGATTGCTCGTCTTGTTTTGACAATAGACTAGCTGTTCCATATGTAAAAACTAACTCATAGTGAGAAGCAGTTGGATGTTAGAGGATATGTTGGAAGGAAGGTTAAATTAGAAGGTGTTGAATGGGATATGGGAAGGGAAAAGTTAGGGGTAGTAACAGCGGAAATAAGATGAGACGTATTGGACTATGCCTAGTTGGGGAGGCAAGCCAGACTGGAGTTGACTCTGGATAAAGGCAGAAGCTTTGGAGAGTAAGCAAAGTTGCTGCTGGTTTATGTTTTGCAGAGACAGCTGCAGAAGAAAGAGAGAACAGAGTGATAACTGCCATTGTTGATCAGGCACTCACAGGAGAGCCACGGAGCTGACTTATCCAGAAAAATACTTAAAATTTGTGGCTGGAACAATATCCTGGCAAAATCAGTGAGAATGTTAGAGACCAGAACAAAGAATAGAGAATTGTTTGCAAGGTTTGGAGCAAAATCCAGAAGAGTAGAAGACTGGAAGCTGTTTTTGGCAACAGGTTCCTAAATACTTGTTTGGCTGGAGGAAAGAGAAAAGAGAGAGAACTGAATGAAATAAACAGCCAAGGCTTTGTTTGAAAGCATAGCTTGTGGACTGGTGATGGGTTATAATATTAGACTCCTTGGGTGATATGCTGCAAGGATCCCCTTTGAATGAGAAAATTGAAGAGGAGCCCTTACTTTACTTAATAAACAGGTAGGCTCTAGATAATTGATTTATAATAGGTAGTTGAATATGAAGAAAAGGAGAAGTGGAGATGTTTATGTCTGATTTTGAATATAATATTGAAGAGGAGTCTAATTGTAACTTTAGAATTTATCATTTTGCCTTGTTAATCTCCATTACGTTGAGGTGGTCCAAGTGCTAGATGAGATTGTTCTAAGTCACCCAATTTCAGTTGTCAAATCAGTCTGTTCTCCTGTTATTGTAGGAGCTTCAGGAGTGAAAGAAACTGAAAAGCCAGAACCAATGTTGATATAAAATAAAAAATGACTGAGATCCAAATGGCCATATTTGTGACCACATAGTGACAATAAAAGCAGTAAAACATCTGTTCTATGATTTTGTCAATGGAATCAACAGCCATGTTCAGCATAATCACTGGGGTTATGGCAAGGAGACTTATCCATTTTTATTTTAGCACCAATTAAACTACAAATCCTTGGTAATTGTAACTGTTACATTACTGTTGAATTACTACAGTGCAAACCATACAAGGTTGCATTTGGTAATGACTCAAAACTTGCAGCTGGTTCAGTGTAACAAATGACAGGAAACAGAACATACTACTGTAGATTTTCATGTACTTTGGTTCTTGGATCTGTTACCAGCCAGTTTTGGTGGCCAGTTCAAAATTCAAAGTGCTATTAACTATAAAGACCTGGAATGTTGTTAGGACACATATGAGTCAGCCTTATTAAACACGATTTTGTCTTTTAGTCTATACATCTAGAGAGCTTACCTGAAATATTCCACTGCAACAAGTTAAGGGATGTGAACCAGTAATTTATGTAGTAGTCCAACCAATGATGTGCTTTGTCCCTTATCTTGTGATGTTTTGGAAATCACCAAGGCTGTAAAAACAGTTCAATAGGCCCATGCCCCAGAATGAGGAATGATGAGAAACCATCTAGTTTGGAGCTATGATTGTTTTAATGTAGATGAGGGTGGTAGGATTTGGGTTAAATTTTGAATGATAGACCACCTAATAATTAATACTAATAATTTTATGTCATTAAATATATCTTTGTATGAATGAGTGTATCTGTAGACAAATAATCATTGTTATAACATGATAGCACCTTACATTTCTCCCATGCATTCATTTATGTAAGAAAGTTTCTCGTTTCTGTACTATCATCAGGGTTGACCATATCCCCCCGCAAAAAAAAAGATGTACAAGGAAGTTGATGAAGTTCATCAACTTCCTTGTCATTGCTGTGAAATACCTGAAAAGAAAAAATAATAATTTCCTGTTTGTAAGTGAAATTAACTTCTGCTCACAACTTTCAATATATGACTTAATTCATAAAAGGTCTTGCCACTGTGATCATAATTTATTGTAATAAAAAGCAAGAATTCCAGACTTCTAAGCACCATTGGAACTTGTCTTTTCTCTGTTCGATTGTATGAGGAACAAGATACTTGCACTGTACCTAGTTGCTTTGAAATAAGATTTGTGTAGCATAAAATAGAAAAAGAAAGAGTGTTTGTTCTCTGGAAAAGATCTGTTACATGGATTTTTAGTTATGATCCCTTTATTGATGAATAGTGAAAGCAAAGAAAATTGAAAGTGGTAAATTAATAAATCTAGCAAATTAATCTGCTCTGTTTAATTTGACATTGTTCTGTGCTACTGTATTATTCAGATTCTTGAGATAATAGATGATACGTTTTGTCCTACCACTGGACAGTTTGGGGAAAATTAATGTGTCTCAGTGCAGTTAGCTGACTTAGTGAATCTTCCAACTCTTCATTTCTGTGGAATATTATAAGTGATATTTTTTTAATGAAGGGTTATTATTCTTGGCATTCTTGGTGGTCAGTTCAGAATTCAGATGTTCTCAGTTGGATATAAACATCTTAAAAGGGCAATGCATTTTTTAAAAACTGGCCATTAAGAATTAATGAATTTATATTATCATAGTACAGTTATGGTTTTAATATAACAAGTTTCTAAACTGTTACTTGTCCTTATGGCAAATTAATTTTGCTACATTTAGATGAACACAATTAGTTCATAACAAGAAAAGTCCCAGTACCATATAAATAAATGCAATGAGCTAAAGAAGATTGTTTTTATATGTAGTAAAAATGTATTTGTGGAGCTTTATTGCATTATGTTATTTCAAACTTTATTACAAGCAGAATAATCTCAAAATGAAAACCATTAAATTCTACTTTGTTTGCAATATGTTTAGCATATTATTGTTCCTGTTATTGTGCCTCATTTTTATGAAAGTACTTGACTTTTTTTTTTAAAGCATACAATATAAATGTTGCTGGACTTTGACAGCTTGAAAAGATTCCACAAAAAGTATAAATTCTTTTTAGCTTTCATTTTATTTATGAGATTTATAGATTTCTTTAATATAACTACTCTAAACAGTTTACAAATATAATAAAATTAGTAATAGTACATAATAAAAAGAAAAACTAAACTTGATGATTATTTGAAAAAGAATTCTCCATTGAGAAATACAAAGAAGGTTCTGCTAAATAGTCACAGATTATATTTGTTTAAATCATAGGTTGAAAACTGTAGTAGAAGAACTGATTCAGACACAGCAGACACTTCTAAATAAGGAGGAATTAGTTCTGGAATTAGAAAAGAAGATAGAAGAGTCTTCTAAGATCTATGAAAAAAAATCTGAGTGAGTAAATGGCAGATATGGAAGTGTATGATATATAAGATTAATTTTCCAAATTATTCATATAATATTCTTGAATGAAAATGAAATCCAGATGATGTACAGTAACTCATTTGCTAAGCTCATGCTTCATTGCACCATTTGTAAGTCTAGAATTATTGACTATATTTAATAACTGATTTTATAAGCTAATGTAAAACTCTTTTTAAAAAATCTTAACAGTACTTCTAGCATTGGTTTTTTAAATTCTTTTATTGTTTATTTATTGAGTCTAATGGCATAATTTATTTCCCATTCCTTTGATTGAATATAATGATTCTAAACTATGTATTTCTTTAATTGAGTTATATGGAATTTGGGAAATTTGCATGGATTTCTTCTTTAGATAGTTATTTATTAATGTTTTCCTCTACATTAATTTTTTAATGCAGCCTATTCTGTTCTTCCTTAGATTAGGCTTTTTTGAGGGGGAAAAGAAGTTGACAATTAATAACCAATTCCCAACACCATCTATATTATTTGTTATGATCTTGAGAAATGAAATACATGCTTCCATTTTGCTTTTAATATAATTTTGATGCCGTTCTTTTCAGCATTGTGCTTCTGCTAAGCCAGAAGCAAGCCCTTGAAGAATTAAAGCAAACTGTTCAGCAGCTAAAATGCACTGAAGTCAAATTTGTAGCCCAGAAGGAACTTCTTCAACAAAAAGTGCAAGAAAATGATGGAAAAGAGCCCCCACCTGTTGTCAATTATGAGGAGGATGCCAGATCAGTCTCTTCCATGGTAAAATTTACATTTATTTAGTAAGTTAGGATAGTGTGGCTAATGTTGCTTTAAAAAGAATTGTAATTAAAAGCAAATTATATACAGGTAGTTGTCACTTAACAACAGTAATTGAATTGGAATTAGTACAATTGGGTGGGAGAAGGTGTGCCTTGGTACAAATGTGGCAATGCTGGGCCTAGAGGGCTTGGTGCAGTGTGGGTAGCAAGCAGGGTCCACACTCATGCTGCCACTCAAGGGCTCCTCTCTTCCTCCTCAGTAGAAAAAACAATGGGAACAACTTACCTGAGCAACTTGTAACCTTCTGCTGGCTTCCCCACTGACTGTTCATGGGAAAGTGGCAGGAAAGATTGCAAATGGTACGTATGTCACTACAGGATGCTGCAGGCACTGTAAATGAGAGCTGGTGGCCAAATGCCCAAATCACAATCACATAACCACAAGGACATTGCAAAGGCTGCAGTTTTGAGAATTGTCTTAAGTCCCCCTAATTGTGTGCCATCATAACTGAACAAATGGTTGGTAAGCGAGGACTACCTATGATACATTGTAAGGCCGGGATGGCGAGCCTATGGCACCTGTGGCACGCAGAGTCATTTGTCGGCACACGAGGCATTGCCCTGTCAGCTGGCTAGTGCACATGTGCACACTGGCCAGCTGAGTTCAGCCTTTTTTAAGCCATTTTTCGCCCTTCCCAGGCTCCTATAAAGCCTCTGGAGCCTGGGGAGGATGAAAACAGCCTCCCCTGGAGGCCCCTTAGGAGGCTTCAGGATCTTCCCTGAAGCCTCCGGAGCGCAAAAATCTGGTCCTATGGGCAAACTGGAAGTTCGGGAACAGACTTCCGGTTTGTTCATAGGGCTGGTTTAAGCCCTCCGGAGCCTTCAGGGACCTTCCGGAGGCTTCCCTGAAGGCTTCAGAGGACGAAAAACCACTCAACGGACAAATCGGAAGTTGCTTCCAGTTTGCTCATAGGGTTGTTTTTAGTCCTCCGGAGCCTTCAGGGAAGCCTCCTGAAGGTCCCTGAAAGCTCTGGAAAACTAAACTTCAAGAACTTCCAGTTTGCCCATAGGGCCATTTTTTTGCGCTCCGGAGGCTTCAGCTCCTGAAGCCTCCGGAGGGCCTCCGGGGGAGGCTGTTTTCATCCTCCCCAGGCTCCTATAAAGCCTCTGGAGCTGGGGAGGGTGGAAAAAAAAATGCCAAAAATGGGGGGGGGGTTGCGCCTGTCATGCGTGCACAACCCCCCTGCGCTCCCCCCGCTTATGGCAGGCGAGTCAAAAAAGGTTCACCATTGCTGTTTTAAGGTATTCATATTTCCTGACAGTTAATTGTAACAATATTTAACACAAAACAGTGTTTATTGAGAATCTTGGCACTATTTAAAATGAATTCAAATGTATGGGTAAGACTTGCTTAAGATTAATGAACTGATCCCAGCTAAATGATAGTTGCTAAGTTCCTATGTTGAAAGTAGACATCGATTTGATGCTATCAAAGTGATGTTGACTATTAGCAACTACATTGATGGACCTAGCCTAACCCTACACTTCAGTCAATGGTGTACCTATCACTGCTGTGATCAAGTGAATCCAACTTGTTGCTGGTTGTCTTTTCTCATAACTTTTCCAGCATTACTGACTTTTCCAAGCAATGGGTCTTCTCATAAAATATCCACAATATGATAAATTGAGCCTGAATTGGAAATTCTTTGATTGTTTATGCCTTAAGTGGAAATTATTTCTTTTCATGGCTGCACATGATGTTCTTAAGTGCTCCTTCCCACAACAAAATGAAAACACCAATGCTCTTTCTATTCGGGAAAAAAATACATAGTACTTATTTGTTATATCCGTACAGTTCTGCATTTTGTCTCTACAGCAGGCAAAACATTTGAAAGAGATTAATTTTATGACAGTAATCATTCATAAATTTGCCTCATGTTATTTATTTTTATGCGTTTGATTTAGTCTTGACTCCTGGTGACTACAAAGACAAGTCCCTGTAGCTTTCTTGGCAAGGTTTTTCGGACATGGTTTGCTCTTGCTTGTTATTTCCCTTAGGCTAAGAGAGAGTCCAAGGTCCCCAGCTGATTGTGCCTAAGGCAGGACTGGAACTTCTGGTTTCTAGCCTAATGCCTTAACCAAACTGGCTGCTTGGGTCACTGCCTCAAATTACTGAGTAGGATTTTTTGAAAAACATACAAATATTTTATGCTTGTGTTTAGAGAACAAAAGTATTTTTATTTTGAAAACCCGATATCAAATCAAAATCACATATTGATTTGCAAGAGAGAATGTTATACTTTTGGAGGCATATTTTCATGAGAATATAATACTGTAAAAACTTTGCATGTAAATGAGAATTGATCATTGTAAGAATTTCTAGATATTGTCTTAAAACTATACATACATACATACATACATACATACATACATACATACATACATACATCTTTTTTAGCCTCTTGTTATTTCTATTTACCCCATTTTTCAGACCTGGAATTGTATTAATTCTTATGATGATATACTGCCTTGGCTTATTTAGTAACTTTGGTAGGAACTTTTGTTTACAAAGTAAATTAGATATAACACATTTTTCTCTGTGTGTATGTACACACTGTTTTCATATATAAAATAATAAAGATAAGCTTTCTGGTAAGCATATTACCCCAAAACAACCTAATTATAGAAGCAATTATGTAGCTGAAATTATGAAAAAAGCAGGTGCCTGAGATGTTATTCAGTCTATATCCCAACTTGCATTTTTTAAAAAAATTCTAAATTCTAAGGTATTTATTTGTATAGAATCTTTTATAAGCTAAAGGCTGTATAAGGGCTCTGAGGCTATGCTTTATGGATAAGTAGACTTTTAAATATGACATGTCAAAATAATTTCATCTAATTCTACAGTACAAACCAATCTACCTATTATTGCCCATAGAACTCAAACTCCTGAATTGACGTAGAGCTAGAATGAATTGAGTCCATGAATTTGAGAGAGAAACATCCAATACCTTTGAAAAGTACAGAAACAGGTTATTACATATATTTCAATGTATGATAGGGAACAAAAGTAAAGGCAACAAATTGTTGGTGTGCAATAAAGGCTTCTTTTTTTAAAATGTGAGAAAAAACAGACATCTTACATAAAATTCTTCATGCAGCAAATGTATTTGTGTTGAGGTAGCTGATGATCCCAGGCATCCCTTTGTCTTTTGTAAAATATATTGCCTCTCCTCCTTTCTCACCAAGTTTGTTTCTTTCTTAGCTTTGATCAAGGTCTTTAGAATACAGTCCTATTGTTTGACTACTCTCATCGCTGTTCCCAAAAAAGCTAGTTTTTCACATCAAAGAATATGGCTTTAGCTCAAAGGAAAAACATGATTTCCAAAACCTAAACCATAAAATTGTGCCTGACAATGGTAGCATCGAGACATCTTCACAATATTGTTTCCTCTTCTTTGGATGATTGAAAATGAAATATAGCACAGGTATTCCTTAATTTTAAGCAAATGGTGTTTATTGAAACAGATGCGTTTTTAAATTAATTTACCATGTGTTGGGACATGGATTTAGATATTCTATCTGCAGACATGTTCCCCAAATATAATGCAGATATGGTAATAATTTATTTTTCTCCCTGCCATTTTTAAAAATCCTCATAACATAGATAGGAGAGAAAAAAGAAGAAAAATGTTAAACTAAGTTTCAGGATAAATTGCAAGTTTCAAATGCAATCTTTTACATCCTAATTCCATGATCGCCACATTAGCGATTTCTAGTGACATTTGTTTGCTTAGTGATTTCTACTGACACTTGATTTTGCTTTGTAACATGGAGCTCCTCTCTTAATTAAAGAAATATTTTCCCGAATTGGGATAGACTGACAGGAATTCTTTATCATTCCATGCTGTTGTAATGGCAAGCTTTCATCTCTGCTGCAGTTAAGCTGAGGCAGCAAGCTTGTACTTTTTGCCTGGGACAGCAGGAAGATAGTCCTTTTCCAGGCTTGAGGTAGTCTACCCACCCAAAGACTTCTGTGCATAAAAGAGTATCTTTCTCCAAAAAAGATTTAATTTCCCTCCTTCCAGCAATAAACTCTTAATTGTAATTGTCTCCTTTCTCCAAAAATGGGTGTAATTAATACTTGTTCAGTTTAGCACTGCACAAAATCCATTAATTGCTGTTAATTTGATGGGTTGTCCTCAAATTAATTCACAGTTGGACCATTTGGCATTGGGCATTAGGAGTCAGTCCTAGAAATGAGGGGCTTCTGGGGGGGTGGTGGCTGCAAACATCCCATGATGCAAATGCCCTGTGTCAAAATCCTACTTGGATTTCAAGACAGACTTTTTTTTAACTAGGCCTCTTTGAGAGCAGAAATGTTGCTTGGAAGAGAGGGTCCCCCAATGGGGCAAAATCAATCTCACAGGCAGTGCTTTTTATACTGAGTTTTTTGTGCACGTCACACTGTACCCAACCATACCATGTCTCATGCATATTCTCTCGTGTGCCTCCCTTGACCTTTGCCACACCTCCTGTGCACTCCTTGTGCACCCTCACTGTGCCTCCCCCATGCATTCCCTTGTCCCCTCCCCCATTTGACAGCCATCCTGTTTGATCATCTGGGACTTGCAGCCTTGTGCCAACATCCCCATTGACTTTGGTTGTGGGAAGCCAGCAGAAGGTCATGTTGCTAACAACCGTGGGATTTGGTTAATGAATGTACCTGGGACTGCAAGATCCCAATTACTCTGAGGACTATATGTAAAGACTAATATTTTACAGGGTGGTAGAAATAATATAATGGTACATCTTTGTAGGCAACTTTGAACATTAATGGAACTTGCCATTTAACATCTCCTACACTGTCCAGATTTGCTGCAAAGAATAATGGACATCAAAAATTGGTTCCATTGATGGAATGGTCTGACCTTATACCTTCTCCCATTGGATACAACCTTTTGCATGCCACCTTGAGCTCCTTGGAGGAGGTTTAGTTTCTGATAAAATAAATTTTGTGAAGAGTTTGAACTGACCTTTTCTCTTGTAAAATATTCAATGCAGTTAACATTTATTAACCTTCAGGGCAAAAGCTCTATAGGGAAAAGTATTTTTATATATTTATAACTGTTGCTGTATTTTGACTGAATAATAAAATTAAAATTTAATATCCTTGCTAAAACCCTGATTTTTCTCTATACTTTCTCTTATGGAAATGAATTCAAATTTAAAATATTACAACAATTACAGAAAAAAATCCATAGAGCAAAGACAAAATCTACAATTTACCCTGTATCCCTAAAAAATAAGACCTCCCTGGATAATAAGCCTAATTGGGCTTTTGAGCACATGCACTAAAATAAGTCCTCCCCTGAAAATAAGCCCTCCACAAAAATATTGCCACCCAGCAGCAGCCATGAGGTGACCACTCCTGCACCTTGCTGCCTCCTACACCTCAAAAATAATAAGACCTCCCCGAAAATAAGGCCAAGTGCTTATTTCAGGGGAAACATGGTATATGACTGCTCATTTCCATAAATGAGCTGGGGCAACTAACAATATTAAAGCAAAAGTAAAAATAGATGTACACAAAAATTAAAATATATAGCAGCAAAGAAAAAACCAAACAACTATTGTCATGCTAGGAGATGGTCTCTTTCACACACTTAGGTCCTCAGGCCAAGCACAGAATCAGGTCTTTAAGGCCTTACCAAAGGCCAGTGGGGTTTATGGCTAGTCAAATCTCTAGAAGGTTAATGTTTCAGATGCCAAGCATGAAAGCAGAAAAGAGACTTCTGGGCCAATGTTCCTTAGCCAATGTGACTTGCAGCATGTGTCTCCTGTCAGATTAGATAGGATGGGTAGAAACAACTGGGGAGAGATTGAATGAAATTCCTCATTTCCCCCAAAATTGCGATTTCACTATCTCCTAGGAATGAATGAATACTTTTTATGAAGTACGCAAACAATTTAAAAAAGTGATGCTACAGAATAGCCAGCTTCACACTGATAAGCTATGGTTTAAAGTTAAATGTAGAAGCCTTGGATGAATATGCTGCTTTCTCCCTTTTCAGTGTAACTATGATCTTATGGGTTTCCACTATTGATACTCTATTATAAACATTACCTTTTTATTTAAAACATGAATAATGTTAAAACTCCCTTCCATATCTTCCATACAAGTAGTATACCTTCATGGAAAGGAGATCTTGCTGGGGCATTAGAACGATGCTAGTATAATCATGAATTGCACTAATTTGAACCTCAGTTTGAAGCTAGTTGACATTGTGTGGTACAGGAATAGTAGGGTAAGGTATCATTAATCTTCGGCTAGAGTGAAGACAAAGCCAGGGGACATAAGATAAAATTGAGGTTACCAGGTCAGTCTGGTGACACAATAAATAACCACAAAAGCTTTAATATACAGTATATAGAAGGAAACATTGTAAAAATATAACCAAAATTATTACTGCTTCAGTTTTAATACTTATGTACTGCAAACAGTTATGTTCATTGCATCTGTGTCAGCTTGATATTATAAAAAGGTAAAAATCTCAAGCTTAAATGGACAATGCTAGGTAACATTCTGTTTATAACAGTTACCAGCAGATGGAGCTCGTTGCCAGCTTAAAGCCATGGTTTTGAAAAAAAAATTAAATGTATTTATTCATAAAATGGTTTATAGAACAAAAATTATCTGTGAGCAGAATCTCCTTATAAAATATCACAGGAAATGCCAGATAAAAATAGTCGCTTACATTGTAACCAAAGAATTTGTGAGCAAAATGGCTCAGAGCACAATTTCAATTATTTTTTTATTTTCTTTTTTAAATGCAGATTGGACCTTGCACAACATTTCTTTGTGCATAAATCTTATCTGCAGACTAACTTATGTTTTCTTCATTTGAAATTTTAGTAGCCCTATTTCAACTGAAAAGAAAAAAGAACTTCTCTTTTTTCTAATTTAGTAATTAGGAATTGGAAATCCTTATTAATCTTTTGAATTCTTCCAGTAGAGCACAATGCAAATCCTCATTAATCCTCTGAGTTCTGCTAATGTATCTCAATCTATCCTCTCCTTGTTGTTGTATTAAACCACAATTATGTGACCAAATTATTAACACAGCTTGTCTATGATATAATAAGGCTAGAATTGAAACATTATCACTTACAATTGTCCTGATAGCATATCTGGCTCCTTTTCAGACAACCCAGAAGATTTGCTGCAAATCTTTAGAGCTTAGAACAAAAAAAAAATTCAATATTTTCTTGACAAGTGAATAAGACACCATAGAATGTGATAGAGCTGTTCCACTTCTGGTAGAGGAAAGTTAACTAACATACTGTATAGTGGTGGAAAGCCCCCAACACTAGCTGCATTCTCACATCAGTAGGGATTCAAATTTAAGTATTCCAGAAGTGTGTGAGAAACTAGCTCAGTAAAGATATGAAGTTCTTTATTTTCTGGCATACTCCCAAGCTCTGAATTACTCTGGTTTTTCGTTCAATTTATGATCAGTCAGGAGAGGGGGAGAAAAAGAGAAAAATGCGAAGAATGCTGATTTCCCTTCCCAACTTAATCTCTGTTTTGTATCCTATGTCCTAGCAAGTGTGCAGATGTGGCTTTTGATGTGCTACAGAATTTCCCATGACATTGCTTATTCACCCAGTGGCTTTTGAGTTGGTGTATCATTTCAGAGTTAATTTTAATGGTGCTTGTTATGAAGATCAGAGTTATATTGGGCAGAATAAAATTCCGCCAAAATACATAAATGTAATATATTTCCCTCTGAGTTGCATGGTAGGGGGTTGAAGAAGGGCTGGAAGAAAGTTCCAAACTCCATCCCCTGTAAGTGTCATTGTGTTCAAAATACTTTATATTACCTTGAAATATATATTGTAATTTATTATTTTTGATCTTTATCTTTTAATTCAGAAAAGCAGGGCAATAAATAAGTTCTTTCATATGGAAATGCTTAGAAATTACTGTACATACTACTTAAACTAAATCAATTAACAAGTTAAAATATGGTAACTACACATTTATAAAGAAGTAAAGCTTCTTTACAAACTTTCTAAATATGGCATAGGTCAAACTTCTCTCCAGAGGAGAACATCTTATCTCCTGGGAACAACAAGGAGAATACTCTCTCCTGTTTGCCAGATAGGAAAGTCTTTCACAGAAGGATATCTTTAGAAGTTAATAGCCAGACAGATTTGTATAAAGAGAAGTGGTCACACAGAAAGTCGTGTCTTAAGCTGCTTAGTGCTTTACAGATCAATAGTACTTTGGAAGAGTATTGCAACAAGCTTTCTTTTTATTCCATAAATCAGACAGAGCTTCAACAGTACAATATTGCCAACAGATAAAATGGGAAACTCTTTAAAAGCATTTAGGAAACCACCCAGGGCTATCATGGTTACCTGTTGTGGCCCAGCAGGATCCGGTTGAGCTGCTGATGGACTCGGATAGCAAGGAACCATATGAGTCTGTCATGGAAGATGTGGAGGACCCTAGGCAGGGTTCAGACTCAAAGCAGGAACGAGAGAGGCTGGTTGGCCACCAGGAGGCGCCTGAGGCATGGAGCAGTGGAGAAGATCAAAGGCAGTTTGTCCCTGATGCTAGATTACGTAGGGCTGAGAAACAGAAGCAGCACCTCCATAGGCAGTCTCATAGACGAAAATTACGCACAGGTGGTTGTGCCTTGGCCCCTTCCAAGAGGGTTTATAAGTGAGGTGTTGGGAGGGGACATTTGCAGGAAACATCCGTTCAAACAATTATTGAAGACATCTGTATTCTAGCTGTGTCTTGTGGAATTATCTGCGTTGCTTTCTTGGAGCTTCTGGGTTGCTGCCAACCGATTATCTTGAACGTAAGTTTGCCTGGGCCTTCAGCCAAAGGACTGGTTATCACATTCATTAAATAGTGGCAAACAGCCAAGCCTGTGCTCTGGTTTCTTCACAGGCTGGGGGTGAGGGATCAGAACAGTTACCCAAGTGCACTCAAGATTGGCAGATGGAGCATCTGGAATTTCTGCAGGATACAGCCTGCGACTCTTAACCTGCTGTACCTTGAGGCTAATAACCCACCCCACAATGTTGGACAATGTCCCTTTTTTCAGGCATTTCAGAGTTTGAAATAAGTTCTCCTCCAACACAAATGTAACAAAGGCAACAGTAAAAATAATGGCTTTCTGTCGTGATGGTCTCTTGTGACGAGCCGATAGACAGAGAAAAGGAAGCAGTCTGCTTCCTCCCATATTTGGGCAAACCAGGGGTTGTGACACTAAATACATACATACACATACATACACACACATACATACATACATACATACATACATACATACATACATACAAGTAGGATTGTCCTTGGCATTCTGTGAAGTGCTGCTGTTCAGTGCCTTTTCCAAATTATTAAGCAATAGGAAGAACACTAATCTGTGCTTGCTTTATCCTTGATACATTGGGCTTAAAAGTAGAAGCAAGGAAAATGGCCAGTGAGAATGAGCGGCCATTGATAACAAATACTGAATTTGGATGTGGCATTGCTGTGAGTTAATTCCTCAGTCAGTCAAGACATTTCAGCTGGTATTTCCCAGTACAATTGGTACAGTTGCTTAATGCTACATATTAGTTTGTCTAACTGTTTTCTTCAGGATATACTGTGGCACTACAGCATTATTCATCACAGCAGAATGCATGCAAATGTTCTAAGCATTCTCACCTGCAGAATTCTTATATTCAAAGTGAGACAGGGAAACTGTCAGCTTCTGGGGTGTTCTGTCAGTTCAGCAATTGGAGCTAAAGAGTGGAGGCTGAAACAGCTGCCTAATAGTTGCTTACTTAACAAAATGGAATCATTTCAGTGGTACCTTGAGTACTGTCAAAGAGTTTACTTATGAATAAGAATGGAAGTAAATAGTTGATAACTTTTATAGTAAGAGGGCTCCTAACAGCATATAAGTAGAAGAAATAAATGTGTCACTTTGCAACTTTTTGTTATGTAGCATAGAGTAATCCAGCTTGCTTTCCTATGAGATCAAAGACATCCTGGGTTAAAGATAGTATGCCAGCTTATTTAAAAACTGAACAAAATTGTTTTTGGTACGTTAGATTGTTATCTTGCATCTAGATATCGTTCATTTTTGGGTCAATCTGTTTAGCATACTGACAGGTTATATATTTCTGACTCAGTACTGCTATTCATTATGGCTCACAAATGCTCAGCATTACATGATAAACCAGATCCTGGACTCTGTACTACTTGTGAAAACGAACCTATGGTTTCTTCCGTCACTACTAAATCTCTGCCACTTTCCTCACATACAACAGCCACAAAAGATAAGGTAAGAATATATTCTTTAAAAGACAATACTTCTTTTAATTTTTTCCTTTTTTTGGTGTGTGCAAGAGGCTGACAGCAATGGACTTTAACAGGCCAAGCAGTTTGCTTTCCATCCATTGCTTGTCCAATATATTCCACAATAACATGGAGTGGTAAAAAGAAATTTTTCCATTGATTTATAAATTGGTTTTTTGGATTCTTGTGGTTATTTTTATGATGTGCTTAGTTCATTTGCTATCGTTACTCTAACAAATTGGCATAAAATAATCATTTCAGAATAATTTTGTTAAGGATGTTCTGATATTTTTCTCCCTTTCAGTGAGAGAATAAAGGCCAGTGAAAGCAGTGAATATTCATTGTTAGTTGAATAAGCCAAAAAGCTGGATCCACACATTCAATCATAACATTTAGTTTTCCTCTATACTGATTATGTTCATAGACTTTGAAGAGTCAGCATTAGTTCTGAGATTGTCTGCTATAAGGAAATTAGGATGTCATAAATTTACTATAATAATGTAGTGCACATAATTCTAAAGTGGACATAAGTAGTAGATATGGCCATTAATGTGTACATATACATAAATAAAAATGACATTTTTTGCTTGTTTATCAATATACTTGTGTTAAATCTAGTGGTGTATCCACTGGTCAAATAAATATGCTGGCAAAATTGGAACCATCTGAAGAATAGATTTTTAAGACTAATTTTCAGATGAATGAAAACAAACTAATAGTAGACATAGGAAAAAATTCACCATTCCATTTTATGGGCTTACATCTGAAGCTGAAATAGCAATAGCACTTAGACTTATATTGAGCTTCAACAGTGCTTTAAGCCCTCTCCAAGCAGTTTACAGAGTCAGCATATCACCCCCAACAATCTGGATCCTCATTTTACCGACCTTGAAAGAATGAAAGGTTGAGTCAACCTTGAGCTGGTGATAATCGAACTGCTAAACTGCGGGCAGCTGGCAGTCTTCAGAAGTATCCTGCAGTACTGCATTCTGACCACTGTGCCATGATGGCTCTTAAAAATACTGTTATTTAGCAAACTGGTTGATTACAAAATGTATTCATGGACTAAAATGAATTATAATTTATAGATTAAAATATATAATACTCAATGTTTAAATATTTTATAAAATATCTACTGTTATATCACAATACATAAGCATTATTAGCTTGCATTCTTAACATTTCTCATTCAACATGGCCTGCAGCTAAGATTCTATACTGAATACTCTGAAATCTCAGCAATTACAGCAAAACATTACATATAAAACTTTAACCGCTGGGTGAGATCATTCGACGGCACGGGATAAAATACCACCAATATGCGGACGATACCCAGTTGTATCTGTCCGCCCCGTGCCAACTCAACGAAGCGATGGATGTGATGAGCCAGGGTCTGGAGGCTGTTAAAGACTGGATGGGGGTCAACAAGCTTGTGCTCAATCCAGAAAAGACCGAGTGGCTGCTGTGTTTCCCTCCCGCGAATTGGCCAAGTGTTCCATCTCTCAGGCTGGGGGGTCAAATTATACACCCCTCAGACAGGGTTCGCAACTTGGGAGTCCTCCTGGACCCACAGCTGACCTTCGAACATCATTTGTCAGCTGTGACCAGGGGGGCATTTGCCCAGGTTCGCCTGGTACACCAGTTGCGTCCCTACCTGAACCGGGAGGCCCTCACAACAGTCACTCGTGCCCTTGTGACCTCTAGGCTGGAATACTGCAATGTGCTCTACATGGGGCTGCCCTTGAAGAGCATTTGGCGACTTCAGCTAGTCCAGAATGCGGCCGCGCGAGCGATTGTGGGTGCACCTCGCTTCACCCACGTTACACCTATCCTCCGCGAGCTGCACTGGCTGCCAGTCGATCTCCGGGTGCGCTTCAAGGTGCTACTTATCACCTATAAAGCCCTTCATGGTAGCGGGCCTGGGTATTTGAGAGACCGCCTACTGCCAATTACCTCCACTAGACCGATACGATCGCATCGATTAGGCCTCCTCCGAATTCCATCTACTAGCCAGTGCAAACTGGCAACTACCCGGAGGAGAGCCTTCTCGGTGGCTGCTCCGACCCTCTGGAATGAACTCCCCGTGGAGATTCGGACCCTCACCACCCTCCAATCCTTCCGCGCCGCTTTGAAGATCTGGCTGTCCCGGCTGGCCTGGGGTTAAGATTCCAACCCCACCCGAATTGTGTGACTGTTGTGCTCTCTTTTAATATGTTGTATTGTTTCCATATTGGAATACTGTTTGTCCTTCCCCCCTCCCTTTTTGAATTGTGAGCCGCCCTGAGTCCCCCCAGGGAAAAGGGCGGCATACAAATAAAGGAAATGAATGAATGAAATGAATGAATGAATTAAAAATATTTGACATATATATGCTGATTAAGTATGCATCATACATTCTGTTGCCTACCTACCAGAAATATCTGTTTTGTTTTAATCTTTTAAAGGTTGCCTATTTCTTTCTGTTTCAATTTATGAAAGGATAAGGTTTAGTTTTTAACACAGTTAATATAGGTTTAATTGCTTAAAAGTGCATTTTTTCCTCTATTGTACCAAAAGCTGAACAGGGTAAATTCAGCCGGTACTTTTTTATTGAGGTAAGATATTTCTGAATCTTTTGTTATTAATTTTTCAGCAGAGGATATAATTCTAGGTAAATCAGAAGCAGAAGTCTCTATATGGTTTTTCAAATATTTTTAGAACGTATTAGATTTTGTAGCATTCGTATTTAATTTTTAAAGTATCATCTCTATATAATAAATTACAAATAGTATAAAAGCATCCTAAGCATGACATTCTTATGCATGCTGTGTGTAAATGTGTGTGTAAATAAATAAGTTAAAATGACAGGTTTTCCTTGTTTATAGTGATACTTGTATTAAATCTAGTGATGGTATCCACTGGTCAAATAAACATTGCTGGCTAAATTGGAGCCCTTAGAACTTTCCCCATATCTGTTCCAAAGACTTATCAGGGAAATATTCTGAAGGATTTATTTGGGAAATAAAAGAAAAAATTCTGTTGCATGGCTATTATATTGAAAGAAAACCAGGGGTAACTGTATACATTTGTTCTGTAAAGATAATATAGTAAGGCAAAATATTTTATGCTGTAGAACTCTTTTTATTGTATTCATGATTAAAAGGCAATATAAATAAGGTTGGTCATGTGAAAACGTACAGTATGTTTACACTGTTGGTATTCTCCAAATGTATCTGGCCAGTTTGAACAATATATGACTGCCTTATAGCAGGTATATGTTATGTAACATCATGTAATTTTTTTATTAGTTCTTCGGGTAACACAAGGCACTCTATCAAAAAAAAAAAAAAACCACAAAAGTGTGTGGGTTAAAATTCCCTTTGCACTTATCTTCTTTCTAAACCTAGTGAAGAAATGAATGTAGTATCTTTGTTAGGCAAAATTCAGTTTGATTGAAGAGAATATCCATTTTGTTCTATATTATAATCCTTTTCTTTTGTACAGTAACTTCTGGAAGAGGTCTCGAAGTCATCTCATCTGTTTGTAAATAATCATTTCAAAAATTAATAACATTCTACTTGTAGCATATATAATACATTCAATCAATTTCAGTTTAAAGCTTATTTGTGCTCTGTCATATATCAGATTAAACTGAGAAACTGAACTGGGAAATGCTTTGGCAAATTGGCAGTGCCATTTAAATAAAAATGTAAACTAATTAACTATAAATCCTTGTTTTTACAATTTATCAAGATTGAACTATTAAGTTAATTGAGTTTACAAACAGAGAAGGCAATGATGTTAAATTTCATGCTATCGTGTTAAGTGAGCTGGTTTGCAATAAATAACTAGCAGTTTTTAGCCTTATGTAGATTTTTTTAGTTTTATGAGCCAAAGATTTTAGTGTGCTATAATAATATTTCCATGTATCTTCTTCAGTTGTTCTTAAATTGTAGTCTTAAGATTTAGTTAGATCAAGCAAATTGTATCTTTTAATTTGCATCATGATTAATGCTATTTTTTATTTATATTTCTAATCCATTTTTTGGCATTGAAGTAATTGTCTCCAAAAATTATTAAAAGGGCTGCAAATTTTATTGAGCCACAGATAGTCCAAGTTATTTTACAATGCATTCCTCCCTTCTCTTTCTTAACTATTTTTTGATAAATAATGATATAACACTTGTCAAAGAAAAGTGTGGATTGATATTTACAAGATTGTCTGGATGTCATGCAATCCTTGGACATTCTTAGAAAATAAGATCAGATTAGCCCAGTCAGGGAGAGTGTGGGAGGCAAAGATGAGCTAAAATTGTAGAAGAGGTGGTGTTGTGCAATCTTATCCATTTTTATTTCAGATTGAGGTTTTGTGCCACTATAACAGTCATTTTGTGAATGTACAGGTATTTCATGGAGCTATTTTGTTAGAGCACTGACAACATACAACATTTCAAAAGTACCTCTAGTTCAAAAGCTCTACTGCTCAATTTAAACTTAAACGATGCAATTTATGTGGTATGTCCAGAATTGTAATGAGTTACTGCCTTTGTAGAAATACAGTTTTTTGAGATTAAGCTATCAGTTTTTTCCATAATGTCTGTGCAAAGGTGATACTGGAAAGAAGGACTCAATTTCCTTCAGTAAATAAACTAGCTCCCCATTTGCTCTGCATAGTCATTATGATTTCTGGGAAAATATTGGTAAAATCTATGATTTAAGTATATTTTACAGTAAGATAAAGACTGTAAAATAAAGTGATGGATTAAATTCAGCTTCTGTTATATGCACATTTACGAAAAGGAATTGGTTAAATTTGAATCACTTTAGGCCTTATCATAATTTCATTTTATATACTTTTGTTTTGCTTACCTTGGAATAGTTTAATTATTTTATGTGAATAGGATTTATGCTGTGTAGCAGTACTTCAAAATGTTTAAGTGTTCTGTAACTTATTAACTATCTAATGCTACCCTGAGAAAAATATTTTAAGACATATTAAACAAAATGTTAAATTTTGTTCAGTATTTTATAATGTGTATATCAAAATTTAAAGTTAATTTGTAATATAATAATCCTATACTTAATTTTTATTTGATCAGTTCTTTGACCAACTTTTAAACACTTTTAAAAAAATAAGGCATTGCAAAACAATAAGCACAAAAGTATATGCATCTGTTAAAAAAGAAAAAAAACCTAAAAGGCAGGCAGGATGTTTACATGAAATGAATTGACTTCCTTTAATTAATAGTATTTTGTTTGGGTTGAACTTGGAGTGTTAGAGTTGAACATTCCAAGTTCAACTATCAATTTGAACAATTTATTTACTGTTTTCTCTGTCCATAAATGCAACTATTTGATTATCCAATTTTACATTGTAAGCTGAAAACTTTTCCTTGCATTCTGATGCATTATTATAAATCAATATCAAGGTGTTTTGGGTATTAGAATTTTTGCATATTTGGCAAACATTTTCTTTCAAAGCTGCTGTTTTTAATAGCTAACAGTTGGCTTTTAGGAACATTATCTTCTCAGCATTCTGAATATTTTTTGTGACTCAATCGAGTCAAAGAATGAGTGCCATCTGGAAACTTCCTGAAAAATTATTCTGCTTTCTCATAGTATTGGTATGAAATAGGTAGCTTAGAGTAAAAGACAATTACTTTTTAGAGATGGCACAAGAATGGTTTTAGAGATGGAAATTAATCTTCCTGTTTTAGGAATTCTGAGATTATTTGAGAAGCACAAAACATCCTTTGAAGTTTAGGTCCTTTTTCTTGCAATCTGCTACATTGATAGCCAATGATCCCTTTAACAAGTCTCCTCTTTTCTCTTCACAAGAGGAAGAGAACTTCATAATCCAAGTAATCTACTGAGGTTGATGCAGACTATCCCAAATTAAAGAACTTGGAGGGATACAGAGGGACTACAGAGGGATAGAATCAAGATCATGTGAAGTGTTAATACCACTTTATAATGCCTTGGTAAGACCACACTTGGAATACTGCATTCAGTTTTGGTCACCACAATGTAGAAAAGATGTAGAGATTCTAGAAAGAGTGGAGAGAAGAGCAACAAAGATGATTAGGGGACTGGAAACTAAAACATATAAAGAACGGTTGCAGGAACTGGGTATATCTAGTTTAATGAAAAGAAGGACTAGAGAAGACATGATAGCAGTGTTCCAATATCTAAATGGTTGCCACAAAGAAGAGGGAGTCAAACTATTCTCCAAGGCACCTGAGGCTAGAACAAGAAGTAATGGGGAGAAACTGAGGAGAAATTTCCTGACAGTTAGAACAGTTAATCTGTGGAAGAGGTTGCCTCCAGAAGTTGTGAATGCCCCAACACTGGAAGTCTTTAAGAAGATGTTGGATAGCCATTTGTCTGGAATGGTATAGGTTTCCTGCCTAGGCATGGGGTTGGACTAGAAGACCTCCAAGGTCCTTTCCAACTCTGCTATTGTATTGTATAAGATGTGGTCATACAATAAAAATTCTCCCTCTTTTAATAAATGTAATTTAAGTTATTGCTCCTGAACAAGAGTTTGTAGATAATTAAGGGACACGGTGGTTCAGTGGCTAAGACACTGAGCTTGTTGATAAGAAAAGCTGGCAGTTTGGAGGTTCGAATCCCTAGCACTAGAATTACTTTATATGTTTTATTGGGTTGTTAGTCTTATCCAGCAATTTATTAATTTCTGAATCAGGACCATAGGTTAAGTTGCATTTCTCAAGGATTTATTACTCAAGCCTATCCACAAGAATCTACTCAACTAACAATCATCACTATATTGGCAGTAGATAAGGGTAATTAGGTTTCAAGGGGGGCTGGACTTGGAAATCTTGTGGCAATGTAAGGACTCTAAACCAATGATGTTTTTAACTCCACCCTTCAGCTCTGCCTTCTCTTTCCTTACTGCCCCTTAAGATGTGTAAGAAGCTAGAAGTTTCTGCTTGGAACTCTAAAAGTATATCACATTCACTGATTGTATGTATACAACAAATTGGATGAGACGGAAATGTGGTGGATAGTTTGGCATTCGGCTTGCTGTGAAAACTCTAATCATTGTTTTAGCATGGTGTGCAAATTCAGGCCAAACCATTATATGATATATGCACAGTGATCTTTTACTGCTTACATTCAGGATTCAGAAAGTTGTTTGAACACATGCATTGTGTAGCAATATCAGAATAAAGGAAAAAACAAGGGAGAGAAAGAGAGAGAAAGAGGGGGGGAAAGAGAGAAAGAAAAAGGAGGAAGAAGAACAGGTAGAAGAGGAAGAGTGGGAGGAGGAAGAACAGGAAGAACAGGAAGAAGAGGAAGAGGAAGGGGAAAGGAAGAAGAGGAAGAAGAGAAAGAGGAGGAGGAGGAAGAAGAAGAAGAAAAAGAAGAGGAGGAGGAGGAGGAGGAGGAGGAGGAGGAGGATGAGGAAGAGGAACAAGAGGAGAAGCTACCTCAAGTAGAACCTTTTGCAACCCTTCTGTCTCCTATGGTTACTTAATCACAGCTAAGTGGCTATTCTGCACAGACAATGATAGAGGAGTGCTATATATGTTTTGTATTTATGTTTGTAGGTATGTGATGGAAATGTTCCATCATTAAGGCAGAGAATCTTACAGGAAGTAAGTTCTATAATGCAACAGAAAAAAAATACAATGTATACAATTAGTTGGGATTATTACTTACAGTACATTGGAGGGAGATAATTCAGAAGTCATTAATAAATAACTTATTGCCCTGTTAGCTGCCACATTTGTTTGTTTAATCTTGCCTTTATCAATTTTACAAAGAATTCAAGGCAGCAAACATATTCAACACACTTTCCACCTCCTATTTTCCCTACAACCACAACCCTGTGAAATCTATTGGGCTGAGAGAATAACTGGTGCAAAGTCAACCATCCGATGTCATGGCTAAGGCAGGACATGAACTCACAATCTCCCGCTTTCTGGACTGGTACCTTAAAGACTTCTTTAGAAGGCCAGATCCTGAAGATGAAACTCATAACCTTTGGCCACCTAATGAGAAGGAAGGACTCAGTGGAGAAGAGCCTAATGCTGGGAAAGATGGAGGGCAAAAGAAGAAGAGGACGGCAGAGAATGAGGTGGCTGGATGGAGTTACCGAAGCAGTCAGCATGAGCTTAAATGGACTCCAGAGGATGGTAGGGGACAGGAAGGCCTGGAGGAACGCGATAAGTTGGCCATGACATGGGTATGTCTAGTTTAATGAAAAGAAGGACTAGGGAAGACATGATAGCAGTGTTTCAATATCTCAGGGGTTTCCACAAAGAAGAGGGAGTCAAACTATTCTCCAAAGCACTTGAGGGTAGAACAAGAAGCAATGGGTGGAAACTAATTAAGGAGAGAAGCAACTTAGAACTGAGGAGAAATTTCCTGACAGTTAGAACAATTAATCAGTGGAACAGCTTGCCTCCAGAAGTTATGAATGCCTCAACACTGGAAGTCTTTAAGAAGATAGCCATTTGTCTGAAACAGTATAGGGTTTCCTGCCTAGGCAGGGGGTTGGACTAGAAGACCTCCAAGGTCCCTTCCAACTCTGCTATTGTATTGTATTAACTAATTTACATAACATTTGATTTACTCTTTAATGCAACAACTACTTCTACTGTACATAGAACCTCCACTTTAAATCTTTGTTCCTCCTTCGCTTAATCCACTGCCCATATATCCAAAAAACTATTTAATAAATTTCTGGTTTATACCAGGCAGTTAGTAGTTTTTTCCCTCACCCCACAACACACACAGAAATAGTTCTCTGGATTGATGTCCTTTCAACACTTAATCTGAGAAGGAAGCTGAGTTGGTGCTAGGAAGTAAATTATTATGTTTCCTAACTTCTTCCTCTCATATATATATATATGTATATGAGCAAATGCAGTGTTAAAAGTCAAGAAGAATGTTGTGATTCATATCTGCTAACCTAGTTTGACTTCTTTATACAAATTGTCTTCATTTTAAATCTTCAGTGAGCTAGAAATTTTTATTCACAAGCTATGTAAAAATGGAATAACACGTAATATTGAAGTATGTACACAAGCAGGATTGTGGCTATACAAAACTTTTGAATTCAACATTTCCTTCTTGTTTTTCCCATGCCCATCTTATGTACTGCTGGAATAAAAGTTCTTGTCAGCCTTTCAAAGAAGATAGAATAGGAAATAGATGTCACAAGGATTATTGGAATTCTGTTACTTCAGGGTGTATCGACAGAATTTTGACTGTTTACCTTTGCACCAAAGTGAATCAAGACAGCAATCTGGCATTTCTTTCTGACTTTATCCTGCCTTTCAGGGCTTACTTAACAGATACTGAATACCTTCTTCAAGGACAGCTGCCTATCCTCTAACTCAGTGGTCCCCAACCTTTAAGGCTTGGTGGCCCAGCTGGGGGGAGAGGGGAACTGGGCTACATGAACGGTGTGCCCATGCATGTGTTTGCGTTCGAACCCGCAACTCACATGAGTCGAGTTGCATGCATGCACACCGGCCCCCTGATTGTGCGAATCAAGCTGTGGTAGTGCACCAGCTGTCTGCTTGTGTGGGCCATGCCCTGGGGGTTGGGGACCCTCCTCTACCTTACCAATTTGTGTGCTAGACTGATCACTTCTGAAACTCATTAAGCTGCAATTCCTGGTTTACAAGTAACAATCTAGTATTTATTAAACTTTTGATTGCTAAGTTAATTTATTGGTTTGTACAGCACACTATATTTTTCATTCTTTCTTTTTTATATACTGCTTGTCTGAATCAGTTTTAAGCATTCCCGACTCTCTTAATAAGAACCCAATGCAAAAAAAGTCTATAGACATAGGTGTAAATAATTTTTACAAAGGTAAAGCAAACCATTTTTTATCAAGGAATCATAATAATTGCCGTTACCAATTACTGTTGGCAATTATCAAGATACTTGTTTTTGTATTTTTTCTCTGACAATTTTCTCACATTTATGCCTTGAGCAGAATTTTATAAACCCCTAAAGGATGTGCTTTTGAAAGATGTCAGATTCTATCTGTCCTGTTTGATGTACATTTTACTGTCTTTTCTGATAAATGTAAGGCTTTTATTATAAGGCTTTATGTAAAGCTGTCTTTACTATCCTAGGCCAAATACTTATTTACCTTTGTCTTTATTATTCCATTAAAAAAGTGAATTATTTCTATGACTCAGCTTTAATATATATTGCATAAAGTATACATGTATAAATATCAAATTATTAACATGAGAATATTCAAAAGCAGATGGTAATTGTTATAAGACTATAAATTTTTACACCATAAAATAGACAAATTTTAGGTCAGAAAATTGAGATGTATTGTCCTATATCTAACTTGTTCTAACTGATGTGTTTGCTCACACATCAAAGCAATCTGTTCCATACATTTGCTAGTAGTTCAGACAGCTGTTTTGCTGTCCATCTTAAAATTAGCAAATTCTCACTTGTCAACATTTCTGCTTTCTAGTTTTTAAAAATACTTAACTAGGTAAATATTAATATCTTAAAAGGCAGTAAATATATATACTAAAGGAAGCCAGGCTAAATATAATGGTTAAGGAGGTTATTTCAGTCATCTGTTCTACAGACAACAGTTAAGAAATAGAATCTTGGTGAATGCAATACTAATGCATTATTTGAAGTAGTTTGGACAAAATAATGTTTCCGCCTTTAGTTATGTGAGAATGAGTCATTTTGCTGCTAATTATTCCTATAATTCGTTTATATGAAAAAACGCCCTTTGTCTTGACATTACTAAGGCGCATGAAATATTCTCATCAGCCCAATGCCTGGAAGACCTAGAAGCAAAATTAGACACTCCACCTATGGTAATGTAGTAACTGAGTCATTATTAAAAGATGGTATCAAGAATAACAATCTATTGCATTGTTTTGGGTTGATTTTGCAATCTTTCATGTGGATGATATACCATTGCCACTATTTAAGCAGCAACATCATATATTGAAGTGTAAGAAAGCACTCCTAAAAGTAAGATATGAAAGAAGTTAATCAAAATTAAATTTGCCAATACACATAGTGAGTAGAATCTAGAAAATTAGCAATATATAGCACTTGCATTTTTACACAAAGGATTTTTTTTTGGAACTCATGCTCATGCTTTTGGAACTCATGCTCAAATCCGTAGATTTCAGTATAGGCCTACATTTCGTTTACATATACTGTAATTCCATTACTCTTTCTCTTTTATATGGCTTCTTTCTTCTGAATACGTTATACAGTACTGTTCAGTTTGTATTGTGCTCTTTATTTCAATCTACCAGAATCAGAATGCTACATGTAGACCACATTCTCTTGGAGAAATCTCTAACCTATTTGTTCCATTTGAACCATTACATAGTTTTGTTGTGGTGAAAAAGTGCCAAGGAAAACTTCCCAGGAAGATACAAAATAGAAAAATGAAAATAAAATATACATAGTTTCACTTAATAAAATGCATTTAAGTTTTTAAAAAGAAAAAAAAATCAGTGTTACAGAATGAGACCATTTTGTATATTTTTGGTAATATATGAAAAACATTTTATTTTTTAATAGTCATTGTCCATTCTTGTCAAAACTATTCAAACATGTTAATGTTTTTAGACAAAAACTAAGACCAGGAAACCATATTCTGTTGGACTATTTCTTCTTCTCTTTGTTTCTTAGGATAAAAAAGATAAAGTTTCCAGGTTTGATACTATCCGACATTCCATTGCTGGTATGATAAGATCCCCAAAGTCTATGTTAGGCTCTTCATCAATAAGTGGGCAGGTAATGTATTCTTTTGTCTTTATTAAGAAAAAATGGCTTTCACTATTTTCTGCATAATTTTCTGTTATTTGCTATAGAATGATTTATTTGATTAATGTTTATAGTACTTCCTATATTGAGAATGGTATTTCCTAACAGTCTGCAGTAGATGAAACCCACTTCTAAAGAATTCAAATGTTTGAACTCCCAAAGTATAGATGCACAATCATTTAATAAGCAAAGTTTGGATTATAAATATATATAAATTGATTTTATTGTGATGAAGCAAGTCATCAAATTTCAAGTATAATCATAATAAAAAAAAATGTCTGTCCCTGGGACCAAGTGCCTAAGCATTATCTAGGGTCATGCTATCAACCTAATGGCTATTACCAGAATGCCAACAGGATTGAAAACAAAAAGGCTGATGAGATATCGGAAAAGAAATGCTGTACACTTTTATTGGTCCATTTGGGGCTTCTCTTAGTCATTCATCTGCTTGTCATGTTTGTACCCACTGCCTTATTTGACTGTTAACACTTCTAAATTAATTAAACCTGTGATTTCATCAGGGTTTTCAGTTGAAAATGTGCTGATATAGGTTACATCATCATTTTCCAATGTCAGCTTTATCTGTCATATGCTCTCACTTCTTGTTAAATATTTGATTTAACTTGATGCGATTATATTATGGGAAAATATGAATGGGAACAGCTTGCTCTCCAATGGATTATGTTAATTTTAGTTCATGTTGTAACCATAGTTGGTTACAAAACCAGGATCACCTAAAAAACCAAATTACTTTGAAGATATAACATACATTTATTAAGTATGGAAATAACAACAGTGTACAGCACTGGGTTTGCAGCAAAGCATTGGCAGCTTCCTGAGCTGCCCGGAGCAAAAGCAGAATCACAGTTTATATACCTTTGGCCTGCTACAAAAGACAAGACAAAGGCAGGCAGAATAAACTACACTATTGATGTTGGGATGTTTCGATAAATGGATGACATTCTCATTATTTATCCCTTATTACTAGATCAGCATGCTATCTATATTATCTTTAACATATAGCCAGTGAATGTAACCAATGTGGTTTATTGGCCTACTAGTTTCTTTCTGGGTTGGCTAGGTCAACTTTCACAGTCTGAAATGTGACCTGCCCTAAGTTACTCAGCTGATTTCATGCCTAAGGCAGAATTAGACCTCAACTCACAGTCTTCCATTTTTAGCCCAGTGCCTTTAACAACTACAGTAACTTGATTCTCAAACTTGGCATTATATTAATCATTCTTTTTCATATTTTTCTTTAAGTTTTTTGATGTAATATCAGCGAGTGAAAAACCCCTGGCAGAACAAGATTGGTATCATGGGGCAATTCCAAGAATAGAAGCTCAAGAGCTATTAAAACAGCAAGGGGACTTTTTGGTGCGAGAGAGCCATGGGAAGCCTGGTGAATATGTCCTTTCTGTGTTTTCTGATGGACAACGGAGACATTTTATCATTCAATATGCTGATGTAAGTTTGACATTGATTTTGTAAGTGATTGAAGTACACTTGATTTCAATAGCGACATAATTAGGTTTAAATTATAGTTAGATAGCTAAATAATTATGCACAGCTTGGGCATTATGTTACTTACCTTCTTTTTAAAGCTAAGAAATCATTAACTACCTTTTAACAGCCATAAGTACTGTTCTGTGCATTTGATTCAGAATTCAGAAGTTTTCAATAGTAATCTTTCAACCTTTGAAGTGGCACATAGGAATGTTCTTTGCTCTGTTGTTAATTTCTAATTAGAGATCTTTAGAATTGTGTGATTGCCAGTTGCCATTTTTATCTAAAAAGGCACTGATCTAATTTTTCAGAGGGGTGCAGTTTTTTATTTTTTTAATTGGTTCTTCCAGTTATTCTTGAATTTCGTGTCCAGAACCTTATGTAGCAATTTCTAAAAATGATAATTGCCAAAGCATCACTGTGCAATAAGACTATTGCAGTGCATTCTATATCAAGAAAACTGAGTACTGAGAGATTGTTACTACCCCTAGAACACTTCAAATCAATGGAGAAAACCGTAGGAAGGTGGATACTTTTCAATATCTGGGATCCAATCTCCGACGCAATGTTGATATCAGTGGTGTGAGCAAGGGTGAATGCAGCCTGGATGCATTGGCGAGAACTCACTAGTGTGTTATGTGACATACGAATGCCAACTCATCTTAAATCTAATATTTACAAGACAACCATCCTCCCTGTTGCACTTTATGACACTGAATGCTGGGCAGCAACAGGGACTTCAAGTTACAGGAGCCAAGGTGGCGCAGTGGTTAAATGCAGCACTGCAGGCTACTGCTAGATCAGCAGTTCAGCGCTTCAAATCTCACCGGCTCAGGGTTGACTCAGCCTTCCATCCTTCCGAGGTGGGTAAAATGAGGACCCGGATTGTTGGGGGCAATATGCTGACTCTCTGTAAACCGCTTAGAGAGGGCTGAAAGCCCTATGAAGCGGTATATAAGTCTACTGCTATTGCTATTGCTATTGCTATTATCTCCATGCCATAGAAATGTGAATACTCCATTGATTATCTCCCTTCGTGATCACATCACAAATGACACCATTTGCATTTTGGTGTGGCACCAATTACAGAGATGAGAGAAGGACGGCTCCACTGGTATGGACATATCCAGAGAGCAGCATCTTCCACCGTTGCCAAGACTGCCTACCAATTAGAAGTTAATGGCCGGCAGCCCCACAGGCGTTCAAAACAGATATGACAAGACACCATCAACAAAGATATGCAAGCCATGGGCCTGAGCCCTGGAGGCGCAGCTAATTGTGCAAAGTGGTGTTCAATGATCCAAAAAGCAGACCCTGCACCTGCGGGAACATGTTAGGAGGAGGATTCTACAAGAGGCTGCCCTTGAGCATTCAGAAACTGGAATTGGTGCAAAATACAACTTGTCAGTAATTGTTGGGTTTTACCACCAAGTATACATGTGCCTTAGTCCCTACATTCATTGTCAATAGTTTTTGAATGCTGTTCAAAGTGCTGATTTTCCCCCCTGTAAAGCCTGTATGGCTTGTGCCTGGTAATTCCAGGAGCACCATTTCTCATTTGAATTGGCCAAAGCAGTATGTTCATGCCAGAGGAAACACTTGATCATACCCCAGGTTCAAAGAAGTGAGGGCAACTGAGGCCAGGAGATACTACTTTAGTATTGTAGTCTCCTGTGGAATAACCTCCTCTTAGAATTAAGGCTTGCCCCTACTATTGCGAAGTTCCTCAGAATGGAGCTCTTCTGGACAGCATTTGGTGAATTTCTATATTGTCACCATCTTTAGTAATAGTAGTGTAGATGTATGTATTACTCCAATTGGCTGAATTTGCTTTTTTATATTTTATATTTAGATTTTTATAAGTTTATATTTGTACTCTGTATTTTTAAATTGTTGATTATAAATTATGAATGTTTTACTGTTGATGTTGTAAACTGCAATGAATCTGTAGTTGAGTACACATTGTATAAATGGAATGAATGAACGAATAAATGAAAGAATGTTCTCAGTAACACTGGCATACTCAGTTTCCAGACTTCAGAGTTTTATACAAGCTGTTCCTTTTCTTCAGAGGTATACTACTAGTAAAAGGGAGGATGGGGGAAGTTAATTATTCAAACAAATTCTCCTAAAATCATGAAACTGTGGTAGGAGGGATACCTATGCTTCATTTTTTACTGATCCTGATTAGGGTAGAAAATGCATGTCCTAATAAGGCCAGACAACTTTTCATAAAGCTGTAGTATACATGCAATAAATTATTCACAACTGTTTCATTGAATTGTGAAATAAATATTTCTAATTTGAGGAATGCTTAATTCACTTTTTTCACACAAACTTCTTAGTAGAACTAAATCACTCAAGCATTTAAATTCAAAAGAATCCACAGAGGTAAAACACTTCAAGCATTTACTGCACAAAAGACTAAACAGGGAATATTAAAATATGAAGAGTGTGAAATAACGTTCCCTGAATAAAGTAGGGATGGAGATGATATGAAATGATGGGACTGGGTTATTGCTCTGCAAGAAGCAGATACTGATAGAGCTAAATAAAGATTCTTAATCTTCTGTGTCTTGAAAACCTCCTGGATACACACAAGATATATTTAGCACTCTGAAGTTTTATGGTGTAATGATTAATGTATTATATAATCAGTTTATATTTTTGGTGTTAATGAAGTTTTTTAAAAACCTTGCTCAAACATTATCTCAAAAGACTTCATTATTAAAAGCAATTTTAAAGACAATTGTAGCTGACCAGAACTATTTCAGAAAAGCAAATCACTTGTGTGTGTATGTGTGTGTTTGTGTTTATATTTGTTTGAGCTGCACATTATTTTTTATCACTTAATATACTAGAACAAGAGTTATGAAGCAATCAAGTTTTGATTTCAGTGGGAATAAAATCTCTATTTTCTTTGTTTCTATTATTCATCACAATGTGTTTCAGAGGAATATTAGATTGTTAAAACCTTACTATTTTTCTAATTACTATATATTCTCATTTTGCTTTAGATGAACAATATCTATTTATATCCTGTTAAAATATTTTAGAGATAAAAGAGATACTGTATATTTCAACTACTTTCAATAGGAGACGTTTCTATTGTTTTGTTTTAAAAACAACTATTAGAAAATAGGTCCAACAGTAGTTGCTACTCCATTCTAATTTTTATTTCATGGCTTAGAACAAAAGTTATAAATGTTGTGATGTTTGTTAAATATGGAAGTATTTCAAGTCATACACTGAATATTGCTTCTTGTACTTGAAGACAGTTTGTGGCTTTTCTGTCCATAAGATATAATATTTATCTCAATTTACTGAAAAAAAAACCACCTAAAGTTCTGTTCAATTAAGCTGTAATTTCCTGCGCATTTTTATAGCATGGCAGTGCTTTTAATTATTTCCACAGAGGTTCAGTTTGGTTATATACCACATATCCTCATTTGATGACCTTGCTTGAGGAAACTATAAATAAACATTTTGTTTTAAATTAAGTTTGCAATTTTATTTAGTAAATATGTATATTGGCTACAATTCAGATGTTGGATATAACAACAATGAACAAAATGTTAAACTATCATTTGAATCTTCATGAAGCGAGAGAAGAAAGAAGTAATTATTAACTTATATTTCCAAATGTTTCTAGCTGCTGAACTATGGTTTAGCAAACTAAGCCATACATTATTTATTATCCAAATAAGTACACTTTAGTAAATCTTTTCAGCATTCTCTGGTAGAAGCTCTTAAAAGACAATTCATTGCCTAAAACAGCAGTAAAGTCAGGCATGACTTTATTAATGGAAAGAGCTCCCCTTGCTTAACTTTTGTATTTCTTCCTCAATTTTGTCTTATAGAATCAATACAGATTTGAAGGAACAGGATTTTCAACGATTCCTCAGCTTATAGAATATCATTATACAACAAAACATGTGATTACAAAGAAATCAGGCGTTATTCTTCTGAATCCTGTTGTTAAAGTAGGTGTATTTAATACAAATGGTGGAAAATGAATTTTGTTTTTGGTTTGTTTGTTTGCTGAGAGTAAACTATAGGATATTTGTATTTCTCTTTTTTATGAATATTTGATTTTTTTTGTCATAATATTTTTTTATTGCTATTCAAAAATGTTAAAATTCAAAACTGTAAAAAAAAAAGATTCACAGGAATAAATAAACCGAAAAGCAAAAGAAACAAAACATTGAAAAACTGCATTTAGGAAAAAAAAACATAAACACAACTATGTATATTATCCCTTTTAGTTGAATATTGATAAATATATTACAATAATATTTGTTTCCCATCCCTTGCTAAACAGGGCTCAAAATTTTTCAAATATCTAATTCTGTTTAAAATTATTATCCTGTCATCTATCTACTATATTAATGGCCAAATAGTTCACAAACAGATAGAACAACAAACAAACAAAAAAGGCAAGAACAAAATAACAACCATTGTTAACAAACTCTTGTTGTATTCAACTCATAAGAAGTTTACCATGGCTTCTTTTCTATCCCCAATCATCCCAGCAATTAACTCTGATTTGTATGGATCAAATATCCATAATTGTACCTTAATGCCATCTTTTATCGATTGTTGTCTAGTTAAATATAGTAGACCCATTCTTCAAAATTGATCTATCTTCTCCAGAAAGTCCAAATGAAATTATTTTTCTAATTGAATTTCCCAAACTTCTTCACTTGTCCATTCAATTTTTTCTTGTTGTAAAAGAGGGCAAGCTTGAACTTTGGGAAGGCATGCATAATCCCCTCAGGCAGTTCTAAGTTTAAACATCTGTATCACTCTCCTGCACTATCATTCTCTACCACTCTCAAATCAAATTCCTTTTGTGATCTAATTTAACTTCAATTACTCGCATTTGGATGTTTTTGCAAACATTATTACTTGGTTTTTATCTTGGGTTTGCATATTACCAAAAGGTCTTTTTTTTTACCAGCCATACTTAGTTTTCTGTAGCCTGATACATTGTTGCTCTAATATAATTTGGCAAGGGAGAGGTAAAGCTCCTCTGAGACTGGGAAAATATTCATCAGAATAGAGGCAGATGTTTCAGTCCAGAATAAAAAAGATTTTTGAAAAAATAATCTTTGAAGTGTAGCGATAGTCCAAAATAGATGTAAATGAAATCTAAACACTTCCACTACTCCAAGGCATGCCATGTTTTCCTTACGGAAAACAAAGGTTATTCAAAAAAGACTGGTCAATTTTTGAGATAGGAAATAAAGCAAAACAAAACATAAGCTTTAAAATGCTTGTTCACCACCCAGGGATGTCTAAGAGAATGGTCTAGCAGAAGGAAAAAGATATATGACCTGATTTTCCACTGCTCCCACTAAGAACTGTAATCTTCAAGATACCTTGTCCTGGGTGGGTCCACAGTAACCTAAATACCATCTTGGGTCATTCCTAAGTATTCCCATTCAAATCCAGAGAGCAGGGCTGCCAAAGTATCAGCTTTGGCAGCAAAATCAGCAGATTTTCAGTAGAAGAGAAAAAAATCCTTACTATTAGCAGCCATCTTTGGGAGGAATGCATGAATATTTGATCTTACTTGCATATTTTGTTTCTGAAATCATGAAAAAAACACTTAAACTTTATTCTTTCAAAGAGTTAGGCGAGCTCAGACGTATTAGAAAGTTAAAATGTCAACCAGGCTGAAATTACTGCTTCATGTTTTCTTCTGCACTGAGGGCAGACACTTGGGTGCAACACTGGGATAATCAAAAAATGGGTGGGGATCTGGGATGAATTATGAAGGGGCAGTTTGGTGGCATGAGCCGAGGTGGCGCAGTGGTTAAATGCAGCACTGCAGGCTACTGCTAGATCAGCAGTTCAGCGGCTCAAATCTCACCGGCTCAGGGTTGACTCAGCCTTCCATCCTTCCGAGGTGGGTAAAATGAGGACCCAGATTGTTGGGGGCAATATGCTGACTCTCTGTAAACCGCTTAGAGATGGCTGAAAGCCCTATGAAGCGGTATATAAGTCTACTGCTATTGCTATTGCTATGAAGATTTGGGAAGGACTCTGGATAGCAATTCCTTATTGTAGTTGCTAAACAAGAACTATCTGTAATATTAGTCTTCATTTTGAGAAGTTTTTTTCTTTAGCTTTTACTTAGGCTTTTGGTTGTGGTAAATGGATATTTTATCCTTCTCTGCTTCCCATAAGATTACAACATTTATTCACAGTGATTTGTATAAATGCATCCTTCCAAATAATAACATGTAGTTATTATTAGATTATGAACCCAGACAATGAAGCAGGTGAGGACTTCTAGTAGCTACTTGAAATAATGCTTTCTAAATGAAGTATAGTGTAGATGTTTGTGTCTCTATGTGTGTGTTTCAGGGATAAGTTATGAAAGAGGCTGTTTAGGGCGGGCAACAATCACTGAGATTACCGTGTTTTCCCGAAAATACGACATGTCCTGATAATAAGGCCATGCCACATTTTTCTGGTGGGCAAAAATATAAGCCCTTCCCCGCAAATAAGCCCCCTGGATAACCTCCCACCTCCAGCCAGACAGAGACCCGCTCACCAACCTAACGGGATCCTGAAGGTGCCAAGCCACAGGAACCGGGGGGAGGCAAAGGTAATCATGTTGCTTGGCGCATTCGGGATACTGCTAGGTTGATGAGCAGCGTTGTGCCCAGCTGAAGAGGGGGGTTAACGGGCAGCTGCTCTCTTGCGAATGGGCTCCCAAAGAGCTGGGCACAGCCTCATGGGCGAATGGCTGTGTTGCGCTGTTGCAGCAACCGCCATGAAGCAACCACGCTCACGAGCAGCCACTTGGCAAATCCCCTTTCCAGTGCCATTCACTGACCTATGGGTATTGCCAAGCCATGTGAGCACCTGTTCACCGCCACCCAGCTCCCGTGGCTTGGCACCTTCGAAATGCTAGTGAAAGGCGCTCTGCACGTCTGGAGAAGGGGTTTGTGTGAGCGGCTGTTCAGTTCCCGCTTGCGCACCTCCCAGCCTCACAATGCTCTGGCCCAGCTCTCCCCACAGAGCCAGAGCACCTCCGCTGCTGCCGTTGCCGTTGCTGCCATCCCAGCATGGCTTTTTCGGCGGCTTCCAAACCGAGTCTTCCCACAGTGGCCTCTCTGGGCATACGCTCTATGTTTGTGGGCCAGCTGCTGGCAGAGCATACACCCAGAGCAACCACTGCTGGAAGACTCGGTTTGGAAGCCGCCGAAAAAGCCATGCTGGGATGGCGGCGGCGGAGGTGCCCTGGCTCTGCAGGGAGAGCTGGGCCAGGGCATCGTGAGGCAGGGAGGCTGTGAGCGGAACAGCCGCTCGCGCAATCCCCTCTCCAGCCATGCAGAACGCCATTCACTGGCATTTTGAAGCCGCCGAGCCACGGGAGCTGGGCAGCGGCGAACAGGTGCTCACGCGACTTGGCAATACCCCTAGGTCAGTGAATGGCGCTGTGCCTGGCTGGAAAGGGAGCTTGCCGGGTGGCTGCTCATGAGCGTGGTCACTTCATGGCTGTTGTGTTGTGCTGCTGCGACAGCGCAACACAGCCATTCACCTATGAGACTGTGCCCAGCTCTTTGGGAGCCTGCTCACAAGAGACCAGCCACCCAGCAACCCCAAAACAATAAACCCTCCCCTCATAATAAGGCCCAAGTCATATTTTGTGGGTAAAAAGAAAATAAGTCCCTGTCTTATTTTCGGGGAAACACGGTAGTAATTTACTTTATAGACTAAAACTATATTCTATGAACCTACCATAGTTGTAATAATAATTTCAGATTTATCTTAAACCTTTTAATGCTATTCTTGTAATAAACCTTTTAGATAAGAAATGTTTGTGTTTTATTGAGCGCCCTGACAACTCTATTGGTAATGGAGAAGTCAACCTTTCTAAATCTACAATTTTCAGCTATTTTTTGAAGCTTTTTCTTTTCAATGTTCAGTATGTTAATTCACCTAAGAATTAATATAAAGCTTTGATTTATTGATTGAATGAAATATTATCAACATTCTGCACAAAAATATCCTTTTAAAAAATCACTGTTTTCCTAAACAAGTAAAACTTCAGTAAATGTTGTCAGGAAAATGGGGGAAAATATTTTTAGCAAAAGACGACCCCAATGATGAACTTTGACTGGCAGGAACTATTCAAGCAAAATGTGAACATATATTAATCATGATAGTAGGAAGATACTATAGATCTGATTTGGGATATAATCTGTAGACTTATAAAGTATTTTGAAGAATACTGAATACTTTTTTTATAATTCATACCTTTAGAAATATTCATTTGTATATTTTAATTGGATTTCTTTAAAATATCTTCAAACAGCTAAATTGTGTTCATGCTCATAAAATCAGACAAATCAATTCATGTAACAAATAATTAGAGTAAAAAGGAATTTCAAAATATTTTGTTAGATTTTTTCATGGGATGCATGCAACACAAATGCTTTGTCTATGTTAAGTACCGCTTGATCACTGCTTGATTGCTTATTTAAAATTCATGTGAGGTGAGTCCTTGGCAGGAGTCCTTGAATATTTTAATTCTCCTTTCATTCAAAATTATCCTACGTGTACCCATTTAGTAATTGGAATTTAAATTGAAGCATCACAATTGATGCTATGGAACAAACAAAATGATGTTCAGTTAGCTTATTGAATAAATGTTCTTTTTTTTTAACTGTGTCATTAAGTAACTATTAATAGTTATGGCCCAATTACATATCATGTTCACTGTATGTCAAACTAGGAATCATAATGGCAAAATTTTAATAGAATATAAATTAGAAGTGCCAAAAACATTACACAACAATGTGTGAGTAATTTTTGAAGGAAAAAGAGGTAAACAAATATTTCCTTTTATGCTTACATATAAATTAATAATGTGTTACCAATTCAATAAATTATCATTAGAGTAATGAAAATTCTATTGTAGCAATCACTGCCCAAATATATTTGAAGATAATAGTAAGCTCTATACAGTATATATATGCTTTTCTAAGTGTGTGTGTGTGTGTTCTAATATGACATGAGCATCAGCACAGGGAGTTTTGTATTGTATCTCTCTCCCTCCGTCTCTCTCTTGTTGAATCCCAATAATTTATTGAATTGGTAACACAAGGAACCAGGTTAATCTTCAAAACTGAACACTTCAACAAGAGAATAATTATGGAAGCTATCGAAATAGAGAAACACCCCCACAACATGAATAAACGTGATGATAACTCCCGCCTACCAGACATCTGGAAACCAGCTCTAGTCAACAAACGAGCCTCATTCACCACCCAGGCCGTTACAACATGAAACAACAACGGACACACAGCCAGCACCAATCAGCACCAATTTACCAATCATGATACAACCACACGACCAATCATTCCACTTACTGAAACAAAGCCAGCACTCCACACACCCACACAAAGATTTATAGAAAGACAGCAGCTCTGACAACGCTTTAAGCCCGAAGATGGGGAGTGAGACCTCGCCGAAACGTTGCCAAGACAATCTCAATCTTACATGGGAAAAGACCCGAATACAACAAGACCAGCATATATATATATATATATATATATATATATATATATATATATATATATATATATATATATATATACATACATACACACACACACACACACACACACACACACACACATATCACTGCATTAGTAGTAATAAGAAAATAAAAAGTTAATTAGAATATTCATTAGAATTTAATATATTTTCTGAGGTAAGTATTTTGATCATGATGTATTGCATTTGTGTCAGGTTCATTGGCTTTCTGTTTATTCAAAACAGATTTAAAATGCTGGTTTAGAATCTTAAATCCTTGTACAATTCGCTATCCATCATTAAGGAATATTTGAACCCATGTTTTAGAAAAATCTGTTGCATTCAGTTGTGGCATATTTTATTATGATGTCAGGCATAAAAGTCTTGGTGACAGAACTTTTAGTACCTTCAAACTTAAAATTTCCTTTGACTGCCTCTTTTGTTTTAAGGATAATAATCCTTCAAGTCCCCACCTCACCACCTGTTTAATACGTATTAAAGATTGAATTTATATCAATTGAGACTTACATTCATTTCATTTGATAATCTTTAAGAATAGCTAAATTCTGCATCCTGTTTTGGACGCCAGTCAATTTCTGGATTGAGTGTCTGATTACCATTGTAATTAATGGGAAAGCCCTTTGAATCAAAGATCACACATGCTGTCAAATTTCTACCCCGCTTCCCCCCAAATTTTAATTCTGTTTCAAGATAACTTCTTGGATTCAGGGTCCTAAAAACAATACATTATTTTTTCTGAGGCTTGGAAAGAAAAGTGATTCTTTTAGTGAGAAAATTGCCTTTGAAATAGGCTAACCAGAAAAGAGTGTTGAACATTCATCATAATTGACAAGCATCGAAAGAACAGGACTGTATTTCAGATTCCCATCTACTAGGGTTTCCCTGTGGAAAATGTAAGCCTTTCTGTTTCTATATGGATCATCCAAAAATAGTTCAAGTGGACAAAGCAGCAACTGAATCTTAAAATTCCTCATAAATATAGAGGATTTTTGCCAGGATGATATTGGACTCTATTTTACACACTATGTTATGGAACAGTCTTATTGGAATTGGGCAAGACCATAATTTGTTTTCATGAAGTATATCTGGCGTGAGTGAGGCTATGTCATGAATCAGGTTTTTTTTAAAAAGAAAATCAGTAGGAAGAGCTCTTAATATCTGGTGAAGCTCAAACATTTTCCAAATTAAGAATTGTATAGCAATTTTTTTTTGCATTAAATGGATTTATAGAAGAACTAGGTTTTCCAGTGTGTTTTTGATTTGCTAGCAGGCAGAGACAAACTACATGAGATCTGCTCTCCTTTCTAGCAGATACATATGCTTGTGTTTTGCAGTCTCTTTGATAAACATTGAAGTGAACATTCCCTTGAAACTGCTTCTTAAAGTAACACAGTTTCCATCCTTCTAAGAATCAAGTAAAATGGTCGCATTGCAGTGCTTTATTTGCTTTGGTTACTTCCTGTTGGAACTGCTGATTGAAGTGTCAGAGTTAGTAGAAACATCTCACTCAGACAAGTCACATTGCCTTTTTACCTCCAGGAGGATTCCACCACATCTATTTGTCACAAAGCACAACTCTGAGGCAAAGCTACCACACACAGGCCTATGATATGTTGTATTTGGTCTTGTCACAAATCCCTCATGTAACCAAATATCTGTAACTCCTAAATATTTAAGAATTAAATATTTAATTTTGGCTTGACGGTTTAGTGAATGGCCATTGAAGGAGTAAATAAGAAAGAACAAAGTGATATTTAATAAACAAGTGCAATAAAAAATGTTAAGAGAAATTTAAAAGGCCAATTATGTATAAAATGTTTTATATTGCTTTCCCTGTTTTGCAAGTAATTTCAAGGCTTTGAACCCCTTAATCTGAATTTAACAATTGCTTTCCAAATTAAAATATTATGTCCTCTGCTGCTTTAATATAGAATGAAAAATAAGAGAACTTAGGAAGTAAATAAGGTTTTACTTGAAGCTCCCCTCTGTTTTACCCTGCCAGAGATGCCCTTCTATACATATATATATATATTTATTTTTAATAAAATTTATTTTATTTATTATTTATTATTATTTATTATTATTTATTTATCAGCACAAATAAAAACACACATATATATATATATATATATATATATATATATATATATATATATATATATATATATATATATATATATAACATTGTTGCTAAGTTTCCATTGATTATACTATTCAGTGCAGCTGAAAAATGGATACTTTAATGTGGAAAATTAAATGGAATATATTGAAAAATAAGTTCATTTCAAGATGAATTTCCAGAGGGTAAGGATTATATATGAAACAAAAGCATTTGCATCCATGAATTTAAAAGTATATACATAGGTGTTGTAAAGGAAAGTATGTCTTTTTCAAGTGTTAATTTATCCATAGAATTCTACATGGAATGAGCATGAAATGAAAGTCCATCCATCAGTCAGAGTAGTGCGTGAAGCCATCCCTCATGCTCAAAGTGAAAAAAGAGACTTTTAAAAAAGAATTTTTTTTAAGATAGCTTCATTTCTAGGCAGACGATTCACATGAGATAAGCAGCAAAAGGCTGCTGTGAGGAAGGACTTCACCCCACATTCATGGCTTTGTATTTCACTTGGGAAATATGTATAATTAAGACTAAAGGTTTCTTTTTTTTTCCACAGAGGAAATTTATCATTATTCTATCTATTCCATCTAGTTCACAAAAGGCACAACTTTGATTTTATTCTTTGGGGTATTTTTTGTTTATTTAAGTATTAAATTGCTAATAGTTTCACACATAACACCAAACCACAAACATCAAACATTAGCTTTTAGTACCTTCAAACTTAGAATGTCCTTTGACTGCCTCTTTTGTTTTAAGGATAATAGTCCTTCAAGTCCCCATCCACCACCTGTTTAATATATATTAAATCATTCACAATCTATCATGCCCACATTTACATATTAAAGTGAACAAAACCTTCAAAACTATAGTCTGTCTTAATGTAATATGTTAATCCCATCAGTCTCTTGTCCATTTCTTTCCTTTAGAGTTTTCCAGTAGTTTATTTCCTCCCATTTTACTGGCAAAATATTATCTTCGCCTCCCTTGCCTTTTTCTTCTTGTGCTTTAATAACAGTTGTACTTGAATGAAGGGGAGTTTTATAGGATGATGTCATATTTTTGTTCATTTACTACTAATTTAAACTTTTCATTCCTTCCCTGAGCTTTTGCCTTTCTAACAGCTGGTGTCCTGAATTAGCTACATGTTTCCCCATAACAAAAACTTGTTGCTGTCCAGATGGAGGCAAAAATGGTTTGATTAATGATGGTCTATTGTTTGTGCTCTTCTATTAACTTAGAATGTAGTAAATGTAAATTATATATCAGCATATGTTCAAACTTGTGCCTTGTTCTGGGGTTCAGCTAATATTTTGTGAAACAAAATGGAATGAAAGTAGAAAAACTGAAGAAAAATTCAAATTCATAATATGAAAATGCTATGCTTATTTCTAGAAATTATGGTAGAAAGAGGATACTATGTTGCTGTAGGATAGCTTATGTACTCTTAAAGATGCTAGAACTTTAACACCTTGGGTACATTTCAATTAATCCCAATTAATTTTTTGCGAAGAAATATCTGGGACTAAAAATATTGATTCTAACGAATGTGGAAAGCTTATATCATAAAACAGTGACATAAAAAGGCATTGGAAGAGCAGCAGATGTAATGATTAATGTACTGATATAAATAGTTGTAACATTTTCTGACACCTTATTTGATTGCAGTTTATAGTACAATTTTGTTTAATTATTGTTCTGAATAATTATACATCAAATATATTTCTCATAAAGAAGTTTTTAAAATGTATTCATAGTTCATTTAAAACAAATATTTTAAACCACTGAACAGTGAAACGTTCTTCTTACACATGTGTTTATGTGTGTGTTTGTATTCATTATGACTTTGGGTGCAGCTGTGTTTGTTGGCCAGACTCTAATTGTGGATTACTTTAGTATGTTGACAAGGGCTTATGGCAATTGCAAGGAGGAGTTTGCTAGGTTTTACTTTGAGCAGAGTGTTGGATGGAATTGATCCTTCTTGTTAGATGCACCTCTAGATATGGTCATCAGCTTTGGAATAGGTATCAAAGGGGTGTATAGTTCACCCCTTTCTGTTGTTCCCTATCATTCATTTCATTATCATTAATTATTATTAATTTGAATGATTAAATCCAGACAAAGGACAATACTGTTGGTAATGAGAAAACTGGACTCAAGGTAGATGTGAAGTTTATTTAGTACAAAGTTTTTTCTTTCCAACAAAGGATATGTTCACAGTATGGGACTGCTCCTTGGCTCCCAGTTGTTTTTCGGTTTGCATATGAAGCCTGAGGCAAGGAACATCTTTGCATAGCTATAGTGATTCTTCCAACTTTGATTTTTTTCCTGAGCTAGTCTGGCTTGGCCATTGTTATCTATGCCTTGATTACATATTTTATGAATGATTTCAATGTGGATCCACTGTTGAAAAGTGACCAACAATAGTTTTTAGTGCAAAATGATTAAACAAGCTGTTGTCTGCCACAAGTTATGTATAATGTATGTTAAACATGTTCCAAATCCAAGAATCGGTCATGATTGAATGGAAGAAGAAAAAAAAATTGTAGCAATTACTTGCCAAGCACAATCTAAGATATTAATGTTTAATTTTAACACTCTAAATAGCTTAGGAATCTGATGGATCATCTTTTAATCGATCCAGTTATTTAGATCAGCAGGAGAGATCCATTTGGAGATTTCCCTGCTGCCAGAAGCCTGTTTAATCTGTACATGAAAATGGGTGTTTTCCTGAATGCTTATGAAGTAGATTTTATAAGGAGATACCCTTGCCCCTCAACTCTCCTAGTAAAATTATAGAAATCCATCTCTTTTACCAAGTGCTTAAACTGAGGTTCAAGTTACTGATTTTAATTTTGTTCTGGTTTTAATTATATAGCAGTATGTCAGGATTTAAGTTAGATAAATGAATATCACAAATAGGAATTAAATTAATAGGAATTAAAAGAAACCAGCAGAGGACTGGACAATGAATAATGAACATAATTTGCTTGCTATAATTCCTTTTCAGTGATTGAAGAAATACTCATTTTTCTTTTTAAAGAATTGGGATAATAAATATTGCTAATATTGCTTTGAACCTTCCTAAAGTTGTTGCTTTAATTTGTGTGCATTGATTTAATATATCTCTACGTTTGTCTACCTGTTTCCTTTAGTATTACTCTTTTATGCTATGAAATGTATAATCAGTGAGAGATCTTCTCAAGCATGCCTAATGAAGATCTTGTGCCATTCTGCTTAACGCAGATCATCTTATTTTTTTCTTATAGCAATAGCACTTAGATATATATACTGCTTCATAGTGCTTTACAGCCCTCTCTAAGCAGTTTACAGAGTCAGCATATTGCCCCCAACAATCTGGATCGTCATTTTACCTCATTTTTCAAGTGCCTTTGAAATGTGACCACTGATTTTATCTACTGGATACCTGTTTTTCTGCCATATATTTTATTAAAACTAGATACTCTGGTTTTTCATTAGATGATCAATATAGAGCTAGCTCTTTAAGACTCATACCCATAGAATCTTTCTTTCAATCTACAAGCTGTTGAAAGTTATATAGGATATTAAGAATGAATCCAAAGTTAATTCTGCCATTTATTTGGTATACAATTTAAAATTGAATACTTTGGATTTTTTTCAATAATATCTCTTCAAGATCTCATACAAGAGTTGATGATATTGGTTTTTCCACTGCAGGTTTCTTCAATGCAAACTAAGATACACTTGGTTTATGGTCTGATCTCATAAGATATATTTCAGTAAAGATACATAGCTAAAAAATATAGAAACAGTGTTAAGATAACAGTAATCTCAATTTTTTTAGGTAAATATGTTTTTGCTTAACTCTTTCTAACAGTGGCAATTTTTATTTGGATTAAAATGTATATAAAATCTTTAAAATGCTCTTTAAGTAAAATTTGTTGAAAGAGCTCTTTAAAACTTTTATATACACTATTTAAGCATAGATAAAGATGGGGGGCTGAGCTTAACACAAAGAGTTTCTTTTTTTTCTTTTTTTCTTTGTTCTTTTCTTTCTTTTTTTTTTGGTTTTTTTTTCCTTTAATATATTATTTTTATTTTTAATCCATATGAATATAAGATACTTTAGATAGAAGGCAGTGCCAGGTGTGGGCCCTGGGAAGTCAGGAGGAGTAGGGATGGGGATTTTTGGGGGGGTGGGTGGGTGGGTGTTAACATAGTCTCAATAAGAACAAGAATGCACTTATATACGGTTGTTCTTTTTTTTCTCCTTTTTTTTTTACTCTTTTCTTTCTTTAAAAAAATTTTTTCCCTTGGTTTATTTTACTTTTTATCAGATTATAATAAACAACACTTGAATAAAGGAATACACCAAGGAGGGAGGTAGAGGGAAAGAGGAGGGTGGAGTAAGGAAGGAGTAAGGGGAATGCAAGGAGGGTGTGTTGGGAGTAAGGGGAGAAGGAAGGTTTGAGGGGAAAGGGAAGTAGGAGGGGAGCGTTAGAGGGAGGAAAGGAAAGTTGGAGGGGGTAGATGGGGTGTATGGAGGATGGAAGTGTCAGGTGGGGTTGTGAATGATGAGTTGTGTTTTCTTTTTATTTTATTTTATTTTATTTTTTTTATTTTTATTTTTTTCTTATAGCAAATACTCTGTATATAAGTGATTGTAAAATGGAATGTAAAAATGAATAAAATATATTTTAAAAAAAAACTTTTATATCAAGATCATAAAGCTATATTGCAAGCATATTATAGTCAGTATTATAAATATTTGGGGTTTTCGCATGTAATATAATACATTTTAATGATGTTTTCAGTAATCTTTAAAAATGAGAGATGCATTCATATATTAAAGATAATATAGATATATTGTATGGATATTATATTGAGCCAAAGCTTTGATTAGGAATTTGCCATGGTTTTATTAGCTGATTTCACATGACCATCTTCATCTTGAAACTCTTTAGTATGGTGGTTGTCTAGTTTCATTGAATCATACTTCTGGAAGAAAACTAATGATATGAATAAGAAATACTTTTTAAAAAACTAAATGTTAATGTCAATTTTTGCAGGATAAAAAATGGATTCTCAATCATGAAGACGTCATTCTGGGAGAACTACTTGGCAAAGTAAGTAACTCTCAAAGTAATGGGAAAATGCTAAACGTTAAACCTTGTTAGAAAACACCTTCATCTTACAAAACATAATAGTTATTAAGCCTTCTCAATACATGATAGTGTTTTAATTTATATCCAGTGTGTTTCTTTAGTTTGAGGTCTTTCCAGAATATCAGCTAAAACCACGAGAAGTCAAGAAAGAACAAGCAAGATAGGACTGTGAAGTCTTTGGTGCTCTCTGAGCTTAGTTGAGAGAGTACCAGGACTCCACAATTCAGCCCTAAGCTATAAATAGCCTCTTCTATTCATGATAGGACTTTGGGGACTCATAACAGATTTTAGCACAGATCATGGAGGGCAATATGTAGTATATGAAGGTATAAATAAAAAGACAGGAATGGAGATTATAGGTTTTTTTAGTTTGCAGCTGTTATTTTAAATAATTTGAAAATACTGTCACTTCAGTATTTCTTCAAACTAAGATGTAATAAAAGTCTTGTACTGCATGTGTATGAAAATGTGAATTTTGAATTCATTTTAAGATGCACTGCACTAGTCATGAGTTAAAACAATATTTCCTTCTCTAAGTCACATGAGCTTATATAAGAAAATTAATATGATGCATTGAGTTAAGGTATTCTTATATTTTATGCATTTAGAACAATTATTTTGCTCACTGTTTTCTTCACTGATAACTTCTAATATTTACAACTTCAGGGTAACTTTGGTGAAGTCTATAAAGGAACATTAAAAGATAAAACACCTGTTGCTGTAAAAACATGTAAAGAAGATCTTCCTCAAGAACTAAAAATAAAATTTTTATCAGAGGCCAGGTAAGAAGTAAAAAAATACCAAAATATATAATTGTAAAAGTCATTTTGTGGCTGAAAATATTTCCCACTTCAAAATGTATTTCAATTTGAAAGTGTTTATGCTATTACATTCATAATAATGTAGATAGAAGTCACATGAATTAAGCCTCTCTGGGATGTGGAAAGGGCAGACAAATCAGCAATAAGAACATTATCCTAGATTTTTTCTATACATAAAGTGAATATATTTAGATCTTTACTGTTTTCATAAGTAAAATATATATAATACAATACTCTCAAAAATTCAGGAAAATCTTTCATGACTTGATTTGTAATTAAATTTCCTGGAAGAACAAATGTGAGTGAATGAACTTTTTTCTTACAATAAATCAAAGAGCATTTAGAGATTGATATGCCACATTGATGTAAGGACATTTTCCACCTCTTTGCAGAATACTCAAACAATATGACCATCCCAATATCGTAAAGCTTATAGGAGTATGTACTCAAAGGCAGCCTATTTATATTGTGATGGAGCTTGTTCCAGGTAATGTTTGTTTATAATATTATTTGTAAATATATTTATATGCCATTTCTCCTCTGTTTTCTCTGTCTCTCACTCTTGTATTTTGTTGTTTTGGACATGCATTTTATGCTTTTTAAATTATATCACTTTGGAATTTAAACGTGTGATTTATCAGATTAGATAAAAGTGGCTTGAGGAGATTCAAAGTCCTACTAATATTTTCCTTTTGCCAGGAGATGGAAATAGTATCAAAACCATAGCTTTTAAATATATCTCATTGTAAATTTTTCTAGAATGTGAAAATATGCAAATCTTGGCTGATCCATGTTACTTGTAAATATTTTAATATAAAGTATAAGAAAAAAAAGTAAAAAATACCTCTGTTGTATGAGATCTATTAAAAGTATAAAGAAATATTGATTAATATGTCACGTTCATGTAAAAGAAACAAGGTTGAAAGTTAAGAGAAGCTATATTGCAGGATTGTTTTCACATATTTTCCACATGGTGATCTCCATGCATGAATTTTTGTATTTGTAATGTTAATTTGTTGCAAACATTGATATGTTTTGCAACCTATGTGCATGTTGTGATAGAACGTAAAATATAATCCTAATGTCCCTTTTATAAACAAAACTCCAATCGTTAAAATTTGGCTTTGGAGAATAAATGGTTGTATTTTTGCTAAACTGCATTTGTATACATTTATTTATGCACTTATTTATTTATTTATTTGTATACATTTATTTATTTTTTATAAGACCGGGGAGAACAAGAATAATTAAAGAAAAAGGAATTGGAAGCCACAAGATTAATATTTCATTTAGTTCTTTAAAGTGGGTGTTGAAATGATTTTGTATTTTATATGCATTAATGGCTAATAATAGGTTTTACTCTAATATAGTTTTTCTGTTGTGGGCTATACATAAAATAGTCCACAGTAAGAACATTTTGATATAGTAAGTATCAAAACCTTAATCAGGTAAATAATTCACTAAAGGTCATAAAATTAAAATTCAAAAATTCATAATTGTATGATACAATAAAATATTCATAAAGGATAAGAATTAATAAAACAGATAGCGAGGTCAGTCTGCTGCTTATTTCTTAAGATGGTCACAGTAGCCACTTGAAGTCTTTTGCTTTACTTTATTAAATGTTTTACAAATGGGTTCCTTTGTCTTTTCTAAGAAGGCACTAAAAGCTGCAAAAGAGAAATATCAGAAAAACATGATATGTGAAGTCTTATTCCCCAGTCTCTGAAGTGCTTTGTCTGAAAGGACTGTTCCTGTTGCACAATCACAAGATATTGAAATTTAATTACTGCTTGTTTTTGTGCCGAGAAATAGATAATGGGAACTGTATGATATGGGAGGTGAGGTAAAAAACATGAGAGGTTATTAGAGGCTATGGCCTATAAACTCAACTAATTTTGCCATGTAAAGCTTCAAATACCATTGCAAATTGTGAAATGGCAACTAAGGGGAAGAATGGGTTAAAAAGTATTCATAATGTGTCTTTTGAGTGAGTTCAACATTTCATAGACTTAATTCAATATATTTAATAATTTTAATATCCACATTTTTATTTAATTATGTTTTTAGTCTTGGTTCAATTTATTTTATGTGACCCAAAATGTTTATGTGATAAATATTTTAGTGTCCAATAAGATAATTCTAACTTTGATTTTTTTCACTTTTGGATTGCATTGCTACTGTAGTTTAATCCTGAAACCAGTGAAAGAGTTTAAGGCACTCATTTACAATAGCACTAGTAGAATATACCTATTATAGTTTATTATCAAAAGCATTTTTTCCAATGCAGTCTACTATTCCTACCTGAAATATTCAGGTAACCTGGCAGGTATACATTAAAATTATTTATCTCAAAAATGTGTACTAATAGTAAGCCCACTGTGTTAAAACATAATAAATTATATAAAAATCTTCTCTGGTTATATTTGGTATCTTTAGTTGACAGATTTGTAAAACGAGTACCGTGTTTCCTCGAAAATAAGGCAGGTTCTTATTTTCTTTTTACCTCTGTAATAAGCACTTGGCCTTATTTTCGGGGAGTTATTGTTATTTTTGAGATGCAGGAGGTGGCAAGTGTGGTTACCTCATTCTGCTGCTGTATTGCAATATTTTCAGGGACGGCTTATTTTCAGAGGAGAGCTTACTTTGAGCACATGCGCTCAAAAGCCTGATTGGGCTTATTATCGGGGGAGGTCTTATTTTCAGGGAAATAGGGTATCAATATAGGGACATAATTATAATCCTGAAAATTAGCCTTCCCCTAAGCACTAGATAGAGAACCATTCTTTTTTCCAGTCATGGGAAGCAGTGCATATAGGCAGTATCATTCAGAAGCTCACACTTATATTTCTAGAATGAAAAACAAGTCATTACACAATTAATTTCCTACAAATAAAAGGCAGTGTTATTAAAGATAGTGTACCATTAAAAAAAGGAACAAGCAGCAAAAGATCAGTTGCTGATCAGATAGAAACACAACTAGAAGTGAAATGTAATGAGGAATCAAGATTAAATATCATACAAAAGAGTAGTAATTATCAATGTAAACAAAGCATGTACTGAATCTAAGAAATTTGAATATAATTTTTATTAAGAATTTTAAGTGCAACAATAAAAAACAATGTAAACTAAACTTAGAGAAAGAGAAGCCAATGGGAAAAAAAGAAAAGGGAGGGAGGGAGGGAGGAAGGAAGGAAGGAAGGAAGGAAGCTGTGTTTCATAGTTCAGTCAATAAAATACTTGTTAATTTGTTCCTTTTAAATACATATTGTTTCCACACAATGTAATATAGATTTAAACCAGGGTTGGGTTCCTGCCAGTTCTAACCTCTTCTATAGAAGAGGTTCCACAAATCTACAGTGTCATTTAGAACTGGTTCCAGCTCCCTCCCCCAGCCCGTCCGCACATCATCAAGATGAAGAGCGAGAGGAGAGTTTCTGGGAGCTGAAGTCCACAAGTCTTAAAGCTGTCAAGTTTGAACACCCCTGGGTTTTTTTTTTCTAAAGGGTTAGGGGTGCAAGGGTCTTGTAACTTGACAGCTTTAAGACTTACGTGGTTCAAATGCCAGAGTTTCTGAGCCAACATTTTGGTTGCTAAGCAAGAGCTTTGTTAAGTGAGTTTCACCACATTTTACAAGTTGGCCACGCCCACCCAGTCACATGGCTGGCAAGCCACTCCCATCCAGTCACATGGCCAGCAAGCCACTCCCACAAAGCAGGTCACACCTCCTGAAGAGGTTCTAAAAAAAATTGAAACCCACCACTGTTTTAATCCCTTGTAAATCATTGGCCTTTTTTGGTATCAACATATATCTATGAATATCATGCCAGTGCACTTTTTATGATTTGTAATCTTTCTTTCTTTATTCCTGTTGCTTTCATTCTTCAAAATATTGCTGATATTGTGTTAGTTGGTACTTTAAAGTGCTATTCCACATTCTTTGCTTAGTTGCTGTGATATTTCATTTCATGCTTAATGTTCTAATCCAAATGAGAACAGGAAAGCATAAGCTGTCATAACATTATCACACTGAGTATACTGTACATTAATACTAGGAACCAGGTTTTCAGTTTGCACATTACACAAATTTATTAAATTGGATTTTGTATATTAAATCCATGAAAACAGGAGACTCTCCGGTGTAGTTGACCAATTTAGTACTCTTAGAGGAAATGGTGAAATCTTTATAGGTAGAGCTTTTTGTTTTATTTCCAATCTCCTGAATTTGGTAAGGCTTCATTCAATATTCTAGCTAAACACTGATGCAATGATCTGGGCACATAAATTACAGATAGTTCTTGTTTAGGAACCAAAACTGAAACTAGCAACTCAGTCATTAAGCAAAGCAGTCACTAAGTGAAACTGCAAAGAGTGAATGGGTCAAGAAGTGAAAATCATAAATATTGATTCAGTGGAGTGAAGAGATCCTCAGAAATGAAAATGTCAACCTTTTAAAAAACAAAAGACAGTGCAAGATAATCCTTTCTTACAATCACAATTGAGACCGGAATTTCCATCACTAAATGATGTGGTCCTAAAATGAGACATCATCTTCCCCATTGTCTGACATTCTTACAGTTTTTCTGCCGCACTGCACTATTATTATTATTATTATTATTATTATTATTATTATTATTATACTACAATTGTATCACAGCGGCCAGTTTTTTCTCTGGATTTGGCATTGGTTACTAGTCGGGCCCCACCCAGGGGCCTAGGACGTTGTAACGTATTTTCGTAATATGCGTGCAGATCCAAGCAGTGCGGCTTTTTGCATTTGACTGATGGTGGTTTTGTCAATTTTTAACTGTTTTAAATGTAATTCCAGTGCTTTATTATTGCATGCTAGCAAGAGAAAGATAGGAAGTGGTTATGTTCACTGGGGAAACGATGCAGGTTGGCTCAGCTTCACCTACATATGGTTTCCTGAGCCAACTCTCCTTTCTTTCCCCTTGGGCAAAAAAGGTTCCTGAAAATAGTAGGTACAAGTTGGACAGGATCAATATGTACTATTTTGAGAATTGCAGCCACTTCTTAAACGGTGTCTTTTTCCCAGATGGCATTATATGGCCTCTCTATAGGAAGGTCATGTGGTAGATCAGCTGCTTCTCCTTTCCAAAGGCAATCCTTGTAAAAAGTAAGTGGATTGAGACATGAAAGGAGAGAGGAGGGTGTGGGACCCAATTGGGAAGCCAGCACATCTAAGGCCAGTTACGAAGTAGATGCAAGATGGACCCGGGAGAATGGTTTTGGCTGTTAAATAAGGCAACCATGTGAGCAACTTCACTTAACTACCACCATGACTTACTATCATAATAGGCAGACTCCATTAAGATCATAAGTCAAGGACTATTATAAAACATTGTGTAACGTAAGTATTATCATAAAGCAATTTATGATATAATACAAAATGTGATAAAATGTTTTCTGTGCTGATGCTTCTCTGTGTTATACAGTTTCGTACGTGGTATTTTCAAGGCAGATATCCCAACTTTTCTACTGAAGGAAGGACATTAGAAGGTCTGTCATTGTTGAAGGCATTGAAGAATGTGGCAAGAAAATATCTCTGAAATGATTACCCAAAAGGACACAAGTTGTTTAGTAATACATTTTTGTATCTTTTTCCCCAAGCCATTTAATAGGTCACTGACAATCAATTTAAAGTGATCTCAGATACTACACATACTGAATTCCTCCCACTCTATATCTGTTGAAAGTCCTTTCAGAATTGTTGATAAATTTCAGATGATGTTGGTTTTCTCCTAATTTAGAGGCATTTTGCTGTAAAGAGTTCCAAGTTACATGCAAGTAGAAACTTTACTGTATAAAGTATATATAAATATCAAAGACAATAAAGTATAAACTAACATAACACAATAGTTAACTTTTCAATAATAATTTGATAACCATCCTCCAGAGCAGTGGCCCCCTAACCTTTTGGACACCAGGGAGTTTTTCTGGGAGGAACGTGGTTTCACATGCTGCTTGGATGAGGCTTCGCTTGTTTGTGTGCATGCCGTAACCTGGTTCCAATCCATGGACCGGGGATTGGGAACCCTGGCTCCAGAGAATAGACTAAACTTGTAATGAATGTTATCTCTTTACCAGAAAATCCTGTTCTATGTTAAATCTGAAGCAAAGGAGAGTTAATTAAATCCCAATTTCCAGTTGATGAATCTGCTATTTCTACCTAATTTTAAAGGGAGAATATTTTTTTTTCAAGTAGCAGAAAGTGACAGAGTTTTGGCTAACATCCTTGCCTACATGAGCTCCAGCCATGCTTTAATCAGAACTTGCCTGAGACAGGAATGCGTATACCCTGTACACCTGTCTATCTTGTGAATATCAGGTAGCATCATCCTCCATCCAAAATAAAATTACATCTCAGCCCTCTTGCAGACACATACCTTACCTTTATTATACCTATTTATTTTGTTGCTGTTTGAAACTGCAGCTCCATGTAGTCAGTACTGTAGTACCAAATATATTGCGTTCAAGAATGCATTTGATGAATTGAATCATAACCTGAGAACAATCATTTCCATTTTTAGCCTCAACCCAGCTTTGATTCCTGGTAAAGGTTGCCCCAGTAGAAGAGAAGTTTCCCATTAAATAAAGACCTGATGCAGTGAACTTTTGTCTACCTATGCACGTAAGACGAGGGCAGAGAAAAAATCATTTTAGAAACTATAATGTACAATGTTTTTAAGTATGATATGCAATTAGTGAAAGATACCTTTATGTGGAATAATAGTGGCTTACAACAACTCACTTTTTAGCCCTTTCTTAATATCTTTTGGCTCTCAGTACTGTCAAGCTGAGAAGGATTTTCCTCCTATCTTTTCTGCCTTCTGCCTGCAACAGATTGTTGCCAAACCTGCTGCTTCAGAAAATGTTATTATGTTAATGGGAATGGCTTTGAGGTTTTCCCTACATGAACTGAGAGGCGAGGGGAGGAGACCAAAAGCTACTCTCTTCCAGGGTCCTGTAATAACGTTGTGAAATTGCATTTTTTATTGGTATTCTTTCTTGTTCTATGCTTTGTACATGTGAAAGAAAAAGCAGCAGGATGTACATATAGTTGATATGGGGAGAAGAAAAATCCCAGCAGCCCTTATTCTCTGGGCATTTTCACTCAACTACCTGTGGTGGGAAATGATTAGTGCCAATCCAGTCCCTCCAGATCCTGAAGCTAATGGTCTAATATCTCTCTTTCTCAAACACATGGACAACTGAATTCAGGCTCTCTTCTGGGAAGCAGTTATTTTTGTTTACTGCCTGCTATCTTAATTATTAAGATCTTATTTTTCAAAAGAGTATGACAGGCCAGCTCCTGAATGCTACATACATGAGAATGTTTAATATTTGACTTAAATGGAAATGTCACATGCTTCTTTCCTTCGGATATAAAGTTCAGTTTTTCAGGAATGTATTAAGAGTAAATACCACATTCCAGGAGGATTCAATTCCTAATTCCTCTTATGAATCTGCTTTGCAAAAAAGTGTTCCATTGCCTGAGGTTTTCAGTGCATACAAGCCTATTCTGATATTTTTTTGCAGAGGCAATAAAGTATAAGTGTTATTACTGTGACAGAAAAACAGTGATGGCTGTTGCCTGCATTGACATTTTTTTTTCCTCCAAACAAATTGTCATAGCATTCAGTACTGAAAAATTTACTTAAAAATTATTTGATGAAACATTAAGCTACCCCTTTGACTATAAAGACATAGAATAGATTGTGATCTGACAGTAATTTTGACAAATTGGCAACAAAATGATCTTGTTTGCTGAAATTAGGATGCTAAACAAGAAAGTGTGTATTTAAAAAAAATAGGTTGAAACCTAATGCAGTTGAGATACTGAAAACAAATACTTAGGCTCAGGATATGTTCAAATACATTGTGGATTTTAAAAATGTTAAACATCACAGAAGTCAACTTGACTAAACTCTTCTTCCTACTTTCTCAAGACCATTATTACCAAATTCCCTGTGAGAAATATCCCTGAAGAGAAGGGAGGGACCATAAAGGCAGGCAGTAGCCACCATGAAAGCTTGACCAGTTGGATCCTTCCCTCAACAAGGTCATTGTTGTTACCATTTACCTTGTGAGAAGCACCCTAGAAATGTCTTTGGTTTTGAATAATATTTATTGTGTTTTTATTTTAAGTTGTTTATATTGATTATAACCTGCTTTGGGACAATTTCTACCCTAAAAGATAGATTGTAAGTGCTTGTAATAAATAAATAATACTAATTCATATGTTTTGACACCTGACTCTAGTTAGTAGATCTCAGACTGCAGTTATTAAAAGAAGAAAAAAAGATCCAATTAGCCTGAAATCTGCCTAGTTTTAAGAGAAATAATATATACACTTAAAACACATACAACAGAATGAACATAGTGACAAAAAGCACATACATAATAGCAGATTTTTTTTCCTTTCAATAACTAAACTATTCAAGCACTGAGACAAGAAAACATCAGTAGTTCATATTTCTGTCGAAAAACAAATGTGTGATCTTGCTGAAAGATTTTTTCTTTGTCCTCTATCGGAAGAGGAACAGCAAGAAGAGAAGGAAGACTGGTCAGCCATACGTGAAAAGAAGACTCTTGAGTATTTTTAATAGTTCATTTATTTCAAGTACAGTTATCTGTTAACAGCTAGATCCTATGCTTCACTGCACCATTTGTCAATGGATTAAAAAGGCACATTTAACCCATAAAGACGGTTGAGGGAAACTTGGCAGGTCCAGAGCAGATTGTGTATGAATCATGGATATCCAGAGAGAGCTTGGAGGCCCAGCACAGACTGTGTATAAGTCAAAGAAGGACATGGGAGGCTCGGCAGAGTGTACACAGGCAGTGGGGTATTGTAGGTGAAAACAACTTGCAGCTTCCTTGCTGACTTCCCCATTGACTTTGTTTGAAGCTATCAGAGAAGGTCAGAAATGGTAATTCCATGACTGTGGCTCCTTGCAACACTGTAACTATATTAGTATTTCTGATCTTTAAAAGTTCAAAAATATTCACAGGATTTCTTTTTTCATTATTTTGTGAAGTAATATTTGGTGGGGCTGTGTACACACAACAGGGAATTTTTAAAAAATTAGCTACAAAAACCTTGCAAACAGTGTAGCTGTTTTAATCATAGTTCATTGCAAAATATCTCTTTCAGATTTTTTTTATTAAACATTTTAATCTTTAAAAACAAACAAAAACACAATGAGAAAAGAAAAACAAAACATACATAACAATATAAAGTAATTATACAGCCTTCTGTGTTTAGCCTTTATAGTTTTCCACTCTGCATTGCCTTCCTATTGATTTTACCTTGTCCAATAATATAATAACAGTAGTACTAAATTATATAATTTATATCACCATTATGTTTACATTCTCTATTTTCTGTTTTGGCTTTTGTTTTCTAGCCACTTATAAATTCTATTCCATATTTTATAAAAATCCGATTCTTCTCTTTCTTTTAGTTCTATTGTCATTTTGTCCATCTCTGCACATTTGAGTACTTTTCTAATTATTGTTTAGTCTGTGGGTGTATTGATTTTTTCCCAGTTTTGTGCGAAAGCAATCCTAGCTGCAGTGAGTATGTATATTATTATGTATTGGAATTGTTTATCCATTTTTTTGGTCTAATAGTTTTAATAGGAATGTTTCTGGTTTCAGTTCTATTTTTTGCTCTGTAATTTCTTGCAACCATTTCTGAATTTTGCACTAGTATTTCCTTGTTATGGGGCACGTCCACCACATATGGATGTTCCAGACTTGTGGCTATATCTCCAACATTTGGGGGATAAATTTGAGAACATTTTGGCCAATCTCACTGGGGGCAAATGCCATCTATAAAACATTTTGTAGAGGTTTTCTTTATAAACTACTGCCATCGTAAATTTATAATTTCTTTCCCATAATTTATCCCCTTTTTCTAACTCTATATTATGGCCAAAATTTCTTCCCCAGCTAATCATTGTCTCCTTTACTGTTTCTTCCTCCATTTTATATCTTAAAAGAAAATTATATAATTTGGTAATCATTTTTCCTTCCGTTCCTAATAATATTTTGCCTAATTCCATTTGTTTCTCATGTATTCCGTATTGTTCCCGATCTTTTTTAAATCTTGTTTCAATTTGTAAATAGGGCCACCATTCCATATTTATTCCTTGCGTTTTCAGGTCTTGTACTGATTTTAGTTCTCTTTTTTCATCTAAGAATTCTGCATAGCTTACCATTTTGTTGAGATCTATTTGGATATGCATTGCCTCCATCATTGATAACCAGATTGGGATTTTCATGTAGTGGTTTTTTTTAAAAAAAAAAATTCCCAGACTTTAAACAGGGCATCTCTTATTATGTGTCTCTGGAAGAATGAATTAGATTTATTCTTTCCCTCCCAGAGGAAGCCATGCCAACCTAGTTGGAGATCATGGCCTTCTAGCATAAGAATCATTGTATTTTTTAGTTGAATCCAGTCTTTAAGCCATGTCAGGACTGCCGCCTGATAGTAAAGCTCCCAGTCTTGGAGGCCAAAGCCACCTTTGTTTCTACTATCTTGTAGAAATTTTTATTTAATACACAATTTTTTCCCTGACCAGGTAAATTTGGATACCATTTTATTTAGTTGTTCAAAAAAACCTTTCTCTAATTTAATCGGTATTGTTTGAAAAAGATAAAGTAGTTTGGGTAGTACATTCATTTTAATTTAGAGCTGAGGTGGCGCAGTGGTTAGAGTGCAGTATTGCAGCCACTTCAGCTGACTGCTAAGCTGCAGTTCGGCTGTTCAAATCTCACCGGCTCAAGGTTGACTCAGCCTTCCATCCTTCCGAAGTGGGTAAAATGAGGACCCAGACTGTGGAGGCAATATGCTGACTCTGTAAACCGCTTAGAGAGGGCTGAAAGCCCTATGAAGCAGTATATAAGTCTAACTGCTATTGCTATTGCTATAATTGTTGAAATTCTGCCAATTAGTGATATCTGTAGTTTAATCCAATCATCCAAATCTTTTTGTATTTGTTGTAGCAATTTATTGTAGTTATCTTCTTTTATTGTAATACATTTTGCCGATAACCATATTCCCAAATGTTTAATGTTTTTTTGGCCCTAGAAATTCCCAGTTTCTCCTCCAGTTCTTCATTTTGTCTTTTGGTTAGATTCTTAGTTAATGTTTTAGTTTTCTCTTTATTTATTTTAAGCCCTGCCACTTTACTGAATTGGTTCATGTCTTGTAATAATATTAGTCCAATTTCTAGGGGTTTCTCTATGATAAATGCTAGATCGTCTGCAAAGGGCTGCACTTTGTATTCCTGTGTTCTAATTTTCACTTTATGCCCTGGTTCTGTCTAATTTGTAACATCAGTGTCTCTATTGAGAGGATAAATAACAGGGGGGCTAGAGGACATCCCTGTCTTACCCCTTTGGTTATGCTGAAACCTTCTGTTGCTTCCCCGTTTAGTATTATTTTTGCCTTCTGATTAGAATATATTGCTCTGATCATCCTGATAACTTTCTCTCCAAAGTTCATTACTGCTAATTGATTTATAAGAAAATTCCGATTCAGTAAAATACCTCTTTCAAATATTTTTTACAGCCCCAATATACAATCCTATGTTTCTATCATTTTTTCCTTATTTCTTATGCAATTACTATTCGACAAAAGATTCCACATTTAAAGCAAAATTCTATTTTTGTATAGAGAATCATGTGAAGTAGGTTAGTTTGTATATACAGCATCGCTGAAGACTTGCCTGTAGAGTTTCTAATTTTTTGGTCACCAATTTTAATTGATAACATTTAATTGATGAACTTGACACTGAATCCACAGGAGGAACCCATTAGCTACAGCAGTCAGGAAATTGATGAAATTGGATAACAATTGGCAGCTGAACAGAATGGAAAATACTGTACAAGCTTAAATTTTACATGCAGTTCAGTAGAAAAGTGATCAATAGAGAAAATAAAGAGGATTTATACAAGCCAAAGAAACCTCTTCAACTTTTTCTTTAACACCTTCTATGAGTCTTAACTGGCAAAACAAGCCCATTTAGAGCTATGCATTTCTGTTTAATACTAAATTAAATAGGTGAATCTAATATCTCTGCATTTTAAGTCTAGTATATTAATTCCTTGTACTTTTTATTAGCAATAGCATTTAAACTTATATACTGGTACCACTCCAAGGCGCTTTACAGCACTCTTTGGGTGGTTTGTAATGTAAGCAAACCCTAACCCTAACAATCTGGGTCCTCATTTTACCAACCTTGGAAGGATGGAATCAACTAATGGATTGAACTCCAGCCTGATGACAGAGTTTGCCTGCAATACTGCACTTGAACCACTGTGTCACCAGGGTTTCTTATTGATCTCTTTACTCATCCTGCTGTCAGGCATTCTATCTCACAGAAATTTTGTTTTTTAGAGAGAAACAACATATTACATTGTCACATTTAAGATGGAAACTGCATTTAACACTATTTCTTTAGTTAAAAATCATTTTGAAGAAGCAAGTACATTTTGTCCAATCAAATTAAGAGTTTGGTCTAGAAAATGCAATTTTGTTGTGTTAAGTGCTTATTTGGTGCATGATAAAATTAGGATAAGTATATGTAGCACTGAAGATATGATTTCCAAATAAAACTTCATTGTGTTTCGTTTCTAAGAGCATATAAGGGTGTTTTATATTTCATGGCCAAACACTTGTGCTGAAACATGTAGGAATTTGATGATTGTTCAAATATCTTCCCATTAAAATTAATTATATTTATTTATGCTTTGTGACATAGGACATCATACCTCTCTGTGCATCTGTCATAAAAGAAACCAAGAAACCCAAATGTTTTGATCTAGTAAGTTGATAGTTTAGGTTTTCCTAGGAACATTAATCTACAGGAGAGAGAAACAAGGACATTTAAACTGGGAAAGGAAAAATCCAGGAGAAACTAAGGAAAAGAAGAAGAGTTTAGCTGATGGTAAGCTAAACTGATGGTAAGATGGAGCTAGACAGCCTTGGCTATTGAATATGTATTGTCCAATTGATAAATAATGTTGGCTGAGGACATTATTATATCAATATATAATATTGTTCATTAGAGGGCGCTGAAGCACCCAAAGTGTTTTAGGACATCTTTGATTCCCAGAGTGAGTTGAAGCATTGAATATGATCTAAGATGAAGTGGGTTGAAGGACTTCTACCCTTTCCAGATGGCTATCCAGAAGTTTAAAATAGAGAAAAGATAAGTTCTGCCAGACAAAGTATAAAACTCAGCCAGAAAAAGTGAGACTCCACCTAGTATCTTTGGCCCTTTATCTCTAAGTAGAACATAGGCCAGCTAGGAGATGTTAGTCCAACATTATGATTTGCACACCCATACAAAATTTTAAAATGTATACTGGAAAATTTGATAGAGATGTGGTGGAAGGGAAGTTCAGTTGCAACACATTTTGAAATTCTAGCAGCTTCAGACAGAGATTATTTGATTTTTGCTTTGTCCACCATATGTATGTTTATAGTGGTAAAACATAGACTATTTCATTCAAAAGTCCCTTGTGCTAGGATAAAACCATTTCCTCTTATACAACATACATTATCTCTGATTTTAGTTCATACCCCTTTCCTCTCTGTATGTGTGTACCTATGCAAATAACATGCATAAATCATTTCAGACTTCAAACTTCAACCCCCAGTAAGATATGTTCATGGATCTGCAGTAGTATAGAAAGTCTTGTTCCATGAATGGAATTGCTGTAATATAGGCAGATTCTGATAGAGATTTGTTTCTTCTATCAAGTTACTTTCATTTCAAAAACAATATAGTTTATGTTCCACATAGTCTATTTCAGCTTCATACTGCTTGCTGTTACACTGTAGATGGTGGTGTTTTCATAAAACATATTCTCAATAAATGTAACATGATAGTATTAAAACTTTTTTTCCCTGAGGGCAGTAAAAAAATATATTCACAGCTAGCGATATGGAATGAAAGTGCTCTAGTGAAATCCTCTTAGCTTAGCTTTGAAGTATTAATGTGCTCTGTTCCTTATGAAGATGGATTGCGAGAATTTTTGCTACACTTGATATAAATGTCTGAGTTTATCAGTAGAATAATCCCTTTATATTAAAGGATAGGCAATTAGATGTTAATTCATGTCACAGTGATGAACATAATCAAGGTCTAATAGCAGTTGGTATCATATCTTGTACTCGGCAGTTTCATGATGTAAATTACCCTTTTCCTTACCTAAATGCTTCCTTTGTAATGGAACAGAGCATATAATATTTTACATGTTGCAACATAAATCTTCATAAAACATCTTTTAAAAGGCAGATGCATCAATTAAAAATTACAGAAGGGGTACTGATGAAGATCTTCAAACACTGTTCTCTTTAGGATGACTTTTCAGCAAGCTAAAAGAAATAAATTATGGCTAAATATCCTGTAAATCCTATTTTTCTAGGTTATTTATGCCATAAACAAAAGATAGTCTGAAGTGAAATGTGATAAAAACATGATTAAAGAAAATGAAATATTCCTATTCCACTGATTTCTTATATGCTGCTTGGAAATTTCTCCCCTAGACATTGTTCTTTTTGGTTGTTTTATTTTTCTAATAAAGCCATTCAAGAGTCAGGCTGATTTTTATTTATGTATAGTTTCCATTTTTTATAGATACTCTGCTTTCTCCTGAATTTGAGAATCTGCAGCTGGTCTCCCTGTGGACAGTTAGAAAACTGATATACTAAAACCAATTTACCTGATGGAATCATGTCTGAATCCAGGAGTCTTGGCTAATTGGACCAAACCCAACATATTAATAATTCATCTTTTTTATTTGTAGTAAGAGGAATTGGAGCACAAAGATTGGTTAGACCTGGAGTGTAGGTGGAGTACCAGTGGTCTACCATGTTGCTGCCGAGAGATGAGTGAAATGGTTCAACACCAAAATAATTGTTTTGAATTTTTTAAGCTGAAGACAACACATTTCTATTCAGGGATAAAATTGGCTACTTCGGGTGGAATTGTTTAGCATGTCCTGTATGTTCCAAGCAAATAGGTTATTGTTTTGTGAGTTGTGTTTGGATTTCTTTGATTCATTTTTTTAAATGAAAAAACCATCATAGTAGCAGGCACTGTTCATGTTCCTGTTGGCTTAAGCTGGGTGGGATGATATAGGAGTGGCTTACTAAATGGTTGCTCACCCTTTCTTTATATTGTGTGCCTTTCCTAATTCTTTAAGATTGAAAAAATGAAACTGAAAAAAAATTTAAAGGAACTTCCCAAGAAATCAGTGCAACACAACCCTTTGATTTCAACATCTTTAGTCATTATGAAATAAATAGTTTACACTAAAGACCCATATAATGGAATCTTTTAGTTAGTATGGTCTTCCAAAGCTCATTTATTCAATATTTTGATACTGTTTTTAAAAACCTATCTTAAAAATAACATGAACATTGGCGGTTTTAATGGTATTATAAGTTTGTGGAAAATCTTATTTTAGTACTTTTGTTATTTGATAGCATGATATACAAATTAATGTTCTATAAATATTCAGTTAACACTAAAAATATCTACAAGTGTTTGCAAGGCAAGCATTTCTTCTGCAGTAAAACTATGGTAATTATTATGATTTCCGTGATTATATTTAATTCTCATCCTCAATCCTATGTTCTTTCTTTGGACTTGGCACTGTTTTAATCAAAGCACTTAACTTCAAATATTACATTTGTTTTTTCAGTCATTTGGTACCATATAGAAATGTTCTCTGCTTTTTTGTTCTGTAGATTTTGAGTTCTATTTTTATTCTTTGTAGTTAAAGTGTGTTCTGTCTTAAAAATTGATATTATTTAAAAGTGATCATTGGGAAAGTTTCTATTGACTAGTCACTAATTATTAGGAACTAAACAAATAATAGTTTACTTTAAAATATTACACAATTGAATATATGATTTGTATGTTCTTATTTTATTTTCTATTTGCTTAAATATGCTAGCACTTTGTTGAACAAATACAAAAATAACATCTGGTAAACTTACCTACTTACATCCAGAACGCATCACCAAATCCATTGTTTATAGTCAGGCTCTGTGTTGCAATCTAATTTGCTCTCTTACTTAACTGCTTGGAATCAAATCAGCCATTCAGGAAACTGAACTACCTACTCAGCAATCAATACACAAATCCATAGAGCAAGGTCAATGAGACAGGGACAGTACAGATGACAATCATTTTAAAGTACAAACATCAAAATATTATAAATTCAGGGAAATCTACAGATAGTATATTTAATTGTGTATAATTAAACTGTACCTCTAAAAAAATTCAAAATAAAAAACTAGTATAAGCTTTGAAAAGAAGACCTGTAAGGCACTCTGTGGGGCTGACCTTGAAGAACAATCAGAAGCTTTCCCAGAATGCAATACCATGGACAGTTTTTGGCATTTTTTGCTACATTCACATAATACTGCCGCTCCATGAGGCACAATGAAAGGTGTTGTTCGCCACCTATAAAGCCCTACATTTATGTATGTATGTATGTATGTATGTATGTATGTATGTAAAATTTAAATGGCCACCAAACTCACAGGTGACTCTGGGTAGCTTACAACATTAAAAATCCACAACATAGAAACCAGAAAAAATTACCCAAACCTATGGCACAGCAACAACTCAACCACTTGATCTCCTTTTGGGATTCCCAGGCCTGCTGATAAAGCCATATATTTAGTATCTTTCAGAAAAGCAACAAGATGGGGGGCATAAGGCCAGGCGACTTGCAGGTTTGCTTCTCTCCCATTGTTTCCGCTCATCCCACCAGATCTAACAGAGAAGATATGTTTCAAGTTTATTCTGTAAATAATATCATTTTGTTGGAACTAGGAGTTCATAGTTTCATAGTTTCACTTTATTTGTATGCCGCCCTTTTCCCTGGGGGGACTCAGGGCGGCTCACAGTTCAAAAAGGGGGGGGGAGGACAAACAATTTACAACATAAAAGCACTACATCATTTAAGAACTCAACAGTCATACAATTCGAGTAGGGGTTAGAGTCTTTAACCCCAGGCCATGCCTTTGTGACAGTGCCTGCTTGTGGAATAGCATTCTCCCCCCACTCCAGCCCCCAGATCAAGATAGTTTCAAACTTGTTAGCCAGTTATTAGGCTTTGAAGACCTGGCTTTTGCCCAGGTCATTAAGCAAGCTCTGCTGTTAATGTAACTTTATGAATGAAACATATTATTTACCTCAAGCATCATGGATTGTTGTTTGTATGTATTTTAATCTTTGTATGTCGGTCATTGTTGTGAGATGGGCAGCAATATGGGTACCATAAATTGTTTAAATTATTTTTAACAATACCATTTTTCTATATGGCTTTGTTTGAGAAATTTGAAAGGTATTATAGTTTCTAATTCTAAAGAAAACAAAGATTTTCTTTGTTGCTCATTTCCAAACCTATTCCTGTTTCCTACAAATCCTTTCAAATGTAGCGCTCAGAACCAAATACAGCAAAATAGAACATGATTACTTTATAAGATTTAGAAGTTATTCTTCTGGTAGCTTAAAATTGCATTTGCTTTTCTTCAAAGAAAAAGGTAGCTTTATCACATCTGGCTTACATTCAATTTCTAACCAATGTCATCGTTTTTTTCACAAGTACCATTGCTAAATAAGATATTCTCCATTCTTTAAGACATATGTCTTGGATTTTTGTGTCCTTAAGTGAAATTTTGGAGAGTGTGAGAGCTGGTATTGGAATTAAATCAAGCCATTCTTTCTTACAAGTGCATTTGTCTTGTTGACCTATTTGGAAATTATGGCTTCCCAAGACTCTATCATATTTGCTTATTTATCTAGTGAAACTTTTCTTTTGACTGAATAGGAGAATATATTTTTCTGATTATATCTATCCACATTTCTCATTTTACCAAGAATCTCCACAATCAATGTTGGCAATGCGAGCTGTAAAGGGAAGGGAATATCATAGAAACCCCATTATTTTTAGAATGATCACATCACTCCGATCATGAGGAAGACGTAGCATTATTTAATAGGAAAAAGATCTTTTAAGTGTTCTGTCAAATTGGTTACACATTTTAATAAAACTTGGTCTTCAGGTGATTTGGGGAAGTTTTCCACAAGATTGATGCAAAAGCTTGAGAAGAATGCCCCAGTTTATCAAAGAACAAATGCCTTATGGTTAGTAGGTAGTGGGTATAGGATCCCTTATGTCTAATTTCATAAGGTTTTATTTTTGCTGATTTAGTTTGCTCTTTAAACTACTGTAAATCACCTTGAGTAATATGAGAGTATTAGTGAGATTGCTAAAGCTGTGTATAAATAAATTCATCTCATCCCATGTTTAACTTATTTTTAGGGGCTTGACTATAACATATTTATGGCTATTGGAGCATGAAATATTTTATGTAAAAGCAATCTACAACTGTAACAATTATTTTCACATCCATTTTCTAAAGAAGCACATAATTGCACACTTGAGGCTATGTAAAGGCACTTTGGATGTTGTTGTTATTGTTGTTGTTGTTAAAATGACTAATGATGGGCTGAATTTTATTTACAATTTTCCAGTGTTTCAATCTGATCATAAATGTGATAACATTTTTACTGAAGTTATAAATTAGAACCATATAATCTGTGATAGGCAATGTAGGTGAGAACACAACCAAAGGGTTTAATAGAGCAGTTTGTTTTCTTGAAAGCTTTAACTAAACAGTGTGTAATTAAGTCATCACCTCTTGAGTCTGTCTATATATGGAAGCCTAGTTCTTTGGAACACTTGGTAAAAATTTCAGGATTTGGTAATTAAACTAATCCCTCTCATACTCATGCCATTTATATGAAGGCAGTTGTTAATGATTTTATGTAATAAATAAGCACATCTCTGCAGTTTGAAATATTTTGCGTTAAAAATAAGTCTTTGTAAAAAAAAAATCCCAAACATCTGATTTAGATTCAGGAGAATTAATTAGTTTAGAATAAAAAAATGTGTATGCTGGATTTTTTTATTCCTACTAATATATGTATATTTATTTGAATGTATTACAGAAAAAGGATGTTTCTTTTAAAGCAAGGGAGACACATCTTTTCCCTTTTGGGAATGCATTTCTAATTTAATTTTAGACCCTATGGGTGTTGAAGAAAACATGGAGATATGGCACCTAAAATTAGAATTCTTCTCTTTTTGGCAGTTTAAGTAAAATAAGATCCCTTAAACCTCATTGAAGACTATTTTGCTTCTTAGTTGTAAAATAAGATAGAAAGGAAATCTTAGGGGCTCTATATGCTGGAAACCATATATAAGCTACAGTTTACTTACCCCTGCTGTGATCTATCCCGGGGCTAAGCTGTGTAAGACCTTGAATTCCAGGCATATATTAATAAATGGATTCTTTGAAAATAAAACCCTGACTATTATATTTGATAATTCTCATATCAGTTTTTTTTTCCTTTTGATCTTAATGAGCTTTCAGGGAATGCAGTAGGATAAAAATGCAAATAAATTCCCAAACTATCATTTAAGAAGTTATTTTAGACACGCAAGTTAGACCCCACCCCAAGGGAGAATGTGCTCTGTACAGAACCACAATGCAGTGTCACAGATCCAAATGAAAATAGCTGTGTGAGGTTTGCATCCTGATAGAATAGGAAGGAACATAGATCTGTGGTTAGAACACATAATTTGCAGGAAAAAAACTCCAGATAACATGATGGTTCCAGGTAGATATGAGAAATATTCTTCCTGTACCCCAGTACATTTCCTATTACAACTTGGAGCATGCCTTCCCCAAAAGCCTTTAACTTCCCATTCTGTACATTACATCTTCATATATCCCTTCACATCTTACATTTTGTGGATTACTTTAATGCAAACATCCCAAATGTTTTGTGCCGTTCTTAAAAATAGATATCACTGCATCATGTAAATAGCACACATCATTTCCAATAATCAGAATAATGATGAAGCAGAGCATTTTCTCCTGTAAGTGCTTACATATCAGCTAAGAGATAGTAGACATGTCCTGGGCTTATTGTAGCTTACTATAAATTGTTTTCAGTGAATTGAACTAATTTTGGAATTGAATTCAATGATGAAAATGCAGGCTAGATTTTTTTATATACATAAATAAATATGCATATGGTTCTGCTTAAGCCTTCTATACAATGTGCGGAGTTCGTCTTGTAACAGAAATATATCTAAAATAGTTTTTAAAAATTTAGTATTAATTAAACTATAATCTTGATATTTTTATTCTTTTTACTCAACCATCAGATTGATTGAAAAGCATAGCAGAGAGTACACTGCCTCCTGTTCAGTCAAGCGTCACTAATGAGAGATAAATGGGAATATCACCCTGTCATGTCTCATTGCTTATCTGTCTCTTTCTCTAGGAGGTGATTTTCTTTCCTTTTTAAGAAAGAAAAAGGATGAGCTAAAAACCAAACAGTTGGTGAAATTCTCATTAGATGTTGCTGCTGGGATGGCGTATCTTGAATCCAAAAACTGTATACACAGGTAAGAACAAGTCATATGATCTTTTAGTATTAAATACATAAGCATAAATGAGCTGTAACAAAATTTCAGGCTCATATCATATTTATTTTACTTTACTTATTCGTTTGGGTTTAGGCAAAGCATACTTAAATCAATCACATCCTGGTCTATCAGGTAATATATACAGTATATCAAATTGGTCAGCTCTCAAGAGATCATAGATAGCTACAGTTTTGCTAAGAACCAATCTAATGTTGAATGGTACCCCATTAAACTACATTCTTCAAGTAGTATCTGAGAAACAAATACAGCTTCAGAAGATGGAATAGCTTCCAAATGTTCACATCTCTGAAGATTCATCTCCCGTTAAACATTTTCTGTTAGTAATAACAGTTTTTCCCTTCTGTCATGAAGAAAAGAAGGAATGTGCTGAGACACATTCCAGCAGGAGCCCCACTCACTTATTATCCAACCAGAATGAAAGCCTGTAGCATTTGCATCTCAGCACTTACTCAGTATCTAATTAGCACTTCATACCCACATTTCAAATGATTACCATTCAATCAAGGCAATTCTATGCCTTCGTACCCCAGTTTCCCTTCCCTAATAATTACAGATGCTACATTGACAGTATGCAGCAATACAGTGTCAGAATAATCACTTAATCACAAATGCTCTTCATGCCAGGCTTTCCCTCCACCCCCAACTCTGAATTAGCTAGTAGTTGGATATCATTATCTGGTGCTCCCACCATCAGATAGTTCTTCAGATTGTACTGCTAGAGCAGAGAAGTTCTCCTGCATTTGTTTTACTGTCAATTTAGTGGAAGAGGATTTAAAAATGCTTTCATCTTTTAAAAAAAAATCATGGATGACATGGTATTCTTGTACTACTTTGTTATAAGGTCTGCAGAGTATACACGCAGATTGTTCTGTCTTTCATTGCATAATAATCACTTCAGTGGCCTGCAGGCTACTTAATCTCCTGTGCTTCCATTAAATTCCAAGGGAACATACCATGACAAATAATAGTGATACCATCAGAATCCTGCTCTTGAGATACAATTTAAAAAGTTTTTCTTAATCTGGAGAAATAAAGTGAAATAGCCCACCCACTTTCTGTGATGAAGAAATTTCAAAGGCCATTTGGACCCAGTTCTAAGCAAACATGGTTTTCCACCCTTTGAACATTTAGTTGTTTTACCTGTATTGGGTGGGAGGAAACCAAATTGTGAGCGTCTGGAGAAACAGTACCTGGGCCATGTACTTGTTTCCGGTTCCCTTTTTCTTTTGCCTGGCAACACTATCAACTAACTAACATTTACTATTTGTAGTTTAACACAAACCAAATTACTGAACTACAGATGAAATCTTGTATCTTTCCTGATAAATCCTCAGATATTTTGTAAACATAGGCAATACACTTGTATTTCTCAAAATTGGATTATCTTATCCACATATACACAAGCAGAGCTAACATAATGCTAAAGGGGATTGGAAATTAGTCCAAAAACCATTCAGAATTATAATAGATTGGGGCTGTCTGTACAATTTATAACTAAATAATTATTTACTATAATTATTTCAGATTCAGATTTGAATATCCAAGTATAAAACAATGTTTTCAAAGGGGCAATATTTAAATAGTTTTTGCAGAATTTATATTAACTGGATACTTTGATTACCTTTGTCTGTATAGATACAGCAAGAAGAGGTGATTTTTATGTGTCTCAATGTTTTGGGGTATAACCATATTGTTCCAGAGATAAGGAGTATTTGGAAAATTCCAGAGTGCTCTTGTAAATTTTTTATTTGAACAATTGTTTTCAAGCTGTCGTCTGTGCTTTGAAGCACATTAAGCAGAGAATTCATTTCACAGTGTCATCCACCAAAGCTTTTATAGCAATCAATATTATCCAATGCCATTTCATTTATTGCAAATTCAGTGTTACTTATCATACTGATACTGCAATATTATAGGTTTTTGTATCTTTTAAAAGAGAATTCTTAAATAATATTAAACAAAAGCTTGAAAGGAAAAATGTTCCTTTAAATTCTCAGTAAACAAAACATTTCACATAATCTATATGTATTTTACTTGCATATCATCTCCTTTTTCAGTTTTCATTCTCTGTTTGTCTATGTAAATATTATGAGATTGAGGAGTTTTTGTTCATACATTTATAGTAGTGTTTAGTTCCCCACCATTTAAGCCATTGACGGAGCAGAATACCACAAGACCATTAATGGACAACTTCTCTAGAATGACATTTTCTTTCTCTTCTTTCTGCCTTGGAATCGCTTGTTCTATTACTTATGTAAACAGTCAGATTTTCAATTATATGATTCTACAATATTTGAGCCCGTTGAATACTTTCTTAAAATAGTAGTCTACTTATGCTGTTTATGCTGACTGTATACATCACACTTCAGTTTTGGCAAGTTCACTGAATTCAGTAGTTATTTGTCCTCATAGATCCCCTTCAAATCAACACCCTTAAAATGTTGGCTATCCTACATCAAAAAGTTGAATGCTTCTATTTTGTTAGTTACTATATAACTTTGAGACCATGATACTAGAACCATTTTAGTCATATGATATTTCACCGTATATTAAAGTTATGGTAAGAAAAGCAGAAGTTTTTCTGAAAAAAGAAAGACAAAATATCTTAGGCATAATCATTTGTATTATAGTACTACATTTTAAAATTAGGTATTGCATTTATGGCAAGATTTCTAATCGTTAACTGATGCTCTATTTCAAAATAATTGGTACCGATGCAGTATTATTACATAGAAAAAATAATTGTGTTAGATTTTATTGTCTTTGAAAGGATACTTTCTTAGAAGAAGAACACACAGTTCAAATAAAGGTTAATATTTGCTTTATTATTTTCTTTTATTCCTATGAAAAGTCTTTATAAAAAGAGACTAAAGTGGATCCAAATAATAAGAGATTTTTCTTCATATAATCATGTTTTAAAGGTCAAAGAACAGGAAATGGATAGATTCTCTAGATAAAAGATTCAGTTATTTTGCATTATTATAAATGTCACAATCTCTGAAAGAGAATCTTTCATAACACATTTTCTTCAGATTCTTCAATTATATAAATCTGCTGTTTCTTGTTTTGAAATAGCCTAATTGAACAGTATACCTCTAACTTGCTTTTCATAGCCTCCAAAGTGTATGTATAATGAAGGTCAAGGGAAGCTGTGAACAGCATCACAGCATTTTCCTCCCCACCCCCCCACCCCCAAGATGGCGACACGCTTAGATGCTGCAGCTTTGAGCTCCTGATGCCACAGTAGAATTAGGCAAAAAAATTTTTTAAGATAAACCAATTTCATTGTATTTAAGTACAATGACAATAAAGATTATACTTCTAGCTGTTTGTCTGTTCCCTCTGCCCTCATTTTCCTGAATAGTAGTATTAGAACGAAATCTTATCAGGTTTGTTTCTGAGCTGGGAATAAAGACCTTGGGCAGTTGCTTGAATCAGAGATGAAGTTTATTCCAAGAACACAATATACAAAAATCAGCTGTCGGAGGTGGCTGCTCTAGTGAACTAAGTGTTTTCTAAAAGATCTATATAGAGGAAAAACTTGCCCTTATTTCTTGAAAGTGCACCCTCTAGGAATTCCTCTCTGTAGTCAAGCTGAGTTTGTGGTATTCTTAGTTTAGCACTTGTTGATCGAAAACAGTGATCTCTTTGGAGAAAGGAGACTTTTTAAAATTTGATCAAAGAGATCTTCCTAGCGTATTCCCGCAAGTGCTGGGTCCGCTTTTCAGATCATTGAACACCACTTTGCAAGGTCAACTGCATATGCAGGGTGCAGACCTTCGACTTGCATATCTTTGTTGATTTTGTCTTGCCATCTCTGTTTTCGCCATCCGCAAGGTCGTCGGCCATTGACTTTTAGTTGGTAGGCAGTCTTCGAAATGGTGGAAGGTACTGCTTTCAAGACATGTCCATACCAGTGGAGCTGGCCTTCTCTCATTTTCTCTATAATTGGTGCCACACCAAAATGTTGTAGAATGGTCAAGAGATCTCAAATTAAAATTCAACTAGGAGAGGGGAATGTTTACCTTTTCTTTTGATCTTCATCTCGGGACCTATTCTAATTTGTGATTTTGAACCTTTTGTCTTGATTACAACGGGATAAATCAGAGGTGGGTTCCTGCTGGTTCGCAACTCTTCAGGCGTACCAGTTCCAGAAATTTGCTGTACTTTTGCGTACCCATTCCACAGAGGCGTGGCCACGCCCCCATACTGGTACGCTCCCCTGCCCTGCAGCCCATTTGCAAGGCGCTTCTCAAAAAGAAGGAAGTGAGGGTGGGGCTTCTTCAGAGGACCCGAGACAAGAGCAGAGTTGAAGTCCTCTCTGAAGCAGCTGGAAAAGGTACGTGTGGGTCAGTGGGAGGGGGAGGAATTCAAACTTCATCCTCCTGGTGCTGTGCGGGGCTTTGGGCAAAGGCTGGAGGGAAGGACCCTAGCTTGCTTGTGGTCTCCCTCCTCAAGTGTAGTTTGATTGCAGGCGGAGCCACGTTGCCTTTTCAAACCTGTAATCAGTGAAGCTGGGCTGGATTTTTACATGGTGGATTCTTCCAGGACTGGGGGAAAGTGTGTGTGCTACAGCATGGCTCTTTGCCTGGTTTCCTGCCTCCTCCTGTGGTTTCCTCAGTGCTCACACATGCTCTCCCTCCCCAAGTGTAGTGACTTCCTCCCCAGGCCCCCATCCATTTCTCTCTCTCTCACACACACACAGCTGGATAAAACTATATAAAAATCCAGCCCAGCTTCACTGATTACAAGTTTGAAAAGGCAACATGGCTCCATCTGCAATCAAACTACACTTGAGGAGGGAGAGCACAAGCGAGCACTGAGGAGACTACTGGAGGAGGCAGGAAGCCAGGCAAAAAGCCATGCTGTAGCACACACACTTTCCCCCAGCCTCTTACTTTTGGAAGGCTCGGATCGGCTCCCCTCCAGCTTCTCTGCCTATCCTCTCACCCCAGCCTGCCAGCAGGAGGTGAATGGGTGGGCTTTATTGCTTTCCAGGCATTCCCCACCCAGCAGGCTGTATTTGCAATGGGGGGGGGGGTTGGGGAAGGCAACGGGGGAATGAGGGGGATGGCAGAGGAACTGCTTTCAAGTCATTGGAAAAGATATCCAATCCAACTTGTGAATGTGTGTGCGTGTGTGTGTGCGTGTTTGTTTGAGAGAGAGAGAGTGAGTAAGAGAGGGAAGGGTGTAGGAGAGATAGTCCAATCCAACTTCTGTGTGTGTGTGTGTGTCTTTGAGAGAGGGAGGGAGAGAGGGAGGAAGGAGGGGAGGGGAGAAGAAAAAGAAAGAAGGAAGGAAACTTCTTCGCAAAGGAGAAAAACAAATGCTTTAAATCGGAACTTAGTATGCCTGGCTGTGGAGTTCTGGGAGTTGACGTCCACAAGTCTTAATAATTTTAAATTGAAAAGGTGCAGGAAAGAACAAATTGGTTATATGGTTGTATGTTATATGGTTTTATGTTTTTGAAGTTTTGGGGTTTGTTCAATATGAGCATTGTGTTTCTAAAAGGCTTGTGAATGGAGCCAAATTTTCTCTAGGGTCATTATCTCATTATCTCTATCTAGCAGGCATGTGGAATGAGCCTCGGGCAGGTTTCTTTGTTAGCAGAAAGAAAGAAAAACAGCACAGCAATTTAGGGCTAGAAGGTTACTAGGAGGTTATCTAGTCCAACCTTCTGCTGCAGCAGGAAAAGTTACATTGTATGGATTATTTTGGTGCCCCTAACAGAGAGGAAAATTGCCAGAAAGGAGAAATAGTTTACTAGGACAAGGCTGCCATGCAGAGGAAGGCAGAAATAGTCCTTGACTTATGACTACAATTGAGTCCCAAATTTTGGTTGCTAAGCAAAAGCATTGTTAAATGAGCTTCACCATATTTTACCCAATCCATGACATCTCCTGTGAGTGACATCAAGTTGGCCACTCCTACCCGGTCACATGGCTGCCAAGCCACTCCACAAAACAGGCCACACCTACAGAATAGGTTCTAAAAAAATTGGAAACCCACCACTGGGATAAATGTATGGTGGGAGGATTTTGATTTCCTTCCTATAATCAACGTAAAAATAACAATGCCCCTGCAAAATAAATTTAAACACAACTATGAGTATATAAGTCTGTCTTGCCCAGTCTTCAACATATATCATATGGGATACTATCAGAATATATTTCTTATTCCATACTCTCTGAAATGTTGTGCTGCAGCCAGGAGATCTTGCCTTTGTGCCAAAAGTATGACGATCTCAGCTGATCAGCAGGATATTTGAGGATGGAAACATGAGTCTTAGAATTCTTTTATAAGTAAGGATTCTATCTTCCATATTTTAAACAGTTTTAAAATACGGAATCTTCCTAGCTTGTTCATCTTCTCACCATGTTAGCATTTTGTAAGTTTGTCTTTATACAATACAATGCTCTCTCTATTTTGTTTTTCTGCTTTACACTGAACCTTGCAGATATGGCGCAGTGGTTAAATGCAGCACTGCAGGCTACTGCTAGATCAGCAGGTCAGCGGTTCAAATCTCACCGGCTCAGGGTTGACTCAGCCTTCCATCCTTCCGAGGTGGGTAAAATGAGGACCCAGATTGTTGGGGGCAATATGCTGACTCTCTGTAAACCGCTTAGAGAGGCCTGAAAGGCCTATGAAGCGGTATATAAGTCTACTGCTATTGCTATTGCTATATGAAGACTAAATGAAAACTCAATTCTTATATTTATAAGCTATGTGGTATGTATGTTTCCATTTTGAGGGAGGAAGTTGTAACTGCTAAGCAATACTTGAATTTGAGTGAACAATGCATTCAAAAATGTATTTGCAGATAATTCTTCTAAGTTTAACAAGGACATTAATTATAATTAGTGGATATTTTCACTTCAGCTTTTATTGCATAGTAACAAAATCAATACTCAACCATTGTTCAGAAACTCTTCAATTGGTACTTAGATTAACCAACATACACACATCCCCCAAATCTCAACTTTTAAATTAATTATATAAGCAGTGACCTCTCCCAACAGATTTTGTTCCATAGTAACTGAGGGAATTTTAGTTACCTCTGGAATCAAAAGACAGAAAGTACCATGTACAAATATGTGCTTCTCCCTTAAAATTAGAATTTAGTATTTGTATGTTGCATATTTTATTTTTTGTAAACCAGCAGATTCCACTAGCCCAGTCAACATTTAAAAACATAATATTGTTGGTTCATTCATGAAGTTCTTACTGTATGCTAACATATAGGGACATCCTTATTTATAATAAAGAATGTTTTCTTTTCTACTTGTTATTCCTCCTATATCAGCAGAAGATCTGCCAGTGATTGGTTTTGTCAGGCATCAGCAAATGGTTGTGCATCCTTAAAGGCACTGCTATTAGTCTGATCATCTCTCCCTTGTCAGAAAATGAACAAGATGAACTATTACATTTTACACATCTTGTCCTCTACTTTCATTTTTGCCGGGTTTTTTCTTATTTTAAAAAAAACTTCATCGCATTTAACAGATTGTTTAAAGCACAACCACAAAAAAAAGGAGAAACAAAAAGGAAATATTTACAAGCTAAGTAAAATTACTTAGTAAGAAGTAAAAATGGTAAGTAAGAATTTTCCAAGTAATAATACGTTAGTATTATATAAAATATTCTTCACTGTTACTGAAAGCACATCAATGATCAATGATGAGCAAAGTAGCCAATGTAATAAGCATATGTAATCAGAATAGAGAACTAATAGAAATTTATGTTACATTTAAGGATATATTTTGTCAAAGTTTGTTGAAGTGAAATTACCATTTGTCTATGAGTTTCTGTTTTGTTTTGCTTTGTTTTAATTGATAAGTAATAGTTTTATGGAATCTATACTGTAGATATAGATAACATTTCAACTGTAATTGTTCATATCTACATTCAGCATCCAAATAAGGGCTGAATCTTAATTCACATTTAAATTAAATAGTTATATTTTCCATATTGGTGCATTGTACATGCGGCAACTTTGGTAATATAGTAGTAATAATGGAACAATATTGTTAGCAAAAGTATATCACTTGTCTGCTTAGTTCTAAATTGTTTATATCCTGGGCACACAATCTGGTCCTAAGCTATCTGGAACTCTTTAAATTCAAGATAATTGAAAGACACTTGCTGTTCGTCTGCAGGAACTGTTATTTACTCTTTAGAATTTCATGTAGAAATCTTTCTCAAGTCTACTTGTAATCCTGAAGATGGGATATGATCTTTTTGAACGTGCTTTATCACTGAGTGAAGCTTCACACTGTGGATCAGTTTGGTACTACTTAATCTGCAAATTTATTCTTTTTAAGATAAGAAATAGATGAGTGACACAAATTGGAATTAATATTTTGTAGAGTGAATTATTTTTAATGGTATCTGGCCAATGATTTCACATTTATCTAACTATTTTTGGTAAATGTTGTTAATCTAAATATAAATTTAATCTGTTTCTTACACAACAAAGGCAGATTAGTAAATAAATTTATTGAATTAATCAATTGAGATGTTTTGTTCTTTTAAAATTCATTCTTTCCAGAAATAAAGGCATCTTGAAATTACTGAAACCAAAAATATCTCTGATTTGATATTTTGGTTGTTAATAACTCTTAACAACCATTCTTCACTAAATAATATTCACAATACAACATATCTGAGAATGTTTTTTATCAGCGTGCTAATGTGCTAAGTTGAATTGAAATTAAATATATGGGTTATTGACCCTGGCATTTGTCATTTACAGATATTTATGTCCTTCAACAAATGTTTCCCATTTTGTTGCACTTATTAGGAAAAGACTTATAAAGGCTTTCTGAGCAGCTTAGCACTAGACGAGTCTTTAACATGTCACTATCTTTACATTTTTCATGTCAAAATAGCTGTTTTTTAGGATTACTCCAGAGCTTTTATTAAATCACAACTGAAAATGGTTCTAATTTTTGGTTCTCTTAATAAACATAACTGTCAGCATAGAAGTTATATAAAAGCTATCTGCAGTTACGAAGATAACTGTCTAGATTACGCATTAAATAAAATACTTTTTGGCCACTTATGTATCTTTCTCATTTCTCTTTAGAGTCAGATCTTTATGAGAAAAAAGTTAGCTTGATAAAAGAACCTATATTGACAATAATATTTAATAAAGAAAACTATTCATAATAATATTACCAGTTTCTTCACCTATTACATTTATATACTCTAGATTTAAAAAAAAACAGCTGGGTTGATAACCTTGTAAACTCATATTTGGTATAATTTAAACTGCACAAATTCTTTAATTCTGGAATTTCTATTTATTGCATTTGCTTTACTTGATAAAATGAGATGACAAGTGCTAGGAATATATCAGAAAAGATCTAAAAGACAGAAAATAATTTAGTATACTGCAGAAAGATGGAGGGATGGATCGACGGATGCATAGATAGAGAGATAGAGATAAATAATACAAAGACTATTAATCCAAATTTCTGAAGTTACTTCCAACATATAGTCAATTGGTTTACTATAACATTATATTGCTGTGTATTTAGTTAAAGGGTAGATATTGAAATGAAGATAAATCATCTTCTGATATTCTCCAGAAAGTAAAATTTACAAATATCGTTTGTAGCTGTTTTTCATCTCTGAAGTAAATTATGGTGCTCCATAATGAGATTGGTCCTTATTAATTTGGAGAAACCTCATTTGCATGTTATTGTCATTATCTAATTAATTTATATCCTAGTGTGTGTCTTTAATTTGTATTGTAGTGTGTGTGACTTTCTTGCCAAAATCCAGTTTAGTTTAGTTTTCTTCATAACTAACAGCAGCTGAGAACTAATATGGGCAGCACAGCCTAAATCAGGACAAGAGGCCTCTATGGATGCTGTCAAAAAATATTCATTGGGAGAATCAACAATAATGTTCTAAAACAGTTTAGAACAGGGGTCTCCAGACTTGGCAACTTTAAGACGTGGACTTCAGCTCCTAGAGTTTACTAGCCAACATTGACATCCAGAAGTCTTAAAGTTGCCAAGTACAGAGTTCTCTGGTACAGAGAACCAACATTTTTACCCATTGCGCTCTTTTTGAAAGATCCTAGGTTTACACAATTATTGTGCTTTTAAATACCCTCTGCATTCTTTCAGTATCATTTATCAGTTAGAAGGCACAGTGATGAACTCATACAAGACTATGTAATCAGGTGCTGGATGGGTTCCTGCTACAACAGCCCAATTAATAACTGTGACTTAAATAATCAAACTGATAACGGACTCTTCCCATCATTACTGTTTTCTCTCCAGAGTCATATCGGATAGTAGTTTCCTCAGGAGAACAAGCTTGGCAAACAGCAGTTAGAAAATTGCTGCTTCCAATGCTGTCAGCGCAGGTGAATTTTAGTGCACCTAGTCCTCCTGTTGTTTCCTTTTCAGGCTTCTGCATGTATAAAGCATAATCAGTACATCAATTACTGAAATGCAGCAGTGAAGATAAAAGCAGTTTCTTCCACCCAAGCAAAAATGATAATTTGGTTGGCAACTCCAAAAGAAAACAGTCAGGCACTCCATCTACAAATCATTTGGCAACTCTATCAATTCTACATGCCATTTTTACTGTTAAAAGCTTCGTGCTATCACATTGTTACATAATAAACACAAATTAGATTGTTTCAGGCAGTTATAATGGTTTTAATTAAGAAGTAAAACTGTTGAACTGTGTGATATTTCTGACAAGGAATTGAAACTTTTCATAGAGCCTGCAAAGCCCTCCTCCCTCTCCCACCCAGCAATTTATTCCAAGGAATTAGGGAATCCCCAGAGCAGAACTGCAGGTATTTAAGAATTGCTGAGAAAATGGATGCCTTGGAATTTGTATTTGTTTCTATAATATGAAACTATGAAAAGTGTTATATTTTAATATTCTAATGATTCTATATTCACAAGTGGTAATAAATCGCTGGCTTCTGTTAACAAATTATTTGAAGTAAAGTCTTCAATGAACAATTATTATGTTTTCTTAATTTGGTTTCATTAACTGCACCTTATTGTATTTATTTATAAAATTTATAGGCTACCCATCTGACCCCAAGGTAACTCTTGTATGTATTCCAGATATAACTTACAGATAGTCCTGATTTACAACCACAATTGAGGTGATAACTTCTGTTGCTAAGTGATGCAGTTATTGTGACTCTGCACCTGATTTTGCAACCTTTGACCCTAGTCATTAAATAAATTATGCAGTCTTTAGGCAAATCTAGTTTACCCCATCTATTTTGCTTGTGGAAAGCTGCCTGGGAAAATTGCAAATAGCATCACATGACCCTAGGACCCTGCAACCATGATAGATACATTCTGCTTGCCAAGCACCCAAATTTGATCATGTGGCTGCAGGGGCACTGTAACATTATAAGTGCATGGACCAGTTGTAAGTCCCTCCCCCCCCCCAATGAAAGTCAGTATACAAACAGGGAGTTTTCTTGGATTCACACCTCCTGGTGACAGCTATAGCCAGGAGAACTTCTGCACAAATAAACCTTGTATTACCGTTGCATGTATTCTTCCATCATGAGGCACTACACAAGTGTCAGCCTCTGTTTTGCTGCTTGCTTTTCGGCTGCCATTGAAACGGGGAGGGAGGGCATGGTGTTTGGGTGGGAGGAAATAATCTGTGCTGGAGGACTTTTAATTGGGAGTTGCTCATACCATTTGTTTGCGCATGTGGAAGGAGGGCAGTTTCCCGCCAAGGCCAACTGTCCAGCATACCAACCTGATGATGATTTTTGAATATGTCTCCCACCTGATAGCTGTGGAGATATACGATTGGACTTTGGACTGGGGTACCAAGGGGAGGGGAATGAATCTTGTATTGATATCTAATGCTTTCGCGCTCTTTTGTTCAGATCCAGCTTTGCTTAGCTTCTCATTACTTAAAATCAGTAAAAGTACACTTAATTCTGCAAAATGGAGTTGAGTGGTCTCTTTCTTGGTTATTAAGTGAAGGAGCCGCGACAACAAGTCATTCATACCTTAGTATTCTCTCAATTGATCTATTGCAATGTGCTGCACATTGGAATAACCTCAAAGCCTCAGCAGGTCTAGAATGCATAGAGATGTATGGTTTGGGGACAATTATCACCCACCTATGTGACACCAGGTTAAGTTAGCTACAACAGACTTCTGAGTACAATTCAAGAGATTGCTCCTTTGTGAGTCCTACATAGCATGGGACCCGGTGAGGCTCTTTTCCAGGCATGAGGATAAGATATTAGGATAGGATATTAGTTTGGAAACTTCAACGTAAGCACAAATGTGCAATAATTTGTATTTTTATTGCACCTCAGTATCATTTTACTTGGTTTTTGTCTTAATATGACTCTTTGTTCTAGTTCATTTGTTACTCAGAGTTTTTTGTGTGGCCACATAAATTGGTTAGATAAATAAATCAGCTGGCATTGCTGCAAGGAAAGAGCTTCACAATATCTGTGATTAGGTCCTAATATAATATCACTGTAAATAAAGTCTTAGCAAACACGGTGGTAGATTACTGAAATTGGGCAAACATAGGACATGTTTTCCAACTACACAAAATAAATGTGTTAAGACAGAGAAGTTGAATTGCAAACATTTGTTTCAAGATATAAATGAATTATAGGCAAAAGCTATTCATGTTGTAATCTCACATTTTGATTCATCCCATTGCAAAAATCATAAGGAAAGAAGACATTATATAAATCAAGAGGGAGTTATTTTTATATGTGTGTAGACAGAACACACAAAAATGTATTACAGTGGGTAATAAAATTGCATCAAACAACTTGAAAATGCTAAGGTACATTTACCTGGAGCAACTACTTCAGTCGTAAGAATAACAACAATGTTTGAGAATATTTTTAAAATACCTTATTAATCTTCTTAGTGTGACAGCAGCTTATTTTAAGCATATGGGTAAGAACAATATATACCTTTATTCTGTAGTTTTAGTGTGTGTAAGAGTGAAGCATTTTCTTAATTTGTTGATGTTAATAAGTATGAGAGGATGGATTGAGGACATAAGATGCAACAAATGTACTGGAGATACAGATTTCTAGATCTCAGAACAGTAGCCACACTCACTAGGGCCATATCCACACATCTGCTTTGCCTTGGTCTCCCTCCATACCAGAGTCTACACGAAATATAAAATCTTGCTGTCCCTACAAGGATGCTCATGGAAAACATCCAGAATAGATCTATACTGAGCTACTGTCCACAGAGCTTTAATAGGCAACATTCTAAGCAACATGATTGGCAGTTCTTTTATGTGAAATTTCAGAGCCACCCATCATCATCCAACATGTGAACAACCTTCTCCAATTGACCTCAACTACATTCCTTTTCTCCGTTTCTCATTAACTTCTTGAACTGTTAATCCTTTAGATAATTGACTGTTTGACCTAATGACCACTAGATGGCAGCAGGAGTCCGTCTCCTTATCTTTCTCCTCCTTCCAAGATATGAGATGGACTGCAAATAAATTTCATAAATAAATCTATATCCCACTTTTATTATTTTTACAAACAACTCAAAGTGGCAAACAATTTGTCTGAAATTGGTATAGGGTTTCCTGCCTAAGCAGGTGGCTGGACTAGAAGTCCTCCAAGGTCCCTTCCAACTCTGTTATTCTATTCTAAATATCCACCTTGCTCCTCCTATTTTCTCCACAACAACAACTCTGTGAGGTGAGTTGGATTGAGAGAAAGTGATAATTATTTTCCAATTTCTGAAACCCATAAATGTAAGAAATCACAATATAGGTAGTCCTTGACTTACAACCACACTTTTGATTGTTAAGTGAGACATTTGTTAAGTGGTTTGGTCCCATTTTACGACCATTCTTGCCACAGTTGTTAAGTGAACCATTACAGTGGAAAAGTAAGTAGCCTGATTGTTAAGTGAATCTGGACGCCGCATTGACTTTGCTTGTCAGAAGGTTGCAAAAGCTGATCACATGACCTTGGGACACAGCATTGGTCATAAGTATGAATCAGTTGCCCATATGATCATGGGAATGCTGCAAAGGTGGTGAATGTGAAAAATGGTCATAAGTCTCTCTTCATTACCATTGTAACTTTGAACAGTCATTAAATGAACTGTTGTAAGCTAAGAACTACCTGCACTGGCCTTCATAACTAAGGCCGGACAAGAATCCACAGTCTCCCAGATATCATTTTTTTTTAATGTCATTTTATTAAGATTTATAGGCCGCCCTTTTCCCTGAGGGGACTCAGGGCGGCTTACAATCAAAGGGAAGGGGGTGCAATATCAAAGACAAACAATATGTGAACAAAAGAAAGAAAATAATAAAAACACAACTTGCATTCAACAGTCAACACTCGGGCGGGTAAATTGGGAACCTATCCCCAGACCTGATGGGAGAGCCAGGTCTTGAGGGCTGTGCGGAAGGTCTGGATGGTGGTGAGGGTACGGATCTCGACGGGGAGGTCGTTCCACAGGGTCGGAGCTGCAACAGAAAAGGCTCTCCTCCGTGTAGTCGCCAGTCGACATTGACTGGCAGATGTTTTGTTTGTTTTGGTTTTGTGTTGTTAAGATATGATCACTGGAAAAATGCTGGAGTTTAAGAAAAAAGGTTAGCTGTCAGGATGGATGTGGGAGTTGTAGACTGTCCTAAGAATATAATATGACAAGGAAAAGCACACAGGGGAAAAGCAATTACAAAACACAGTCTACAGAAATATGACAGTTGTATCTTTCTAATGTGCTCTCAGTTTGGAAGGGTAAGCCAAGGACATGCTAGTCAATTTCAAGGCTTTGCATTGTGTAGATCAGTGTTTCTCAACCTTGGCGACTTTAAGTCCTGTGGACTTCAACTCCCAGAATCTGGCTGGGGGATTCTGGGAGTTGAAGTCCACAGGACTTAAAGTCGCCAAGGTTGAGAAACACTGGTGTAGATGAACCATTGAACATTCTGACCACGAAATGGCAGCAAAGAATTATCCTGCTCGCCAGTATTTGAAGAGAAAGGCTAATCCTGTAAGCCAAAAAAGGCTTACCAATTTCAAGAATACATTATTTGAGGCACCCACTGGATCATACCATTTTAAAGAAGGGGTCGGATGCCAACAGAAGCCAGAATTCAAATCTCCTTTGATTAATCCCCACTGGTATCGGGCACAAAGTTTCTCCATTTGACTAATGAGCACCTACTAAGGGTCCCTACTTATCAGATGGTGTGACAAAATCGAGTTTCATAGTAGGCATACTCAGTGGCAGCTCTCCTCCTCTGGAATAGCTTGCGTCCTGAGAAAAGGGTGGTTTCCACTTGTATTACCTAGCTAATATAAACATGCCCTTGCTGGATGTTTTTTTGGTGGGGATTATTATACTACTCAAACCTTTCTCATTTTTAAAATAATTTTTATTCGGAAATTATTTTTATTTCTCAAAAAAGTATTTTGGTTTTTTTCAAAAATATTTCACTTGAATAAAAGAAAAATAAATATATAAAAGGAAAGAAGACAACAAAATAACAGCATAATAGAATTGGAAAGACCTTGGAGGTCTTCTAGTCCAATCCCATGCTCAAGCAGGAGACCCTATACCTATACTGGTTTCAGACAATCTCTTCTTAAAAGCCTCTACTGAGAGCACCTACAATACCATTAAAGATTTTTTTTAAAAAAAAAATCTGACCTTCCTTATAGCAGCTACAATCAAAATTATTCCTCCTCCTCCTTAAATATAATTGTAATCAATCTCACCCTTTTATTCAATACTTTTTCAATCATCCAATCTAAAAACCATCATCCTAAGCTTAAAACATGAAAACAGAAAGGTCGCTGCTTCTTTACTGCTTTTCTTCATCACCAGCACAAGCAGAAATGTTTCTATTTGTTAAAATAGAAACTAGTTTGGAAAATTTTGAGATTATTTAATCAGTATTCTTGGTGGAACTTCCTTTTGCAGATCATCCCTAGAGCTGCTTTTCAGACATATAAAAGCAATGCTTCAGGGTCTAAATTTGGTTTGACTACAGAAGTGGTAATTCTAACATGAACATCCCATGTCACTTGGATGTAAGCATCCATGCTTCCCATAATGCAAGGGAACTGCTTTGCTTTGTTCATTTTCCAATCAGGACTGATTCTGGCAGGTATACCTTGCATCTGTTCAGATGAGATAATGTGGCTAATATGTCTTGGAGGAGTTTAAACCTGTTACTGAATACTGTGGAAGTCACATTCTGTCTCCACAAGGCTGAATTTGCATCCACATTGAAATCCTCCAAGATAATTAAAGTCTCTTCTCCTGTCTAAGTAAGAGAGAAGTTTGCTTAATATGGGTATATGGGTCATGAATGAATAATAGCTTTGTCTGAAGTTGAAGTTTCAATTTTTCTTTCTTGCATTTCTTTGTAGTTTTTGAGCCTGTCATGAAATATTCCTTTGAGTGGGCAATTTGCTTATCCATAGCAACACAATATTGTATTTTAATAACCATGAAATAAAGTTCCATTCCTTCATTCAAAATGTGCATATTTTCTGAAATGTTCGTTCAATATCATTGCTCAAACTAGCATAATTTATCACCTTTTATTAGAATGACTTTAGCTTATGCCTAAGAAAAAAACAAGTAAATCTGTGGCTTATATTCAATTTGCATATAAATAAAATTCCATTTAAAAACTATCATTTATCATCTTAATCCTTAAAGAAATCTTAATTCTCAAAACATAATTTATTATTGATGCATAGCAGCCAGTCTATTAGTAGCATTAGCAAAGTTGATGATGAAAGTAAATAGGAAATTCTTCATACATCTTTTAACCAGGAGTAGCTATTAAAGCTATAAGTATAATTCTATGTATTAAATGCTTGTGTACAAATAGTTTAACATAATTTCCTTTGGACAGCTGTGCTCATAAACAAATGGGAATTAGGCTCTTTTGGAGTGCTTTTAAGAATATTTGAGTTGAAAAGAGTTTCTCTACTGCAGTTTTCACCAGGCCTTTCTGCCTTTGATTTCAGATTTCTGTTTATTTTTAGCTTTGTTTGTCAGCAGCATAAATTCTCCAATTATTTAAATCTTTGAGAGCTGCAGTAAAATGATAGGAAGTTGATCCTCCAAGGGCTCCAATAATAAAAATACTAAAATACAAATGCAAAATTACCATGACCTTAAGCCATGTCTTGAGGAACATGGTGCTGGTTCAGTGATGATAGTATGGTAATTTTTTTAAAGAATATAGGAAAGGACATTTCCCCATAATTCTTTATACAGGCAGTCCTCAACTGACAAACCACAACTGAACCCAAAATTTCTGTTGCTAAGTGAGACAGTTGTTAAGTGAATATTGCCACATTTTATGAACTTTCTTGCCACAGTTGTTAAGTGGATCACTGCAGTTGTTAAGTTACTAACATGATAAGTGACTCTGGCTTCCCCATTGACTTTGATTGTCAGAAGGTTACAAAACATGATCACATGACCCTAGGACCTGTAACAGTCATGAGTCAATTGCCAAGCATCTGAATTTTTATTATGACCATGAGGATGCTGCAATGATTGTGTGAACATTGGTCATAAATCACTTTTTTCAGCGCCGCTGTAACTTTGAATAGTCACTAAATGACCTATGGTAAGACAAGGACTACCTGTAGTTTTCTCCAAATTTCTGCTCTATTTTGAAAACAACTCTTAGTTTTGATATGGCATACTTTTAGTGTGATTGTGCTTTAGTTCCAAACATTGATTAAGTGACTGATACCCCAGGTTTATTATTTGTACAAATAACATGGCAAACGCAGCCACACCTTTCTCCTGTTTTCCCCACAACAACAACCCTGTGAAATGTTTTGGGATGAAACTGATTGACCCAAGTTCACTGAGCTGGTTTGATTATTACATTTCTACTCGCCCACAGTAAAACAACAACTTCATGACAGGACAAATTGTTCAATGCAAATCTTAAAAGTTCTCCTTTTAAGATAGAAATCATTATGGTTGCCTGATCAAAGGCAACAAGGAAAAAGGTTTGGAAGATTATTCCATTTTTTAAAAACAGGAAATGCAATGGAGTCTTCTCTTTCTTCCATTCCTCATTGTAGACAGACCTCTAAGAAGGAAGGTAACAAGGACACGTACAGCTGATACACCTTCATCCTCTTCCTGGAACCAAAAGTTGACTTTTACAAGATTTCATAATAGTTGAACAAAACTAGAAGCATCATTGCATTCCATAATACAGTGAGATTTATCGCAGGTGTATTATACGTTGAGTTTTCATTAGTCTTTCTTCTTTTTGTTCTCCATCCTCTCTTGATCTTTCCTAATACAGCCCCCTCTTCCTTTTCTTCTTTTATTGCTGCTTTTGTTGAAGGAGAAAGAGGCAAGACTGTGAGCTTGTGTCTGAAAAAGAATGCTTTATGTATATTCATGAAGGTGGTAGGGGGCCAATTTATTTTTATGGCTGGAATGCTTTATTTTACATGTAATTAATTTTAATCATCAGTGTATTAATTCTATTAATAATTATTTGATTTTTGCCCTGATCTCCCCCCACCCCTTTTTGAGAGTGTGGCCTGTAGCAGTGCATTTCCACATAGGTACATAGATGCACAATTATTTGAATGGGAAGTGCATGTTCCAACATTCAATTCAACTGGAATTGGCAAACCTAGATTAGCAATGTAAAGAAATTGTCTGTGTCTGTGTATGTATGTATCATTTTAAAAGCAGACTTTAATTCTTTTCACGTAAATACAGTATTGCATTACACCAGGGTGTACTGAAATTTTGTTCTTCCTTCTGCCCCCCCCCCCCCCCCGGTACTGTTAGCTATCTTACTTCAACGACTATAATAAGATTAGATTATTTCAGTCCTCTCTGAGAGTTGTAAAACTTCCAAATCTCACCAATTTTGGAAGAATTTAATTGGCTGGCTATTCACTTCATTCGAACGGTGGTTGTTTTCCTGTAGTGCTCTCCAGATGTTTTAAATATCAACTTCCATCAGATCCAACAAGTACAATCATTGCCAAGGAATGTGAAAGGTGTGGATCAAAATATATACTTCCAATATGTCCTGATATATTTGATCAAATATTTCTTAAAATGAAAGATAAACTTAAGAGTACGGACTTTAAATTTAAAAATACAGTTGAAACATGAAGAAACAAATGGTTGGCCTTTAAATCACATATCTCATTAGCAATCAGTAGTAAAGAAAAATATTTTGGAGTACCCTATAGTAATAAATACAAAATAAATATATTTTAAATATTAAATTATAATGTTTCTTTCTCTTCTGCATTAAACAGTTGTGAGAAGCTGGACTACCTTTTATATCCGTGATGGCGAACTTATGGCACGCATGCCTTAGGTGGCACATAGAGCCCTCTCTGCAGGCATGCCAGCCATCACCCCAGCCCAGCTCTACCGCGCATGCATGCATGCCTCCCGCCAGCCAGCTGGTCTTCGGGTCTCTACTGCACATGCGCAAGAGACAGGGTGCAGGCAGGGAATGTGTAGGGGGGGGTGTTCGCTTTGCATTTTGGGGGCTCGTGCCTGAAAAGCCTCCTGCACCAACCTGGAAGCCAAAAATGGATGATAGGGGGTGGGGTACATGCGTGGGGGAGCGCGGGGGGAGGTTGCTTTTGGCATGCAACAACAAAAAGGTTAGCCATCACTCTTCTATATCAAGTCTGATTTGTTACTCTTTATTGTACTGGATATAATCCTCAAAAATAATGTCATCTTAGCATATTTTTTCCTTGGAAACTCTCATATGGATGGCGCAAAAATACTTTTATTTTCCAGATATTATATTGCGCATTTTTGCCATACCTCCCCCAGTGAATTAGTTTTTTTTCCTAGTACAAAAATAATGAGATTATATTGGTCTTAACTCATTTAGCTTTTGAATATAAAAAATGCTGGTTTTATTATGATGTCTTAAAGACCGTATCTTCTCTCAATACAGGGACCTTGCTGCAAGAAACTGTCTAGTAGGTGAAAATAATGTTCTCAAAATTAGTGACTTTGGGATGTCTCGTCAAGAAGATGACGGAGTATATTCATCTTCAGGATTAAAGCAAATTCCAATTAAATGGACTGCCCCAGAGGCCTTGAACTATGGTAAGGAAACATTGCTGCTATCAGTAGTTTCCCCAGCATACACTGTTTAAATAAGACAGTAGGATTAAAACACTTAAAGATACTTACCATATTTTTCAGAGTATAAGACACACCTTTTTTTCCTCTAAAAAGAGGTTGAAAATATGGGTGCATCTTATACACCGAATACAGCATTTTTTGCATTCTGAAGCCCGCCCCTTCACCAAAATGGCCACGCATAGCCTTATGGAGGCTTTCAGAGAATTCCTGGGGGCTGGGGAGGGCAGAAATTAGCGAAAAATAGGCCATTTGTTGCACACACACCCCCAGCCCCCAGCAGCACTCTATAAGCCTCCATAAGACTATGCATGCAATTTTTTTGACAAAACTAATAGCCCATTTTCACGAAAAATGGCCCATTTTTTTGCTTTTTTTTGCCCCCCCCCCCAAGAGCACTCTGCAAGCCCCCCCCCCCCAAGGCTATTCATGCCTCTCTTTTTTGGAAAAAAATGGCCTGTTTTTGCAAAAAACGGGTCATTTTGGGGAGGTTTGCAGAGTGCAAAAACTTTTTTTTTTCCTTTCGGAAAGCTGTTTAGTTAGAGTTGTTGATGAGAATTACATTGATCAAGTGCCAACAGAAACAAGTCAGGTGCTACAGGTTGTCAGCGATTTCCTTCTACAGCACATGGATAAATATATCTGGAAACAGCTACCTACCTACCTACTCTCTCTCCCCCCCCCCATCTACTGTATTTCTCTCTATATATATTTTTCTCTATCCCTCTACCTACCAACCTACCTACTCTCTCTCTCTCTCCCTACCTATCTACTGTATTTCTCTCTCTCTATCTCTCTCTATTTCTCTCTCTCCATCCCTCTACCTACCTACCTATCTACACTCCCTCCCTCCCTACTGTATTTCTCTCTCTTTCTCTCCCTCTCTATCCCTCTATCTACCTACCTACTTTCTTTTAAAAATTGCCTCTTCAAAACCTTATTCTCTGGTGCGTCTTATACTCTGAAAAATACGGTAACTGCCCTTGGAATTGAAACCCGTAAACTTTCAATAATTTGAAACCCAATGAAATCCCAGGGTTTGAGCCCCTGCCTTTTACAGCCATTGATATTGCTGATGAATTCCTAAGCGATGAGATTTGTAAACTAGGACAACTTTGGAAACTTTCAAAATAGAAGACTCCTGGAAACTGAGCTTGGAATTAAAGATGTATCTGGAAATAAGTGCTAGACACGAAATACTTCCCACTCTTATTTTTATTTTTAGAATTACATTTTTATTTAGCGAAAGAAACACACAATTTCTTATTTTTACCATTTTTGTTTTATTTTTACTACTTTGCTTTCTCTATACTTCTACCAAATGGCTGTAAAAATTACCTTCATTTCAGCTACATGGAATGTAACAACTAAACCAACCACTCAATTATTTCCTTGTTCTAGAAGTAATACTGTAGGGTCTATATTTTCTTAGCCTGTGTTTTTCTTAATTTTAAGTAATTATTTATCCTGAGGTCTGTCCTAAACTGCAATTATTGTTTGTTTATTAAATGTATATGCTTCCCATCTCACTATCCAAAGCAACTGTGGAAGGCTATTAAATTTATTTGGTATTCTTTGATGAGGTAGTTTGCCAAAAAGTTTTTGGAAAATCCAAATACATGTCAACCAAATCGCCTCTGACAACATACCTGCTCACCTCTCAAATAGGATCTATTTCTCTAAACATTCTCCTCCTGCTTTCTAGGTATGGCAGGCAGGAACTGAGATGGAAAGAGAAAAATGTCTGACTTGGTGCTGATGCTGGGTCCACAAATAATTGGGCCCACCACCAAGCAATGGGAAGGGGCGTTAGTTTAGGCAATGGGATAATGGTTGTCTGAAGATACTGTCTTCAGTGTCTGTAGCCCCACCAACATGTTGCTCATTTTTCATTACTTGCCTGACCTCATGGATTCAGTTTGCAAGGAAACGAGGCAGGAATATGGGCAGTTGGTGATTCAGCCAAGAGCGGAAAAAGCAGAGCTGGTATAAGAGATTGAAAGTGGCAGCAGAGTGTTATGACAGGAAGGGCCCCTCCTTTGGGGGTCTCCACTCCCTAGTCCCTGGCCCCTTAATTTAGCCCAAGGGAGTGAGAGTTAGGGGGGGTTGAGTCCTCCCCCTGGCTGTGGCAGGCAAGAGATAGTATCCCATAGATAGCCTCATAGTAAGAGAGGAGGAGAGTCACATGACCTTTCAGGGGATCTGTATTAGAAATGATGGTAACAATGACAGCTCCTGACACTCACCAGTATGCCTGTGTTTGACACAAAAGCCACACAGCTACTGGTTAGGAGTTTGATGGCCACACAATCATATTATTTCCTTGCATTATTTTGAAAATGGAATCCTTCAGGTTCTGAAGCTTGGGAATTTTGTGTACCCCATGTGTTTTTTATCAGCTGAAAGTATTCACAAGATGATTAGGATAGATGGCCTGCTGGAACAGTAACCAAGATCATTAATTTTTCTGCATGGAATTTTAAAGTTTTCAGAAATAGCAAAGAAGAAATGGATGGAAGTAATTATCATGAGAAAGGTTCAGTAATTTATAACTGTTTTTGAAAATGACCTCTGAGTTTGCAGGGGTTTTTTTTTTTTAGGAATTTCCAATTGCTAAATATTTAACTTACAATTTAAATCTATGATACACCAATATAAATGAAATACACCTAATTGACACTGATGGTCAAAGTTATATTCATTGTTCCGACTCTCAATGTTCTATTTGCATTTAAGCATCTCATGCTGTTTTAAATTAGGCTACCTGGTAGGTGGAGAGCAATTATGAGCATTCACTGTGCTGCTAGAAATGCGATTATGTGTCTAAGTCTGCATCTCTTTTCCTTTGGGACTTAATATCTAATAGCAAAGCATGTTTTAGTTTAAATATTTAGGAATGTCAATTAGAAACTACTGTTTTGTTAAGAAAAAGAAAGTTATACAAAATTAATTACCTTTCTCAGTATATGACAACCTTCCTCAACCTGTACTTAAATTTCCAAAAATCTCAACCATAGCAACCTTGAAACACCCAATGGAAAGCTACTACACAGGAACCTTCAAAGGAAGGTGGTGCTAAAACTTTTAACGGTATGCATTAAGGCCATAGAAAATTGAGAAAGCTATGCTGAAAAATGAGAGCATAACTATTTGCCAAGAGCTTTTATGCAACTATGAAAAATTGTTGTTGGACTGGAGACAGTGTTTTATTCCAAATGTCACAAAAATAACTTTCCAAGTATTGTGAATAAGGTTTCAGTAATGCAGATATGAAATAAAATGTGCATTTAAATGGCAAATTCTATACATAATATTTTCAAATGTTTCTTTCAATTCTTACCCAGGGAACTGCTTCCTAAAAATACAAAATAAGAAATGAGTGGCAAACAGTTTTGACATGCAAAAATATGTATTTTTAAATAATTCCTATGTTAGAGTTGATAAATTGGGGGTGGTTTTTTTGGATTTGCACATGCCAATCACTTTCTCTCCCCCTTTTCTCAGGAGTGGGAATAAAAGTTTTAGCACCAACTGGGTAACTGACCCAAGTATCTCCATTCCATTCTCAAAATTCTTTTAACTCAGAAGTCATTAACCCAGTCACAGGTTGGACACCATCACACTGAATGGTTTAATAGCTGCTATTTGTGAGATACAACCAGTCAGTGCTGTGAAGGTATATTCTAGGCTGTTCCGGCAGTGCTGGTCTTCTTTATTATAGTGACTCAACATATTTCTTCTATGAAAGAAGGGGATAATCATTGCTTCTTATTTTGGAGAGCAAATTCCTTCTTGAAGAATACTATCAAAAAACCAAATTTGATATGAAGACAGGTTTGACATATCTTTCTCTTGATATCTAATAAGATTTGACCAAGAAATGTTTGGAATATGCAAGAGGGACATTTTCAATAGAACACAATCCATAATCATTTTTTCTGAGGCGATACTAGAGCAATAAATCTTACAAATTACCCGGATAGCTAATTTATATATTTGCTATAGTCATTTTAAATATTAAAGAACCATATTAACTTGAGATTCAAGTAGTATATGATTCTTTTTCCTACAGGGCAACATTTAACTATATTGACAAGTATGTGACCTTTGATTAACAGTTGAACTCTATTTTCCAAGATTAGGAAATTTAACCAAATTTGCTTATTCCTTTTTGCCAATAAAAAATTGGTAAGATTTTGAGATATCTATTATTACCTGGTGAGACCCTGTTTCACATCTGGATACTTACCATTATATCTGCTTGCTGATTTTCTAGTTCCAGTTATAAGAAGTCAGATATTAAAAGCGGGATTTGTGTAGCGAAAAGCCTGATCTTGCTCTGTCGCAGTAATTCTGGTCAACATTGCTTATTACTGGCAGTCCCAAATTAGTACACCACAAACAATGTTGCTGGGAGGAAAAAGGTAATAACAAATCTCCTGCTTCTTCCCAACTTCCCACATAGTACGCTATTGGCAATAGGAAATGAGCTACTAGATGTTTGATTATGAGGGTCAACTAACCAATAAGGAAAGTGAAGAGGGCTACAAATGGAGATTAGAAGCGGAAAGCAGTAGATTGCTAAATAGCTTGACATTCATAATAAGAGTAAGACACAAGACTTCTTTTTATTTAATTACTGGATGTACCAGCAATTTAAATATAACAACTTCTATAACCAGGGAGATAAAGGTTGATATAAAGATTGGCATAAAGAATTTTTCCTTTCCAAAGGAACTTTTAAACTTCTCTTTCCTGTCTATGGCTCCCTGCTGCTTTGACTTAATATTGCAAAATATTGTTTTAAACTGTTTTTGGGTCAATATTTTAATATTTTGCAATGGTTTTTTAAACTATAAGTTTGTTTTGTTTTAGTATATGAACACTGAGAAATGGCATGGATTAAGGATACAGTTAAGATTATGAATCATGGAAGTAAAGACTCAGAAGCAGAGGTGCTATTCTGCCAGTTTGCCCCAGTTCGGGTGAACAGGTAGCGGCGGTGGCAGGAGGCTCTGCCCACCTGCCCAGATGTTATCACGGCCTCTCTGTGCATGAGCAGAAGCACTGTGAGCAAAGCGCGCGCATGTGTGTGCTCCTGATTCCAAACCAGTAGCAAAGGTAAAAGGATTTCATGCCTGGTCAGAAGGATCACAAAAGTCATCCAGCACAAGCCTGCACAACTTGTAAAGGGCTACATTGATAGGTTCAAAATAAATATTGAACTTATAATTATTATTAACCAAAAAACATGAGCCTCTTCTGGACATGAAGAATCCACATCGTCCTGCAGAATTCTGAAGGTCCGCGGTCCCAGCCTGGTGGCCCTTTTGTTTCCTGCCTATTTTTCTGTGTGGATTTTCATTTTTCATCTTTTTGTAACCACTTTATCCAATAGGACGGTACACCTCTGAGAGCGATATATGGAGCTATGGAATTTTCCTCTGGGAGACTTTCAGCTTAGGTGTATGCCCGTATCCAGGCATGACTAATCAGCAAGCACGGGAACAAGTAGAGAAAGGTAATTGCATGTGTGTGTTTGTAATGAATATGTATTAAGTAATTCCACCTGATTATTTGTATGGCTTTTATAAATTATGCGGACATTCTAACACCGAACAGGAGATAATTCAGCATAGCTGAAATCATATAGCAGGTATTCATGCTAGATGATACATTTTGCTATTTGATTATTAGATAATCAGCATCTTACAATAAAAGTCATTGTACAAGGCTAATCTTTAGCTATCAGTAAGTTTTCAGAAGAACAACTGGACATTATTTGATGAAGTGGACTTTGGCTCTTAAGAATGACCTGCACATTAAGGCTGTGCAGCAGCTTGAAAACAATTATGCAGGCCAAAATATGCTTCTAGATGTGCTTCCATAGCATTGTTTTCTACCCCTAGAAACCACAGCATTATTCCCATAAGGATTGGGCAATGGCATTCCGTAGCTGTAAATTGACGCCAGGTCAAGATGGATTTGGTTTAACGAGTTGCAGGCAACTGTGATTTGCACACCCAATCACAGTTGGTCCAAATCACTGTTTTGCCTTCAGATATGAAACACTGCACCTGACTTACATTTCTCCCATATGCCATTGCACGCACACACACTTATAATTCTAAATATTATTAAATAAGAGCAACAGAAGGAACCACCTCAGGGGCAAAACGAAACTGGGTGACCTTGGGCCACTCATTTTCTCTCATTCCCTAGGAAGCAGGCAATGGCAAACCACTTACAAAATCTTGCTAAGATAATTAGGGACTGTGGCTTTCTTTCTAAGACAAAAGAGGAGGGCAATTTCCATTTTTTTCTTTGTCTTCCTGGTTTTTCTTCGGGGTGTGGGGGTTTGCCTGCAAACCAAATAAAAATGAAACTCCATCAACAGCCTACTGAATCTGGACACCCAGGCAGGATAAGGGAGGCCACTCAATTTATGATGTTTGTTTTGTTGTGGACTGAGATCCGGGCTGTGTAAATGTCTTCCGGTCTAAATGTGTGCAAGGGATCTTGATCTGAAAACAGCCTTTGACTGAGATCAGCTGCTTTAGAAAAGAGATTTTAATTTCATCTCCCTTTTCTTTGCCTTTTAAATTTTCTTCTAGGTTGCTCACTATATATAATCACAATTTAATTTTTTTAATAATCCAGCAGGCGTGGTGGTTATCCTGAGAAAGAGATCTAGGTTATAGCATATGGCTATCTACTAGGTCAAGTTACACTGTGGAATGTAAAATATTCTGCTACCTAATGATTTAACATAATAAACCCCAATAAATACCAAACAAATAGCAAAAAACATGTATAAATATAAATCATGCTCAGGGCCCACATCCCAACAAATCCCAAACGGCCAAACCAGGCTCATCTGTCATCTTGCCTCAAGACCAGGGAAATATCCCAGTCTTTGATGCTTTGTGGAAAGCAGCCAGTTGCAACCCTAAAATCTTGAGTGGGGAGGCTGTTCCAGAGGGCAGGCACTGCAACAAAGAAGATCATGTTCAATATTATTTTAAAAAAATGTATGTATGTATGTATCGAGGTGGGTTCTGGCAGAGACTACTGCTGGTTTACTCAGAGACGTGACATGCGCTTTGCGCGCATGCTCAGTACAATTAAAATTGCTCTGTGCATATGCAGAAGCAAAAAACACCTACAGCACTGCCGGGAGAACCGGTTCAAGGGCATGGCAGACCTAAATCGCTGCCAGTTCCAGGCTGCCAAGCTACTACCGGTTTGGCCGAACCAATCCAAATCAGTAGGAACCCATCACTGGTATGTATGTATAAGTCATATTGTATAGGAGTTGTTTCTAAGTAGGTTTGATTTAAATTGTAGGTTAACCTAAGTAGGTTAAATTTAAATTGTCACTTTCTCTTCGATTACATTTCTAATAATCTCTTTTAAAAAACACATACTAGGCTATCGAATGTCAGCACCTCAGAAGTGTCCAGAAGATATCTATAAAATAATGCAACGGTGTTGGGATTACAATCCTGAAATGAGACCAAAATTCAGCGAGATTCACAAAGAGCTGTCTGCACTGAAAAAGAAGGTGACATCATGAGAAATTAGTAGGACTCAACAAACAGGACTTCCTTTTTGTAGAAAAGTATTATTTTTCCTGTCACAAATCCGACACATTTATATCACATTTCTTCTGATATTCTTCTTGGATTCCTTTTTTAAATAATAATAAAAAAACTGCTCTATTCAAGTGTGCCCAACCTGAAGAATGTCAAAATATCTATGATAAAAAAAGAGTGTTCTGCTAAGTGCTTTTTATGCTGTCATTTAGATTTTGTGTAAATAGATAAACATGTAATATATGTGTAGAGTTAGGAAATTCTGGCTCATTTAGATATTTCTGTGATAAATCCCAAAGAATATTTTGGGCCCTTTGTTTCTCCTTTTCAATCCATGCACTTGCAACAGTCTTAGTGTAAGCCCAGTGGTTCATGAATCATTCCCATGAATTTTAAAGCTAAAGGCACAGTTTTCAATGTATCTTTTAAGGAAAGGAACACACACATGCAAAATCACCAGCTGATGCAATACTGAATATGTGTTTATTCAAGAGCGTTATGTAAGGATATGCTTGTGGAATGCGGAGTTTGGGCACATGTTTTTAAAAGACATTTCAATATAGTAATTATTTCTAATATTGGATATTATTTATTTGCATCTTTAAATGAGAAAAAAAGAGGCACAATTTGCCAGAAACTGGCAAGCACAAATCAATTAATAGTGTTTTTTTTTATTTTCAGGAAAAAAAATATTTATATTCAAAAGTGAGGGTTACATGTAAAGCAACTACTGAGAAGTGTTGTCTTTCAGAAGAATGGAATATAGAAATAGACATTTTTAAATGTGCACATTCAGTAGTGCAGTCAACAACATCTTTGCAAATGAAAGTAGTGTATGATTGAGGTAACCAGTAGCATTGATTTTATATCGGAAAAGCACCTGATTGGAAACTTTGTGAATAGATGTTTCCATTCTGTATGCCCCTGGGAGGAAGGAATACACACACATTCATACTGTATCCACTATCAGTTTCTCAGCTGTGTTTTTTAAAAAAGGACCCGAAAAGAATATGGTAGTAAAAAAATTACTACCCTTGAAAAAAGTAGTTTGCCCTCTAAAACTACAAACTTGAACAGAATACAATTCCATTTTTCCAGTTAAGCTCAGTATCTCCACCCTTTATTAAATTGATATTTGGATGCTCTGAGACTTATCAATCAATAACCAGCAAAATTAATGACTGGATTCTCCCAGAGAATGACTCTCCCCCCTCCCGTTATTGGTTTCATGCTGATTTCCTGAATCCGTAGCTGGTCAGTTCTGTTGCAAAGCGTTTCAGATTATACCTCAGAAGCAGCCAAATGCTAGTCATGTTGTATCAGGAAATCAGGCACTTCCAGGTGAAGCAATGTGATGTTTTGCTCCTTGAAATAGGGGAGAACCAAGATGTTGGTGAAGATTGTGATTGCAAAACATCTCTGTTTTGCTTATCCTTCTGGAAGAGCACTTTTGGTCTTTTGTGCATGTGTCTTGTGGTAGTACAGAATGGTGATGTTGAGCAAGATGTATTCTACTTTTAGACTAGAACAATTGATGTCATTTATGTGATAAAAATTAATATCAGAATAAAACAGTAAAGCATTATATTGGAGGAAAACATTCTTCATTGTAGATGAGCTTGTTGGTAATGCAAGAGACATCAGGTGAATGTTGCCTTATATACAAAGATTGTTTTATAGTTCATAATCCAGTAAAGAGGTAAAAGAAAAGAGAAATAAATGCAGTTTCTAGGTATAGTACTGGGCATACATAGATCATAAAAAGAATATTCAGCAAAACTGGGAAAATCGATTATTGTGATCCTAAAGGGATCCAAATAGTGTGCCTTTAATCATCGGCATTCCTTTATTAATTAAAATGCACAAGGACTGAATGCTAACACCATAAGGGGAAAAACACCACAAATTGCCCAGTTGCACATTTTCGTCTATGCATTCACTAATGTGTAAATGTCAGGACAGAATGTAAAGAATGTATTTCCTTGTATTCATGATGTTTTTAATTTTTCTTTTAAGGGTTACTATTTTTATATAGGAGAGATTGTTCCATTTTTTTGAAGTCTTCTGAATGTATTCTGTCTTGCAACATGGGAAAAGACAGCACTTTGTCTTAAATTGATTAAAAGGGCACCTTGTCCTCATCTTCTTGTATAAATGTAAAGGATAACTGCTATTTATATTTCATTTATGTAAGCAGTTAAAATTTGCAATTCATGTCAGACTGCTGCTCAAATTTGAAAACATTTCTGAACATAATACCAGAACATTGAGCATTTGTTTGCCTGTCTCCTGTCCTAAAATCAGAGGTCATCTAAAATCAGAAATTAGAATGTAGTCAGGGTTCATGCCCAAAAAATAAGTTTAGCTAATTAATATTATATTTTTCACACATTCTTACTCTCTTAGTTTGTAACTTAATTTGTAAAACCAGTTTTATCTACCATATAAAACTATTTAAATTATGTGGTAAACCTATATTCATACCAAATGCATATAGTTATTTCCTTTCTTATTGAAGTAAGTGAAAGTTTTCTGCATAATTAGAAAATCTGTTGCTCCAGGATTAATGTAGTTCTTGTACAAAATAAAGTTAGAATATCTCTACTATTGCTGGTAATATGTAATACTGAATAAGCATTTCTGTTGCTTCTTAACAATAAATATTAGCAAAATTTGAAAATGCAAGAAATCAATAAATTATGAACAAACTAACATTTTACAATTAAAAGCCAAAACATTGAATTTCAATAATTTGAAATTGATTTGCATTCTATATCCTGCTTCCTTATAAAAAAATATGTTTTTTTAAATAAATTAGCCACATAGCGTAAGACTCTTGCCAAAAGCACATTATTCTGAAATACAACATCCATATACCTTATATATAAAAAAACAAAGTAAGAAACATTAAAGGCTCTCGTTAATTCAAGATTGTTTAGCAACTTTCCATTTTTGAAATATTTGGATATATTTTTATTTATGGATGAAGGTACTTATATTTAACAACATTTTTTGCTATTTTTAAATGTTAACGCAGATACTACTGTGTTTCCCCCAAAATAAGACAGGGTCTTATTTTTGCCCCACGAATTATGGCCTTGGGCTTATTATAGGAGGAGGGCTTATTGTTTTGGGGTTGCCGGGCAGCTGCTCCCTTGCGAACTGGCTCCCAAAGACCATGCTCACGAGCAACCGCTCGGCAACCCCCGTCTCCAGCCAGGCAGAGCTCCATGCACTGACCTAGGGGGTATCCCTAAGGCACCAAGGCATGTGGCGCTCTGCCCGCTCCCCAGCTCCCATGTCTTGACACATTCAGGATACCCCCTAGGTCAGTGCATGGAGCTCTGCCAGGCTGGAGAGGGGAGTTGCGTAAGCACCTGTTCCACCCCCAGCAAGCTTGACTCCCAGCCTCACCATGCCCTGGCCCAGTTCTCCCTGCAGGGCCAGGGCGGCACCGCTGCCATGCTCCGAGCATAACTTATTCTCCAGCTTCCAAACTCCAAAACTCAGCTGCCAAGTCTTCCAGCAGAAGCCGCTCTACAAGTGCGCTCTCTGGTTATTGGCTGGCTGCCGGAAGCTCTCTGTCCAGAAGACTCTCTGTCCAGCAGCCAGCCCACAACCATAGAGCACAGTCCTAGAGTGGCCACTGCTGGAAGCCGGAGAAGAAGTTATGCTCGGAGCATGGCGGTGGCGGCAGCCTGGCCCTGCAGGGAGAGCTGGGCCAGGGCATGGTGAGGCTGGGAGGCATGCTTGCTGGGGGCAGAACAGGTGATCACGCAACCCCCCTCTCCAGCCAGGCAGATCTCCATGCACTAACCTAGGGAGTATCCCTAATGTGCCAAGCCGCAGGAGCTAGAGGGCGGGCAGAGCACCACATGGCTTAGCACTTTAGGGATACCCCCTAGGTCAGTGAATGGCACTCTGCCCGGCTGGAGAGGGGTTTTTCCGGGTGGCTGCTCATGAGCATGGTCACCTCATGGCTGCTTCACCACTGAGGTGTGCCCGGCTCTTCGGGAGCCCACTCGCAAGGGAGCAGCCACCTGGCATTTTCCCTCCTCCGGCCAGGCAGAACGCCACTCCCCAACCTAGTGGTATTCCAAAGGTGCCAAGCAACGTCAGCGCCTTCCCCCCCCCCCAGCTCCCATGGCTTGGCGCCTTCGGGATACCGCTAGGTTGGTGAGTGGTGCTCTGCCTGGCCGGAGTGGGGGTTGTCCAAGGGGCTTATTTTGGGGGGTGGGCTTATATTTTTGCCCACATGAAAAATGTGGCAAGGCGTTAGTTTCAGAACAGGTCGTATTTTTGGGGGGAACACGGTATAAGAAGGTTGAAAACAGCAATTTTATGAAGCTTGTTTGGTTAGAAATGTTCAGTTAATTTGTTAAGTTTAGGGAAGTGAATCAACTGATTACATCAATGGTTGAGCCTGGTTGCATATTACTGGCAGTGAAACAGAAGGTAGTAAGTAACAATTCACAGGTACAATTTTTATATATTTTGCTAGCTGACTAAAAGATTTAGTACTTTTTTTTTCTTTAAAATTAACAAGAGCTTTTAACCATACTATTTCTAGATATCTGGAATTTACAGACTTAATTAAACATGGAGCTTTTCCTCCTTAATTACTTGCAGTAAGATAACTGCTTTTAGCTTTTGTAAGTTGCCAGGATAGGAGGAACCATTCTGAACTGTCGATGAACATGAGGAATTTTTCCCATCAAAAATTTCCTTCTGCTTCCAAAACTGCTTCTTATTTCCCAGCCACTGAGCAGCCTGCTCAATAGGAAGTTAAGGGAGTAGGTTGTATTCTTTTTCATCCTGTGCCATATTCTCAGTCAGAATTGAAAGGAGTCTTAAGAAAGAAGCACTACTAACTCTTAAAATTTTATTTTAAACATTTATTAGTGTAACATTTTAAAAAATGAATAAGGAGTAGATCTTGGTCATACAATATTTTTGTATGTCTTGAATAACAAAAACAGATGCTATTGCAATACTAATCTCTCATCAGTCAAAATAGATTAAATACCATAAAATACTTTAGTCCGTGGTGTAATTTTATGTTAATATCCTTAACAGAAGAAATAGTCCTGATCCAAGAATGCCCAAGGACTTCAGAGGGAGAAAAAAAAATCATACAACTGGATATTTCTTTAAAAAAAACAACTTTCGTTCTATAAAGTAATTGTTACAAGCATTGTAGGTCTTGTGGAACTTATAAATTTTCATTGAGTTCTAACAGATTTTGTTTCATGCAATTTAAGAAAGAATGTTTACTTGTTTGTAACTTTTTCTCCTCTTAGTTGTTAAAACATTAGATCTTGAAACTGAATAATGTGCAAAAACTGGACTTAGAAAAGATGAATTCCCTGTTTTATTTTTGACAACATTTTAGTATTTAGTATAAGAAAAGGAGAATATTTTTTTCTGGCAAGTGGGAAGCTATTAAAAAGTAGGATGATAAAATAAGGGAGATCTATATCCTTTAAGCAAATTTGTTTTGTGCAATTTACTGTGGAGCAATTGAGCAGTGCAGACATGTTATTGTTCAGCCTATTGCACCACAAACTTAATAACCTTGAATTAAAGTATTCAGCATAGACATATACATATTCCAATTTTGAGATAAGAATTAATGTGTATAAGAATTAATTGATAATTTTTAGTGTTCACAGATGTGCTAGAGCTATTAAAAGTAGCTAAAGTCAGAAATGAGATAAAACACAGCTTTTGAACTAAATCTAACATATCATTTGGTAAACTTATGTTTATGTAGTTTACATAGATAAACTATGTAGGATGATAAGACAAAAGTCACAATCCTCCTTGGAAAGCCAGTCGCAGAAGAACTGCTTTAGAATTAGTAGCTTGGCTAAACCTTTTGTGGGATTTCATTTCTGATTGTAAAAGTAGAAGGATTTATTTCATGTAAGTAGGGCCATCATTAACACTTAGGGAAAGTGGTGGTGGTGGGTATTCTAAATGCCCTTAACAATGGAAAGTAAAAATGACTCTGTATGAGAAAAATAACTCTTTAAGTCAAGGAAAGGAGGCAAGTGCTACAATTATTTATTGATACGGGAAAGAACAGACAGAACAGGTTATTGTTCTCAAGGTATAAAGAGGAATAGCAGAAGACGTTATTCTTTTTTAAAAATGTATTCAGAAAGGTGTAATATGGAAAGAAAAAATACGACTTGCAGACAAACATAACAGTAGGAATGATGAAAATGTGCATAGAAAACATAACCCAACCTTTAGGTTACACGTTTTAATTTTATGATTAAATCTGTCATGACTAATCTTAATGGCTTTTGAGATCTAAATCTCAGGACACAAGTTGCAAGGTAAATTCTGTGCCATCACATGCCATGTCAGCCTTCTGCCAAACTCCAGAAAGATATGTGATTACCACTGTATCTTTTAACTGATTTGACAGGAGTATATAGTTGGAAGCAGAAGTTGATTTCAGACCAGAGAAGTATGTTTTCCAAATTGCATTTTCCCCATCTTTCCCCCTGCCCACACCCAGCCCCTCATTGTCATAGAGTGGTTAGGGACACTGGGGCTCTTAGCAACCTGCAGTAAAAATTAAGACATTTTGTGTAAGAACACCACAAGAGTTTACAGCTTTTTTACATGTATTTTGTTGTAATTGTTTTACCACTAGTTAGGTCCAATATAAGCACCAGCAGTTTTAATACCAGGTAAAGCACCTTTATTGTTTAAAAATAATATATTTGTGCAACACATAGATTATACATAACACTGGAATGAATTGCATTCTTCAAAATACAGGTGCTCTGATTGCCTATATATACTTAATAGTTGTTCTTTTGCAATTTTAGCAGATCTACATTTTAACTTTTATTTATTTCTCATTTTTATATTCACATTGAACCAAAATTAACCTTATTTCACTTTCCTAGCCTATTATAAAAGGGGGTATTTTGTGTATTTAGAAAATGTGCAGATAATTTTCAATGGCTTCTCTCTCTTTAACTGGACCAACTACAATTAACAGATGTTCAGTACCTTTTTTTACTGTATTACTTCAATAAATGTAAAATATTTGTACTGAGTGAGTCTAAACATTTGTTTGGTATTCAGTGATTTGTTTTATTGCTTCCTCAGTTTGATAACTATGGTAAATCAATTAACTACTAACCCCATCTGATATGCTGTTCCAATCTCCATCCATCCTTCTATAACATCTATCACTTCCTATCCTATGTCAGCACTCCATTGTTGGCAGGTTCAGCTATGCTTCAAAAGCAAGATTGCAAAATATCCGTATTTAATGGAACACAAGTACTTTTGTAGAAGAAAAGACATCTCTGCTTTGCATCACCTGTGATTTTCCAGTAGTAAAAGATTTGGAGTGAATACAGATTTTACTCTGCTAGTCATTGTTGACTGTAGGAGTCGGTGCTTATCTCCGTTTCAAAGTCATTGAGCCAGCACTGTCCTTGGAGTGAATGGCCATTTCAAACACCCCCAGCGGCCTTTGATTTAAATCATTCTTTCTTAAGAACTAGAAAACATCACTAAGATCATCTTCTATTCCAAGGGGGATCTGAAATGTACTACATTATATAAAATTTCCTCAACATCAGAGATGTTTAAAATCCCAACTGGGTTAGTGACATAATCATATATATTTAAGTCAAAAAAGTTTTCATTACATAAATTTATCACAAACATAGCTAGATTTGAAAAAACTTAAAAGTTGCATCAATGAATCACAACAAAGGCATATATGTCACTCATAGCAAAACCAGAAAAATGCAGTAATGTTGGCTGGTGAACAGAGGTCATAACCTTCATTAAGGGTTAATGGAAAAGATTGTAAAGAAAATCAATAATGCCATAATGGATTTATGAAAACATTCAATATATTTAACCAGTCTTAATTAGTAGAAATAAAAATTATGTAGAAATTGTTAACCAAAATGAAATATGGAATAATGAATCTTTCCCATGGGTGGGAGAAATGTATTCAAACGAAAGAGCCAGATAAATATGCTAGAGGTTGTATTATGAGAGCTGGTGATGAGCATGCTAGAAAAATTTATAATAACAAAACTAGGGAAAAGTAAAGATGAAATCTGTCTCCGGCTCCACAAGACTGGAATTTGAATTTATGGATAAGCTTTGAGATTCCAAATATTTTTATACTGTATCTAATTTGCTCCAAGGAGATTTAATGGGCGATCTAAATAGGGATTAGAATTATGAATATATAACATTTATATTAATACCATGAATAGCTAAGTGTCCTTCAGAAATATGCCAGAATACCCAAACATTGGATAAAAGTTAAGGACTGATGCTTTATGACTTCCTTGTGGCTTCACAGAAGCATTTCACTTGTCATTTTTAGAAAATCTTGGCTTGACCAAAAATGCAGAACCTGCAGCTCTTCTGATGCTTTTAGTCTTCAGTCAGCCAACATAGTTAAATATGGTTTTATACAGGTAGTCCTTGGCTTACAATTCCCTCAAAGCTACTTACAATCCAGTTTCAAAATTCAGTCACTGCAATGGCCCCATGATTGTGCACCTACAACTGACCATGGGGATGCTGCCACACCTCCTCTTATCTCTCTTACCCATCCAATAAACCCTGCCACTCAACTAACCAACCACTAAAACTGAGCAGCAGCAGCTATTGGCACAGGGAGGGCACTTAAGGCTTGTAGCCTTCAGCATGCTTCCCATCCAGCCGTACAAAGGATGTACAAAGCTCGGTCTGCTCCCCACCCAGTAGTATCCAACTTATCTTTCTGTTTTTACATAGGCATCTGTGTGATGCAATACAAGACTTAGCTTTTTTTTTTAGAGAGGCTGCCTGCTTCATGTAAGTCATTCTATTCTAAAACCATGTACTATTTTCATGGTCCTGTAGGAGACTATTTTTCTTGTTGTGTTTCAACAAACTCCACAAACAAATGGACACGGGAGGACATGGTTGTTGCAGTATCCTGTGGTCATGTGACCACCATTTGTGTGGTTTGCAACTGGCTTCCAAAATGCACAGTCAATACAGAAAATGGTAGTAATGTCGTAAGTTAAGGTCACATGATTTTGCATAATGATCACTGCCACTTCATTTAATGGCCATAGGGGAAGTAAGGTTGCAAGCCCATCACAATCAATTGCTGGTGCTAATTGTAGTAACTAAGCTGTACTATTTGCAGGAATAACAAAGAAAATGTTTATATATTGGGAACCTTTCATCTATTGTTATTGCAGATTATGTATTAAGGCCTCTATTTTGTTAGTAATATTTTGTACCAATATATCTTATGACATATAATGAATTTAATAAGAGCCAGCCGCAGGATTTCTCAAGAACCTATGCGGCAGAAAAATATATATGCTCATTTCTGTAGCTGTTAAAATCTGGAACAACTAATAGTGTGCTCTCCCCCCCCCCCCCAAGTCTCCTAGGGTTTTATCAGAAAAAGCCTCATGAACACTGGTATTCTTTTGCCAATTTTTGCCCATAAAAATACATCAAAGGTTTGAATGTTTTACCAAAAAATGTTCACTGAAAAATATTTTCATTTTTGACATGTAGAAATAATTTATATTTTGCAGTATCTTAGATCTGACTTAGTTAATAATTTATTGTTTTGAATACTAAATCTTGTTTAAAAGCTCTGCTCATAATACTTGTTATTGTTTCATTAAGTTTTCAAACTTATATATTCTATTCCATTGCATCCTGCTACCTTTTAAATATTTGAGGCTGTCTTAGCTTACTTTCAGCTTGAAGTCATACTCTTAACTCCAGCACTTGTCAGTTTTGCCAATTGTGTAAAATCCCAATAGATTTTTCAGGAATAGAAACTGGTTATTTTTTAAAAGGGTTTTGAGAATAAAAATGCTGGAAAAGTTTTATGAAAAATAATGAAGGGAGCATTAGAACACAAACATTCTATGGTTTTACAATAGATAAGGATATTAATCCTTTTTAAGATGCAGGGATGTATTTGCATATAACAGGTCAAAATAAACTTCATAAAAATAATTTTTTATTTGATTAATGAAACCTTTCAGGACTATTTTCATCTAATTTACAATGTTAGGAACATAAATAAAACTAGGTACTAAATGTTTAATTCAAATGTTCAGCATACATAATTTGAGAACTCTGAAGTTCAGTTTACTGTATATTGCATTCTTTTGGAAAAGATGAAAAATCATAAGAATCATAATTTCTCCCTACTGAATTTGAGAAAAGTACACATAGTTTTTGTTAACATGAGATTCTAAAGCATACACTTAAAAACTTGGTTAATGGGCATACATGTTTGCCCCAACAACATAGTTACATGTTTTAACCAGAATTTACCATTTATTACATTTAAATCCAGACCGATCATTATTTTGCATATGCATGAATGTGACTTTACAAGCTACAAGAAGTCTGAGGGTTTTTCCTCACGGATGAGTGATAATGTTATCCCCGCAGTCCTTGAGCTTACAGGGAAGCATGCTGGAATTAATTATGTTGTTCTCATTGTTAATTCCTATTCTGCTACAGTAATGAGGACAATGAATGGTTACTTTCTTAAATATTGCAAGCCAAGTTAAAGGAAAGGGCTAGTGGATTTTCCAATTGCATTTCCAATGCCACTAAACATCACCTACTAGCAGGGAAGCAACCACCAATCCTTTTTCCTAATATCAGGTGAGACAGTGCTAAATTGACCATCTAACACATGAAACTTATCCTACTTGGCATAATACTTATACAATACAGGAAACCCTATAGCGTTCCAGACAAATGGCTATCCAACATCTTCTTAAAGACTTCCAGTGTTGGGGCATTCACAACTTCTGGAGCAAACTGTTCCACTGATTAATTGTTCTAGCGGTCAGGAAATTTCTCCTTAGTTCTAAGTTGCTTCTCTCCTTGATTAGTTTCCACCCATTGCTTCTTGTTCTACCCTCAGGTGCTTTGGAGAATAGTTTGACTCCCTCTTCTTTGTGGCAACCCCTGAGATATTGAAACACTGCTATCATGTCTTCCCTAGTCCTTCTTTTCATTAAACTAGACATACCCAGTTCCTGCAACCGTTTTTCATATGTTTTAGTCTCCAGTCCCCTAATCATCTTTGTTGCTCTTCTCTGCACTCTTTCTAGAGTCTCCACATCTTTTCTACATCCTCCACTTCCTCCAATTCTATTACTACTCAGTTGTCCTATTTCCAAACACAGGCATACTGCTTTCCAGACAGTTTGTTATTTTGGTTCAAACTACACTGGCTAAGAGATGTAGAAGGTTAAGCAATAGCGCTTAGACTTATATACAGCTTCACATTGCTTTACACCCTCTCTAAGCAATTTAAAAAGTCAGCATATTGTCTCAACAATCTGGGTCCTCATTTTACTGAACTCGGAAGGACAAAAGGCTGAGACAACCTTGAGCTGCTCAGAATCGAACTCCTGGAGTGAGCAGTGAGTTAGCCTGCAGTACTGCATTCTAACCACTGCACCACCATGGCTCTCTTATGTGGGAAGAAACAAGGAGTTTGGTGCCTAATTAGTGCTTCAAAAGAATAGCATTGCTGGCAAGTCAGTAACCATAGCCCCCAATTCTGGCAGCACCCAGAAAAATCCAGTAGAGGCAATGAAGAACACAGGGCTTTGATCATCCTTTCAGAACTATACAACCTTGTAATTAAGAACACTTATTACCATGATATTTAGTGCCACCAAAACACCAAAGAATAGTGTAGAGACAAAATGCTGCTTATCTGCCAAACTAAAGGCATTATAGATAACCATACATTTATGGATTCCAGCTGCAGGAGATTCATCTTGGCAGGGTTGACCAATCAATATTACAATGGTAGAACTTTGGCATAATAATAAAAATATTAAAATATTAAACACACTAAAAAACAAAAACCATGACTATGTAAAATTCCTTGTTGGTAGAAGCAACAACAACCAAAAAAAAAAACCTGCCAGAATGCAGCTGGCAGAATCTGGCTCTTTATCTCAGATTAAATCAACTTTCTTTGCAATACTGTCTACCAGTAGTACCCATTTAAAAGAATGCTGAATGCTGTGTTTAAGAAGCCTCTATAAAAAATCTGACCAGCACTGTACATACAGTCAAGTATTATGTAGCCAGGTGCCTTGGTGAAGTATCCTGGGCTCCTATATGGAAGGGTGGGGAGCAGTGATGGGATTCAAAAAATTTTACTACTGGTTCTGTGGGCGTGGCTTGGTGGGCATGGTGTGGCTTGGTGGGTGTGGCAGGGGAAGGATACTGTAAAATCTCCATTCCCTCCCCACTCCAGGGGAAGGATACTGCAAAATCCCCATTCCATTCTGATCAGCTGGGACTCAAAAGGCAGAGAATAGATGGGGGCGGGGCCAGTCAAAGGTGGTTTTTACTAGTTCTCCGAACTACTCAAAATTTCCACTACCAGTTCTCCAGAATTGGTCAGAACCTGCTGAATACCACTTCTGGTGCGGAGGTGTCTATAACAGTTCAAAATGGCTACTGAAAGCTAGACAGATCCGAACCCAGTGATGGGTTCCAGATCCTGTCGCAACTGGTACACTGCCACCTTGGGCACACGTGCTGTGCATGCATGCGCACCCACCATCCTGCGATGCTCCAGCTGCTCCGCTGAGGTTGCGCAGATGCCATACGCTGCATGTACGTGCACAAATGACCCGGTTGGCTTAAAAGCAGGTAAGGAACATGGGCGGGCGGGTGGGCCCACCAAAACACTGTTACGGTACAATGGCCGCTGCTCTCAGTTGCCACCAGTACGCCCGTACCGGGGCGTACTGGCCAGAACCCACCACTGTCCCAACCATTAACTGCACCAGCCCCCACACATTTAGTAAAGTGTGCCAAATCATATCTGTGTCAAAAGTTGTGTTGCAAGAACTTTAAAACCGGAACAGAGGAGAATAACTTTAAGCTTTCTCAGATATTGGCTCGGGATGAGGTAACATCAGGCAATGCACTTGGGAGTATGTTTGTGCCATGGTTAAGAAGAAGAATCTTAGGTTGGAAAACCTGTGCAAACATAAAATAGTTGTGGTTTTGAAATCTCATGATGCTGCAAGCCTCCAGCTTTGTCTCAAATGTTACAGAACTAGAAATGAAATGACATTACACATATACTTGATGACTGAGCTTCTTAGCTTAACAATCATGCAAGCACAATGAAATGTTAACAAAGAAATGAGCACCACTATGTATGCGCAGGCTGTCTTAGCTTTATTATTTAATATGTAAGTGGAATTAAAATCTTACTCTCTGGCTTCCATCTCAGGAGGTTTCTGAATGTCATTCAGCTTCACAATAGAACTCTGCACAAAACAATGTGCTTTCCATAGAAATAAGGGGAGAAAGAAAATTAAAACTAAAAAATTACATTTAAAAAAATCTAAAACTTCTCTGCACGTCAGATGGCTAGTACTTAAATTTGATTGATTGATTGATTGATTGACAAACAGACAAATAAACAGGGTTTGGAGAAGCATGGTGTGATATAAGTTTTAATAAGCAACTAAATAAATATCTATGCTTTTGGATGATAATGTCTTAAAAAAGGCATTGGGCTAATGCACACAGCCAAAAAGGTATCTGTATTGCTGAAATAGCAATAAGAATTGTAGCTAAGATTCTTTTCTTTTTAACAGTTTTTATTGGTTTGTAATATAAAATACAAAAATCCAGAAACAAATAGTAGGAAAAACATACTATTTAATCCTCATAGCCATAAATCATAAATTCCTTTTTTATTTTTTACACAAAAAAATCATAAGTGGGTTCCAATCCACAATAAATGAGGATATTGCCTCTATTCAAACAATGCCTCCATTTTTTAAATAGTAATAACTGCTGAATAGTCCATTAAAATTACATTTTTGCTCCTTTTTTTCTTACTGGTGTGGCACAAGATATGAAAGAGATTTATATGCTCTTTTTGCTGTTACTTGGAATTTTAGGCTTTGTTATTAGCTTTTTAATAAAGATGATATTAACATTTCAGCATAGCATCCATTCCTCCTCCTGAAGTTTAGGGGTCCATGCTTTCCTCTTAGCCAAAACCATTTCTTTGGGGTTCTTTGGGATGCAAAACCCAGGCTTTTTAGCAACTAAGAAATAGAGAGTATATTCTGGAAGCCCTTGAATATATTTGCAAGTTTCAAGAAAGATACAAACCCAGCTGGGAAAATGAATAATGTAGCACATAAATTTGCTACTTGTGGAATGTTATCTAGAATCAACGTTTTCTATTGTTCAATTTTCACATGCAATAAATGTCTTTTATTGGTTGATCACTTGCTTACGACATGTGACATATGACATATACTGAATATATGTATTTTTACTCCTCTTCCCTATAAAAGACTTGACACTCCCTCTCCCCCCATATGCTTTTTGCTTTGCCTGAATGATTTGGTGATTTGTATTTTCAGGTGGGGGAAGAAGCCCCTTTGCAAACATAAAAGTCTCTCTCTAAATTCAGGAATCAAGTTCATATCAGCTCCATGGCAGGGTTCTTGAGTTTCAAGGCAAAATGGTTACTTTACATTGTTATAACACTACCAAAGCACAGTTTAATGGCACATTGAAAAGTGTGGAAAATAACTTTGAATAATCCAACAATAAAGGATAAGTTTGCTAAAATGTGATGACCGTTTCTTAGCTATACGGTATTAGCAAAATTCTTCCCATTAACCTAGTTCTATTTGTAAGACTGTCATACCGGTAGAAAAACTGAATGTTTACAACATTTGTTATCTTCCTTAAGATTGCACATGCACACATATTTACGTATTTTTTAAAATATGCTTTTGTTCTTTATTTATTTTTCTTTTGTTTATTTTAACTTTTCCCTGAATGTTTTGTTTCTTGTAATAAAACATCTGAAAACAAAAGCAGCACCAGATGTAATGATTTTCAGAGAGAGATTTTCTTTTCAGCCTGCATCAACCTTTTCTGTTTCTCTTTATATTTAGGCTGTAAAGCTGCAGGCAAAATCTTGTCATTGTTAATTATAAAATTTGTATTGTGCAGCATGTATTCAAATCGACATCTGTAAACTTACACTGTGGCTGGGATCAAACAAAGCATCTTCCTGCCAACACCAAATTTTGGAGGGCAAGCTTCCTGGCACTGAGGTTATAGGAGTTATTAAATCCAGAATAGATCTTAATATAGTTTCAGCTAAGAATTTTTTTAAGAGTTATCTGTTAAATGGGTATTTGATTGGTCAGTTATATAATAATGCATCTGGTTGATAAACACTGAAAGACAATGGCCTTGTTTAAGTAATTCCAATGGTCAGGAACAATCCAGAAAATTTTGCTAATTCACTATAGGCAAAGCAGAAAGAAGAAATGGAAAACTGAAAATGAAGTGATTCACAACATAGAGGGGTATAAAAGGCCTTATAACCAAAGCATTGTGATTGTCTGAAACAACTGTGGTGTTACATGTTTATCTCAATATAACTGTTTCCAAGGCATACAAACCTTTATCCGAAATTAGAAAAACTTACAAGAATCAAGTTGTCAGACATGGGGACTGAGCTCGACAAAACATGCAGAGAGAGGAAGGACCAAATTAGGTGAAAAACATAGTCTGTTTTTCATCTAATTTGTCCTTTCCCTCTCCACATATTTTGTCCAGCTCAGTCCACATGTCTGACAACTTGATTCTTGTAGGGAATGCAACGTAGTTCTCCCTAACCTCTTTATCCTGTTTATATTCTGACACTCTCTCTTCCTTCCATTTTATTTTATTTTATTTTATTTTTCAATTTATGTTCCATCTTTCCATTTGTTGAACTTTACAAGCAGTTAACACCTGGTAATTCATGGTAATCTAAGATAAAACTATGCTCATGTTGTTATTTTTAGGAATCAAGAAGGGAGGCGAAGGGAATAAGAATGAAGCACACAGGTCATTCTTTTCTCTTGCAAGGTGTCTGCAGGACGATCTGTGTGGGCAGAGTGAATAACGAGAACTCTATATCAGGCGATCATATGGGCACTAAAAAGGACAAAACATGTCATGACAGTATTCGAGTGGCTTTGTCATTTTTGACCAAAGATTCTGCAGACATCTCTCTTTTTCCTGGACTTCCTGCATAAGCATTGATTACTGTAGTAAGACATACATTACATGGCTGCAGTGGTGGGTTTCAATTTTTTTTAGAACCTCTTCTGTAGGTGTGGCCTGCTTTGTGGGAGTGGCTTGCTGGCCATGTGACTGGGTGGGAGTGGCTTGCCAGCCATGTGACCAAGTGGGAGTGGCTTGACAGTTATGTGACTGGATGGGCGTGGCCAACTTGTAAAATGTGGTGAAACTTGTTAGGTAAGCTCCCCGTTGGGAGAGTGAGTGCGTTCAGAGAAGCATTGTGAGAGTTGTGTTGGAGAACACACAAACCTGTATACAGAGACACTGCAGTTTAAATAGGCTTTTACTTTCGTGGAAATAGAGGTATCAGAGTCCATCAAACAGTCAGTCATCAACGTCTTTCGGTTAAGGAATAATCCAAATAACATAGTCCATAATCATACAAACAGTCCGGTACACAAAGTTTGCTAGCAGTTGCAAAACTTACAATAGCTCATGCTGATCACTATACAGCACTTCTAACCGCCAGCTTCCAAACACTCAATCGGATCAGCATCTAACAGTGATTCTGGCTCCATCTTATGGCCGATTGAGGAAACATTTACAGCATGATTTAAAGAAACAGGTACAGCATTGTTACATGATTTATATATTGCCAACCCAACCATTAGATTATATTCCTAACAAAACTCAATTAACAATGCTCTTGCTTAGCAACCAAAATGTTGGCTCAGAAACTCTGGCATTTGAAGCATGCAAGTCTTAAAGCTGTCAAGTTACAAGACCCTTGCACCCCTAATCCTTTAGAAAAACCCCCAGGGGTGTTCAAACTTGACAGCTTTAAGACTTGTGGACTTCAACTCCCAGAATTTCTCCTCCAGTCATGTTGGCTCAGGAACTCTGGCATTGAAGCACACAAGTCTTAAAGCTGCCAAGTTACAAGACCCTTGCACACCTAACCCTTTAGGGAAAAAAACCCCAGGGATGTTCAAACTTGACATCTTTAAGACTTTAAGGTTTAGATAGGACTCTAAGAGGCGGCTGGGGGTAATTGCTGAGCCAGCCAATCAGTGAGCGACGGGTGGGACGAGCGTGGTGCGGACGGGCAGGGGAAAAGAGCTGGAACCGGTTCTAAACAGCATGGTAGATTTGTGGAACCTCTTCTATAGAAGAGGTTAGAACTGGCAGGAACCCTGCATGGCTGAAATAAGCAAAAAAAAAAAAAGTCTGCATTTATACAAAAGTTAGAGGGGTAACCCTATCTGTTAAGCTAGTGGGTATTTCATCCAAGGACACCATTTAAGAAACTAAAGAGACCAATTCATGTAAACACTTGACCTCTTGTAGGTTATCCTATAAAGTCAAGAAGATTACCTCAGACTTTGTGAACTATTCTTCTGGGAAATATGACATGATAAAGGTACGTAACCTCCATAAGTAACAGTCCTGTCTGTCTTTAGCTAATTAACATAAAAGGTTATATATAAAAAACAGGTTATTTGGAAGACCTTTGTTTTGAAATGTCTTTGCTTATGAATTATCCGTTACCCAAGATTTGCTGGATTTTAAAAAAAGTTTAAATCTTGGCAATCTTTCACCAAAGTCAGAATATTTTTATACACTCTATAATTAGGATTGCATATTTCCTATTCCAACTTCTAAAAACTAAATGAGTTGTTAACCTTTAGAATTTCTGGACATTTCCTAAATTGTTCTCAAAGATGATGCTGTGGCAATGAGGAAGACAGATAAAATGCATAAGAGATTATTTATTAATCAGTTAAAACCCAAAGAAAGGGCTTCATTTTTTGTAATATGGAAGAAGACGCAGAGTAACCATGAATTTTAGTATAATAGCATTGTTTTCAGTTATCCCAGAGGAGGTGGGGGCAAACATGCATTTTTCCATCACGAGAAAATGCAGTTACTAATTTTAAAAATAATATATTAACATCTGCTTAGGAAACACTCAAGGGATCACTTCTTTTATACAAAGTGGAGCTGGTAAAACAAGAGACCTTATATAAACAATTTCTCTACTGTAGTTTTAAATGAAAAGAGGTTTTGGTTTTGTTTTGGGTTTTTTTTAAGAACCTGGGAGAAAGAAGAAAGGCACATTATGTGCTCTTGTCTGCCTTTTTGGTCCAAGCAGCCAGAGAGTATAATATAATTACTGTAATTCCATGTAATACAATTAGGTCTCTCTGTAAAGCTGTTTCTTAAACGGCCTCTGTGTGAGATTTCCTCTTACTTTGAATTCCTATTTGCTGTAATCCTGACCATTATCCTAACTCCTCTAGCAGCTGCTATCTGATTTTTTTCCCCTCTTATTGTAAACCAAACTTTGCTCAATTTGGCCTTAAGAGACGCCTGGTAATTTTACCACCCTGAGGTGGGGTTGATTGTGAGCAGCTACTGATAGCAACTCTGTCTGAATTGTTTTCCTGAGCTACAAAAGGCCAAGTAACAAAACTGACCTTTTCAATTTCAAACGTGCACCCCTGTCAGTGTCTACAAGGCTGAAGAATTAACCTAAAACACATGTTTAACCCTTCTGGATGTTATTGCTGTGCAGGCCTTGCTAACTATTAAAAGCTGAATTATGAGTGGTTCTTGGGTGAAGACATGGTTCCTTTGGCCTTGGATTTAACTATCAGGGATTAAACAAAACAGCAAAGCAAAGTAAAGATCAGGTTTGTTGTGTCTTGAAAAGAAATGTTATCCTCCCACATTGAATTCAGGGTTCAAAGTCTATTTTTAATAGTCTGCCAGCTTACAGTAAGGGCTTTGAAAAGCCTATACAGTTAATAAATAAATAAAGACACATATAAATATTCTTTACATGACATATCAGCTCAAGGAACATTTTAAAAATTAAGTCTTTCTTTCTGCTATAATAAATTTGCAGGGAAATAAAAAAGACAGAAACCTTGACTTTATAGTTTTTGAGATATATAGTTTATATTCCTGAATGCAGAGTTATCAGAGCAGTGGCATTTACCAAATCCAGATAAATATGGCAGGTGCTATAGAGCTTAAATTATATCTTCATTGACTTTGCAGTGTATCAGCACAAACAAGAAAAGTGTTGTTTTGTATGATTTCCTTCAAGGCTAGCCTGTTTCATTGAGTAAGTTAGAGAAATATTGCATTTCTCAAACTGGGACCATGAAGAGAAGGCTGTTTAGGGTCAGTGAGGTACATAATCTTTCTCCAGAACTAGCACAGGGAAATTAATAGGATTTGGGGAGAATTCACTTATAGCTTCTTTAAATTAAAGGCAGCAAAAGGGAGAAGAAGAAAAAGCAAAGACCAACCCCCCCCCCCCCCCCACACACACACATACAAACAAAACCTTCAAATGCTGAGCCCAATCAGCAGTATTTTTGTCAATCTTTTTCCTTGGTTAAACAAATTCTTTTTAAGGATCTATCTGAAAAGAGGGAAGTATACTGGTATTTCACAACTTCAGCAACTTCAAGTGCATGGACACCAACCTCCAGAATTTCCAGCCAGTTAACACAAGTCCCCCTGTTCCAGGAAAAGTCTCAGTCTTAAAAAGCACTAGTTTTATTGGTTTGTTAAATTTATTTGCTGCTTATCTCCCTGTGGGGCTTCTCTAAACAGAAGTCAAATAATAGAACAGTAAAATAAACAATGAAAAGAGCATGAGAACAGATCAATATGATAGCAAAAGATGGGTGGATGGGAAGCATACAACAGTGATGATGAACCTTTTATCCAACCAAACTGCCCGTGTGTGCATGTCCAAACTGAAAAGTGTGTGCCCGTGCAAATGTGTACATGCATGGACATGGACACGGGCATGCGCGGGCATGCGCAACAGAGACCCAAAGACCAATTGGAGGGTGGGAGGTAGGGCATCCCAACACCAGGACAGCAGCAAGAAGTAAGATATTTTTCTTTTGTGAGCTTCTGTTTCGTCATTTGCAGGAAAGCAGAAGCTCAAGAAAGAAACGCCACAGAGATCTGACCTATGGCAACAGTGTGCATGCCAGCAGAGAGGGCTCTGTATGCCACCTCTGGCACACATGCCATAGGTTTTCCATCATGGGCATAGAACATGGGCGTCAAACTTAATCATGTCACATGATGTATCATGACATAGCAATAGCAGTAGACTTATATACCGCTTCATAGGGCTTTCAGCCCTCTCTAAGCGGTTTACAGAGAGTCAGCATATTGCCCCCAACAATCCGGGTCCTCATTTTACCCACCTCGGAAGGATGGAAGGCTGAGTCAACCCTGAGCCGGTGAGATTTGAACCGCTGAACTGCTGATCTAGCAGTAGCCTGCAGTGCTGCATTTAACCACTGCGCCACCTCGGCTCATGATTTTTTTCCTTTTTGAAACTGGGGTGGACCTGGTCTGTGCATGATGCATCTAGCTCAAAGGTCGCCAGTTTGACACTCCTGGCATGGAGCAAGAGGGGGAAGGGGAGTTTGCCATCAATCCAGCAGCCATCTCCAATTCCCACATTTGGAACCAGGCCAATCAACAGAGACAGGTATTTAGGCTCTTGCAAATGGGTAGGAGGATGGGAGCAAGTTGACCCTTCCCTTAGAGCAGAGGTGGGGAATGATGGCCCCTTTATGACTTATGGACTTCAACTTCATGGATGGCTTAGGAATTCTTGGAGTTGAGGTCCACAAGTCATAAAGGGCCATCATTTCCCACCCCTGCCTTAAAAGGTAAAATGTTCCAAAGGGTGAGCATATTTTACTGACACAAAAACTATAGATACCTGGAAATTTTTGTAGTTACCTATTATATATACATATACATACATACATACATACATACATACATACATACATACATACATACATATATATATATATAATCATGACATTACAGATACTTTCTTATGCATGGGCAAGATTAACTATAAGCAAGGGACTACTAGTTTATTTAGAAGTTGAAGAAATATGAAATAATTAATATATGCAGTTATAACACGTGTAGCTCTTCATATGAAAATAACTATAGAAGTTTACTTATAGCAGTGCTCAGGATGCCTAACTTAGCTCTGGAGTCCCCTAATATGGCATTTGTTCTAAGTGAATATAAGTGAATATAAAAAATAACCTCACCACTATTCAGGTAATGGAGAAGCGGGTACAAGTTCTTATGGTTTTTTTTCTCTGACATGCTCCCATAACAAAACCAATCTCTATGTATTTCTTCCTACTTCAAATTGAAAAAGGAATGCCCAGTGGTAGGCTGCTGCCAGTTCGGACCAGTTCCCCAAACCGATAGTTCCGAGCACTGGCTGGCCCCGCCCACCGGTCCCGATGCTATCCGGTCCTAGATATCTCACTTTCTGGCTCACTTGCCCCGCCCCGCAGCCCAGCTGATTTGCATGCCTCACCTGTTCTACTAACTGTGGCTGACCTAGCAGGTGTGCAGGAAGCACCCCATCAAAAAAAACCTTGTTTAGGTATTGCGCGCAAGCACTGAAAGAGCGCGACCATAACACATGTGCATGAAGCAGGCGTTCTCATGTGCTCACATTTTCAGTGAACCAGTTGCTGAAGTATGTGCAGCCCTTCTCTGGGAATGCCTGTGTTTGTGTGTGTGTTTTGTTTGTGTCTGGCTCTATCACTGTCATTTGTTTTGACTTGTAAGCAAGGATGTTCTTGTAAGCTAAACTTTACATTTTGGCTTACTTCTGTGCAGAGGGAGGAACCGCCTTTCACTGGGTTTTCCCAGTTTTGCTCTATAAGAGCTGCTTCAGTTTTTTCGCATTAGTATAAAGGTTATAATGCTTGCTTGATATACTGAACATATCAGTTTGAAACCCACCCTATGTATTATTATTAATATTGCTTTTCTTTTTCTGAGCTCACTAGTTTTAGTTAGGTTAGGTTTTTAGTTAGGTTTATTGGATTTATATGCTGTTCTTCTCCCAAGGACTCAGGGCAGCGTACAACATAAAAGAAAAAAAACGTATTACAAAAATTAGAAGGGACATTAAATAAAGTATCCAAAAAACCTCCAATTGATATTTACAATAAAAATTTAAAAATTGAATTAAAATTAACAACCAAATTAATCCTGTATTTTATTCTATTCAGGCCAGGCCGGCTTGCTGGAAAAGTCAACTTTTTAGGGCGCGTTGGAAGGACTGGAGATCGGGGATTATGCGACGGTCTGGGGGCAGCTCAAGTTTTCAACTGGGCTTTTCCTTCCTTTTTTAGTAAGTTCGTGCTCTTAGTCATTGACTTTCTGCTCATTTCATACACAAAGGTAACAGAGAAATGCTTCTACCTCAAATGATAATAAAATGGAGCACCATTGATGTTTTTAAAAAACCACTAAAGTGAGTGGCTCAGTGAAAGAAAAATAGTAATTGAAAAATTTTCTTGCTGTATTTTCAACTAGTGAGGTTCTTCATGTCAAGTGTTAATAACCACTACATTGCTGAGAAAAAAATGTTATAAACAGATTTCATGCAGGAAATGCCTGAAGGGCATTTATATACATATTTTGTATGTATGTGTATGCATCTACATGCAATGCACAAACGAACATATAACTATATGCATATTCAATAAGACCAGTCCATAAAAAGAAAATCAATTGGTAGCTGTTTTTCTGGCACAGAAACTTGAGAAGGCACACCGTCATGGGACCATCCATTGATGAACCCTAGGAGCCAGCAGAAGCAGACATTCCTTAAATCAGTTTAGAATCCATCCAGCATCAGCACAGGATTGAAGAAACCTAATTGTGCAAGTGCATCCCTGTTATCCCTTGAGATAACTGAAAACATGACTATGTGAGTCTTTAGGTAAGTTGGAGTTTGAGTGAATGTAACAGATGTTGTGCTGTCCGAACAGTATATAGCTAATGTAGGAATTAAGAACTGTCTCCTTTAAGAAACTACCTCATGGGAAATGTAGGCAGAACTGCCTTGTGGAAAATGTAGGTCCATAACATGTGACCACATCTGTGTTCCCTGATTGGGCAGCGGGTATTCTGCCCGGGAAAAGTGATTTATTACCGGTCACTCTTTGAATCGCCCTTTGTTAACTGGGATGGGAAAAAACATGTCTCCCTTCTTCTTCTCCGCTCATCTCCACTCATCAAAGGAATAGAAAGACCACAGACTTTTTACACTACGTGATGGGACAGATCATGGAAAGTCAGAAGTATCTTAACACTGAACTGTAAGTTTTGCTATTAAGAATGCCTGATAATAAACTTGATCAAAAGAACTCCTAAGCGTGGAGTTAAACTGCTGCCTCGGCCAATCTACATCGCTGGGTCAGAACAGATGTAGAAGGCATCAGACTGAAGAAAACTGGAACTCAGGACATGACTCTCTATGTATAGGCATCAATCTATAAGCCATCTGCCCAGCTTAGTCAAAAAGAAAAAAATATTTCAGCTGCAGAAGGTAATGAGATATGCCAGGGATCCATTCATATTTCAAGCTTATTAGGCATGTTGCAAAAGAATTGGGTATGGCACGTGTTAACTCTGCTTTGGCTTTTGTTGTATGATATGATTATTCAGTGGATAAAGAACAATTCCTTAGCTAATCCAACCTTCACATCAAGTTATCGATTCTCTAAAGCAGAGGTGTCAAACTCACATTGTCATGATGGCGTCATGTGACATATCTGGACTTTTCCCCCTTTGCTAAACTGGGCGTGGGCGTGGCCAGCACATGAGGCATTTGTCCCATGGGCCGGGAGTTTGACAGCCCTGCTCTAAAGTATTTTCAGAAACTGGGAGAGTGATGAAAAAGTCTGAAATGTTCCAAACATAGGAGATTCCTGGTTCCTATGTAAGCATTTTGGCATAGATCCTGATGGCCCCTTTCTCATACTTCTAGAACCAGAAGTGATATTCTGAAAACAAGCTCCAAGGGGAATGTAATAGAACTGCTGTATGTCATTAAGTTTTCAAAGTATCCATTTTCTTTCTCTGTGGAAAACATAATGTTGGATGGGATCAGCAAGCTCTGTAAAATAATTATCTTTAAAATAACAATTTTCACAAGGATGCATTTTTCTCCTCCACGCACTTTCACATCCATAATTTATGTCAATAGACCATTCATCAGGGACAATCCTTGAAAGCAATATAAAGTTTTAAAAATCAGTAAACAAATTTTATGGGAAAATAATGCAATTAGAGAGGAATATGGCTCTCTCTGAAATGCCCCTGTCACATTCAGCTTCTTTTCATCACAAGCTGCAAAACCGGGAATTTGAGACAGAAGAATTCTGATAGTCCTCAACAATCAGTTTGAATTGTAATTTGTACTAGTCAAGGTGTTTCATTTTCACATTTACTTTAAAAGAAATAGATCTGGCAGCCTTTCCAGGAGAGAAAATAAGTTCCATTGAACTCCTGTCTCTCGGATCCAGTTGGATTCACTCTTTATAAAACTATTTAGATAAGATTCACCCAATAGCAAATGCACTCTGACAAGCATCGTGTATTAGAAAGGAGCCAATTACTGGGATTCCAGAATGCACATTGCTGGGTGAAATGATACAGATAGCTCAACACATCTGTCAGACTCTTATTCTTACTCGACAGTCATAAGGATAATATAGGAAATCTTTGTAGAGAGGTTTATCTCATAAACCCCTGGCTGACAGAGACTCTGAAGTGTTAATTTGTCCTTTCCCTGCTGCTGAATTAAACAATAGGTCCAAATATGTATACCTATGGTTTTTGTTAAATCTAGGAGAAAGCTGCCATTTTGTCCCCTTTCAAAGGTTGAAAAACCTTGAAAGAAAACAATGCTCCTTTGTCTCCGAGGCTATAGATGTCTGAAGAGCAGGGAAATGCACATACATTATTTACATTTGACATTTAGTCAAGTAGAGATTATATGTCCAAACATTGAGATTCTTCTAATTCTAAATTCAGCTAATCTCCATGCTCCTCAGCTTGAAAGAAGACTAGAAAGAGAAGCTCAAGATCATATTCTGTATCACTTCCAGTTTGTGATAGTACTGTTGACACATCCTTTACTTTTTTCCTGATTAAAAGGTTTTCAAATTCTTGCTTATTGGACTTTGTGGATAAAACTTTGATCATTGGGGAATAAGCATTTTTGCTAACTAATGCCCATCCACCATCTTGTATGGAGAAATACAGAAAAAGAAATAGAATGCTATAAATAAATGCTATAATATCACGAAACATTAAATTTATATTAACATGTTTATGACAGTGATATTGGGAGAATAGTGAAAGACTTGGTTCAGATTTTGGCTAATTGTTTAAAGAAAGATATGGGAATGATTCCAATCATTAGAGGTGAAAGACATGGAATATATAAAACTTCAAAGGATCTAAATTATCAATTTTTAAAAGGTTATTCAAAAGTCTTTCATAAACAGAGAATATATCATACAAGGATTCAGAAACTTGCCACAGATAATACATATGATCTTATTCTAAAAGTAACAACTTTACAACAGCAATTTCATTGCACCAACTATCAGATAAGAATTTCTTGTGATGACCCGGGACAAGGCATGAAGGCAACACAGCCAGCTGATAGTTCAAACTCTACTTTATTGTTCCAACATTCCTCCAAATACTCCTTCATAGTCCAGCAAAATGCTGTTAGCACAATGGCTTCAAATCAAGAAGTCCAGTGAGGCAAAGGAACAAAGCAATGAATCCATGAAGCAAAGACTAAAATGAATCCATAAAACAAGGAGCAAGACAATGAGTCCATGAAGCAAGGAACAAGTCAAGAAGTCCTCCAAACTCTAGCCATCAGCAACAGCACACAAAACTCCATAAATTCAGTGTTTGTTCCCAACAAATGCCCCTCTCCACAGCATCTCCTTAAGTCTCATTCCCCACCTGTGCCTTGTGAAGAGGAGCTGGGAGCTCTCTTCCTGAGTCATCGGATCAGCCTGCGCTCTTCCTGCCTCGTCTCCACTCTCCGTGCTCGGGGATCAGGAGAGGGTGGTGTTTGCTCAACTCCTGAGCTCCGTCACTCCTCATTTCCACTGCTTGCCCTCTGTTGATCATCCTGTCCCTGTTCCTCCCTGTTGGCAAGCTGTCCCAAGTGTGAGGGGCCTGGGGAGGAGCAGGACAGCTTGCCGGCTCCTCCTGCTCCTCTCCATGTTCCTCTGAAGCCAACAAGGCCACCCGCTTGACCTCCATCGGCCCGAGCTCCAATCATCCCCCTTCACAGATTCAGATTTTGATGGGGACATGACACTTTCTTATCTTATACAGGTGAAAACTTGCTTTACTGCCAAATTGTAATGGTATGTGGGAATGACCTTGGGAAACAGGAGGAAGTGCTGCAGCCAAGACAACTGTCATGCAAAAAGTATCTCTGCCCACAGCAACAGAATGGGCATGGGAAGCATCTCAGGAGGAACACACTCTAATGTTTTGGACTGCAAAGGCAAGAGCAGAGAGCAGTTTCTTCAGACTTGCAAGATTCTGTTACTGCAACCTTACAATAAAGGCGGTATAGTGTGAGTACTCATGATTTGTGATTCTTGTCTGGGCTACCAGACAAAGGACTCAGACTAGTACACAAAGTCAATTTATTATCTCCCACAAACACCTTCAAAATAAAAGACTAAAATAGCTACTGCTTTTCAGAAAAGATGCTGATTCTAGCAAAGCTGCCAAAATAGTAAATTCATAACTCGAATCAAGTGTGTTCATAATTTCTAGGTATATAATGAGTCCCCTGACTTTGATCTAATTTACTTTAATATTTAGGTCATTCAACCTGAGATTCATTACAAATTAATTCATGTTTTCCATGCTTCAACGATTAGCATGATTAAGCAGCTAAACTTCACTATTTTCCTTTTGACAGTATAAGCCACATAAATTTTGTAAAGTGATCCCAACTACAACAACTCTGAAGCAGCTCTAGCTCAGTCCAGAATCTAGATCCATTATGTTGACTGATTTGGAAAGCTGTTGCTTCATTTCTATCACTACTCTGGTCTATTAGAAACTGAAATGATTGATTTAGATAGATGACACTTACACTTATATTTATTTATTTCCTTTTTAACACTTTTGCCTCTTTCAAGTATTTCATTAGGAAGAAGTAATGTGAGCAGCTTCCAATTTTGCTGAATTCCGTCTTACAAGTCCTAGCATCTATAGCAACGTCTCTAGGCAGGTTTTTAACTTCCATTCCCCAGCAAGCATGCATGAGAGTCCACACATCTTAAAGTTCCCAAAGTTAAGAAACCCTGATATATAGCAGGGGTCTCCAAACTTAGCAATGGTAAGACTTGCTGATCAACTCTCAGAATTCCCCGGCCAGCATGATGGCAACTTGCCAAGTTTGGAAACCTCTGCTCTATAGGAAACATGGCAGATGGGGGAGGATTCTGGAAATCATAATTCAGGAACAGTGGGACTGCCATAAGTGGCCTGGCTTGCACCAAACATTTTTTTTCAAATCCTATTAAAAAAAAATAAAAGATCCCCTCCGCCCCATGGATCTAGTAGTATCATTTACAAAATATTAAAACTAAACAAAAGTTAATTTCATCAAGTGATATTCCAAATTACACACATGTGTGATATTTAATCTACTGGTTCTTAAATGTTTAATGGATTTGTTATCTGTTCACAATCCTATCCAGGTATCCAATATTAATAACACAGATATTTTAATGACATTCTGTAGATAGTACCACATTGCATTTAACACCTACATAATGTAAATTACCATATTTTTCAGAGTATAAGACACAACTTTTTGCCCCCCAAAAGGAGGTGAAAATCTGGGTGCATCTTATACAGCATTTTTGGCCTCCTGAAACCCTGCCCCCTTCACAAAAATAGTCGTGCAGAGGGTTTGGGGGGCCTGCAAAGTGCTTCTGGGGGCTGGGGAGAGCAAAAACAAGTGAAAAACAGACAGTTTTTTTGCTCGCTTTTGCCCCCCATATCCCAGGAACACTCTACAAGTCTCCTAAAGGCTATACATGCCCTTTTTTGGCAAAAAAGCACACACTTTTTCGTGAAAAACAGGCCATCTTTTGCTCATTTTTGCCCCCCCCCCCCCAGCCTCCAGGAGCACTTTGCAGGCCTCTCAAACTCTCTGCATGCCCTGTTTTTCACAAAAAAATGAGGCATGCAGGGAGTTTGGGAGGTCTGCAGAGTGTTTTTAAAATTTTACCTCTTCAAAATCTTGGTGTGTCTTATACTCCGGTGTGTCTTATACTCCAAAAAATACTGGATCTGCTCAAATGCAGCAGGGGTCCAAATAGAAGTTCCACTATATCTGAATTTTCTTAATTTATTTATATAGTTTGCATTTTGGAATTGCCATCTTCTATCAAATTTCCTGCAATTAAATCAAACTAAACCTATAATTAAGACTTCTAAATTAATTATGCAGCAAGCAAGACAATCATCAGCCAAAAGTTTTATTTCCAACAGAATATTCTAATAGGAAAACCTGCACATTTTCCCCTTCTTTGTTTCCTCAAAAGATGAAAGCACAGGAGGTTTTTTTTTCAGAAGTTAGTCATTATTTTTGCACTTTGTTGCATAACTATTTTTCATGCTGCGTTAAAATACACATATTTTCCAATTTATTACCTGAAAAGGAAATAAATTGGAAAATATACATAGAAGAAAGTAACAAAAAGGAAAAATGCACATACCGCTATAAGTTCTGTCTTATTTACTGTAATCTGTAAATGACACTTTGTCCATCAGAAAACATTCTAAAACATCAAAATCCTACAGAGTCAGTTTATTATTTTTTTGAATTCTCCTTGCTTTTCACTCTCTTAGTAAACCTCTTTTTTCTCTATACAGACTTCTGTGTTTTCCCCCATTCCATTCCACAAACACTAAATGTGTTACCAATATTTGATGCTTAGCGATGTTGGCTTAGGGATTTATAACTGATTACCTTATAAAACACTTTCTACAATGATTAGATTGGAGATTATGTAGACTTTGTTTTAACACATGCTTGAAACAGAGATGTTTGGAAGCTGAGGTTATGTGATGCTGAGTACCTTTCCCTGCTTTGTACATAATAATGTTATGACAGATTTGATGTTTATGCTGTATATTATTTGTTTTAGTTATATGTTTTCCCCCCTTTGTCTGCTGTCAGGTTCCAGGAGTCCTAGGATTCTGGTGGTATATGAAAATGAGAAATAATTACATTAATTAAAGAATGTGATCCAGTTTAGAGATCAGCAATATAAAATTTACAGGTGGGAAGGCATCCATAAATTCCAAAAATATATTACATTCCTGAATCTCTTTTTCATCTTGAGTTTTAAAATCTTGCATCCAATCAGAGCAGTGGTGGGATTCAGCCAGATCACACTACTTCAGGAGAACCAGTTGTTAAGTTTCTGAGCAGTTTTGTGAACTGGTTGTTGGAAGAAATCATTAGGGCAGAGAACTGGTTGTTAAATTATTTGAATCCCACCACTGAATCAGAGGTGATATTCAGCAGGTTCTGACCAATTCTGAAGAACCAGTAGCAGAAATTTTGAGTAGTTCAGAGAACCAGTAAATACCACCTCCGACTGGCCCCGCCCCCATGTATTCTCTGCCTCCTGAGTCCCAGCTGATCAGGAGGGAATGGAGATTTTACACTATCCTTCCCCTGCAACGCCCACCAAGCCATGCCACACCCACCAAGCCATGCCCATAGAACTGGTAGTAAAAAAAATTGAATCCCACCACTGCATCCAATGTGTTTCTGAGATGACTTATGCAAGATGACCAAAATATTGCACACATTTAGCTATATTTTAGATCCATGTTTTTGACTGCTTGATTGTGAGAGAAAGAAAATATGTCACTTAATGAACTAGAAGTATACCATAATCAGAATAACTATGAATTTTGAGAGTGGTTCCTTAACACATCTAGTCATATACCGATTTGTATTCTTCTGAAAGGTTTTTGTTAGTTGTTTTTTAAAAGTGTGAAATGTAGAAGCATAACTTCCTCTGTCTGTTGCTTCTGTAAGTCTACATGATATTACACTAGACTCCATCCAAATGCAAAGTCTTTTTTGTACCAGGAGTGGCTTCATTTGGCCACTCTAGCTTCCCTTCCCTTCTTCCCTTTCCCTTATTCCCTTCCCATTCTTTAAGCCCCTGATGCACCCATTTATAACCACCTCTGAAATGTCTTGTCTATTCGTCACTGAGAAGACCAAAGAAGATAATAGCTACAAAATACAGGCAGTTTAGAGCAGTGTAGAAAATCAGTTGCATCTCATAACTTACAAAAGAGCCCACAATATTGGTGTAAGGCAGCTTTGCACAAAAGAGTCATGAGGATAATGACAGAAAAGACTCTGTAATGGTGTCATTCTTCAATGCGATATGGCAGTAATGAGGATGCATAGACATGCGCTGCTGGGGAAGTGCCCAATAATGGCATTTGCCTTGAGGCACCAAATCACTGCATGCCGCGGGTCTGCTAGCAGCAGTCTAATGCACAAAGACTCACAGCCCCAAAGATAATAGCTTTGAAGTAGGTTTCCTGTGGCCAAGAAACTTAAACTGATATTAGAATAGGTCTCTCCATGCAGCTCCTAAAGAACAGCATGCCTTCTGTTTCTGAACAACATGAGGCAAGAAAGCTCTAGTTGCCTGCTGACTAAGGCAAAGAAAGGTAGCTGTCTTTGCCTTGTTTCCCAGATAAAGTTACTATGATTTCAAAGGTTGTCACCGTTGCTTCTTCTTTAAGCGTCTCAGCCAAGAAGATGATCTGCAAGGAACCTGGAGTTCCTATATATTGAGTGCTTCACCTGGAGAGATAAGTAGCAATGTGCAGGATGAATCTCTGCTTTCGCTAAAATTGTGATCAGCACCTGACCTGGTTTTCTTTTCCTTGATATGGAAATAAAGCAAGAGAAGGCTGCTACTGGGATACAGAAACATGGAGAAAATCAGATGTTTAAACCTTTAAACATTAGATAAATTGATAGATCGATAGATCAACATAGATATAGATGAGAGAGAGAGAGAGAGAGAGAGAGAGAGAGTGAGAGAGAGAGAGAGAGAGAGAGAGAGAGAGAGAGATACCCCAGGGTATACCACAAGTCAGGGCCTTTAGACAATTTAATATTGAAATTAAATAAAACATTTTCTTCTAACCTCTTCTTGTTTAAGAAATGACCATTAGGAGCACTGTGGCTAGAATGCTGGGCAGGAGGCTAGCAAGCTTGTGTTCAAGACCTGAGAGCTGCTCCGTGGTGGGGTTGACCTTCCCTATTTAGGAAGATCGCGGGTTGAGCCTCCAAACCAATGTTTCTCAGCCTTGGCAACTTTAAAATCTGTAGACTTCAACTCCCATAATTTCCCAGCCAAAATGAATGCCGAGGTTGAAAAACATTACTTTTAAGCTAAAGTTGAAAATGATGTGGCCCTAAAAGCTATTTTTAATATATATAACCGGAATTCATCTTGGAATGTTTGCTTCTTTATTTTCATTGTGCTTGTCTTCTCTAATTACCTAACAATTTATTAATATCTAGCTTTGACATTAAGATTCATGATAGAATCCCAAATGCCTCTGAATATTCTACAGCGCATTCAAATTTTACGAGTGGGACTTGGTTTTAGAATAGATTATATTTGCTACAGCAGCTCCTTGAGTTTATTTTTTGCCGGAATTCCTCTTTTGCAATGAAGGTTTTAATGTTTTCTTCGTTTCCCCTCTACAAAGAGTATTAAAATATTATTAGGGAAAATACTGATTTGCTGTAAATTTTGCTGCTATGCTGAAGGAATTCCAGATAACAGACATTCAAAAGAGCCACTGAGTACTTTACACCAGTGGTCCCCAACCCCCGGTCCGCGGACCGGTGCCGGGCCGTGGAGTACCTGGCACCGGGCCGCGCAGCGGCCGGGGGCCATGCAACGGCCGACTCTTCACTCATGCAGTGCCGTCGTCGGAGGGGGGGAGCTGCGCGGAAGCACAGGAGCAAGTGAGGCGAGGAGGAAGAATCCCCCGCTACTACACCACCCCCTCCCCCTCCCCGAGTCAGCCATCCCCTCAGTGAACGCCTCCGCCTCTTTCTCCTTTCTCGCCTCAGTCGGCTCGCCTGGAAGCGAGGCGAGGAGGGGGCGGACCATGCGCTGGAAGCGGAGCCCTTGGAGGCCGCTCTCTTCTTTTTCCCGCCCAGCCTTAGCTTGTGAGAAGGAACGGCGGGAGAGGTAGAGAGAGAGAGAGAGAGAGAGAACGTCGGGCAGCCGAGGGCGGGGGGGGGTCTTTTGAGGGGAGATGGGGGGTGCGCGATTTTGGCGCCAGATTCAGGCCGCCGCTGCCGCTATTGCAGCGCACGGTGGAAAAGCGGCGGTCTTGCCCACCCCTTCCCTGCCTCCCGCCCGCTCCAGTTGACGCAGCCAGGGGTGGGGGCTCGGTGCCTGAAGTCTCTTGCCTCTCTTCCAAAATTTCGCCAACGGGCATCGGTGAAGCGCGCTCTTTCTCTTCCTCACAAAACACATTTCCTTTCCCCCCACTCGTAGTTATTGGCGATATGGACTCTTGGAGGCTGCGCTCCCGGGTCGCGTTTCCTTTTTGCAGCCCACGAGAATGCCTGGTTCTGAGCCTCAAAAAACGAGAGTTCTCTTGAGGCTGCAAAAAAGGAATATACTTTGGTCCTTGAAGCGCTTTTCCTGTTATTTGGACATTATATATATACGTACGTACATACGTACGGTATGTATATATGCATGTATGTATGTATGTATGTGTATATATATATATATATGTATGTATGTATATATATATATGTCTGTAGTCCATAATATAGTGATGATTTAAAAAAAAATTAGTTGAGCACATGGAATCTTTTTTCTTTTAGTATATTTTGGAGGTGGGGGCCCACTTTGTTATTTAAGATAGTATCTCCTTTTATATATGGTAGTGAAGATACCTAATACTCCCACCCCCTATTTCCCCCACGACAACCTTGTGAGGTGGGGGGGCTTAGATAGAGTGAATGAGCTTAATACTGTATTCTTTTTACATTGCTATCCTCTGGCTCATTTAATTTTGCCCTTGCTCTTTTTATCTTTGACCTTGATTAATTCAGCTGTTTATTCCTTAAAATCTACATACAAAATGGAAGGTGGGATATGATTCAGGTGTTGAATTGGGAAGGTGGATTTAAAAAGTATGTTTGTATTCCCCCATTTTCGCCCCCCCACCCCTGCGCGCGCTCAGCGGGCCACGGTAAAATTATCAAAGGCTGACTGGTCCGCGGCGATAAAAAGGTTGGGGACCACTGCTTTACACTATCATGGCATTCAACAGGCAGTTATGAGACAACTGTATATATTTACATAAATAATGCTGAGACTGTTTCCGAGAGAAGGTTATTTTGTGTTTTATAAAGCTCTCTTTCAAAGGCTTATAGTTTTTGATATGTTTGAAAACTGATAGTTGTCATGACCTTCATTCAAAATTAAATCAAGGAGCAGTTACATGGCATGCATGAGAGAGAGAAAGAGAGACCAAAAAAATGAATGGTGGGGAAAAAAAGGTAATAATCACAGTTTCCTTCAATTGTTTTAGAGAAAGAGTATAATTATTACATTTAACAAAGAAAGGCTGCTAGAAGCTGAGAGAGAGAGAGAGAAAGCACCAATGATCTTTGCTCTCTCTCTCTCTCTCCCTCCCTCCCTCCCTCCTCCACTCTCTCTCTCACACACACTACTTAGCATTTTGGTTGGTAAACAAGAAACTTGGCTGCCAAACAAGGTGGAGTTGTAAAGGTTTTGGCTTTATTAGATACTGATAGACCTCATGCAACAACCACAATGAGGCCTGAAATTTTGGTCATAACCATTGGGTTCATTAAGCGGGTCACCATATGACCTGACTCAGTTTTACAACCCTTTTTATGATTAAAATATGTATAAAGCAAGTCACCCTGGTTGTTAAGTAAATCACATGGCTGTTAACAGCCATGTGATCAGTAAGCGAATCCATCATCCTGAATGGCTGGTTTTTGCCAGAACCCAGCAAATCAAATAACTGAGTGTGATTTTTTTTATCATGTGAGAAGTAGAATTATTTTAAGGCAACATTTCCTCGTGGGTCCATTTTCACAGTACATAAGTGGAGGAGATAGCTGCTTGTTTAAGTCTAGCATACCGCTTATGTACTCCCTATGTTTCCTTCCCTCCAAGTCGACCATCTACAGCGTCTACTCAGCTCATATAAAAAAGATTTACCTTGGGTCCTTGGGTGTGCAATAGAATGTGTATTCTCACAGCACCTGCATTCTGGTGATAGAAACACTGTGGGTTCACTTATCCTGCACAATTTGGCTCTTTTCTGGTAGATTACAACTCCCATGATACTAAACTATTACACAACTCAGAAAATGCTGGGTGGAAAGTATGTGAGTTGTAGTGAAATACATTTAAGGACACTGTTGGGAAAGCTGAAATCTATTTACAGTAGATAATATTGTTTGATGGTATTGTTGTACTACAGAGAAGGGGGACGGAAAGCTGGAGAAGGGAGAAATTAAGTACACATAGGAAGCAAACAAGGAGAAGGCGAAGAAGAAATGAGAAATCCTACTTTCTAACCTTTCTACGCTCTGCAAACAGTTTTTGTGGTTTCTACAACTTTATTACATTCCTAATAATTTTCCTGCAATCATGAACTCCAGATATTTGAGTTTTTATCAAATAAAAGCTGAGATTATATTAAACTTTACAAAAGGATGCATTTTTACATTCATCAACCTGACTGCAAGTAGTAGCTAAAAGGACAAAATGGATTTAGGTCTTTTATTGATTTTTATTGATATTATAGTGTTTTATATGTTCCCACAAAGTTCTTTGAAAGTATTCATAATATATGGGAAGCAAAATTGTACAAAAATATAGAACAGTCACAATAAATCACAAAAAGACATAAATTGTTAAGCTAAGAAATGACAGATCTAAAAATTTAAAAAGCCAATATCACAGTCCAGACTATCTTCAGAAGCTCCTAAAATAATAAGGTAGGAAATCTTTTGAAATGTTTATCCAAGTATGGCATTCACAAGGCACCAGGGAAACTGGATACGACATTATATAACCACTTGTAATGCCTGTATATTTGCAGAAAACTCCCAGAGAAACAACACAGGGGTGGAGGAGGTTAAAATTGCTATTGAAAAAAGAGATGTGTCCTGTCATTTTATATTTTTTGATACTACTCCAGACAATATGATTGAAGGATTATTAAAACTATCTATAATACTTTTTTTAAGACTCTCATATATTGGAATTTCTAATTTATAAAATAAATAGGCATGCTTGTATAATGTCGATTGGTTATAGAAAAGATAATCTGAATGTTTTTGTGTTAATGTCAATGAATTCATTCATTTGATTTACAAAATTTATAGCCTGCCTCTTTCCTGGCAGACTCTAAGCAAGGTACAACAAAGTCCAGAAAAATGCATTAAAATATATGCTAACAATAAACAGACAAGTTTTCAAATATTATTCTGCCTCTCTTGTCATGTAAAAACTTGTTTGAGTCAAAAGACTGTCAAAGCCCATCATATTCTGACTTGTGAATGCTAATGCTAATTTTTTAATGCTTAAAAATGAATTGGAAGTCAGCTTGTCTGATGGGATAGGCTTTCAAATAAACAAAAACTAGTTAAAGCTGAAGTTGTTTCTTTCCTGAGCAATGTCTGAGGGTGTTTTTTGCAATAAAAATGTAAATTTTAACTCATGGGGAAGTCAAACTTGTCAAATGAAATCACTGAGTAGTAATTACGCATGACTGAAGATTATTCCTCAATTTAATATAGTCCTTGCATTCAGCCTTTAGAAAGAGAGCAAGAATAAAATAATGTATGCTTTTCTTAATAAATTCAACAGAAGAAAATATATATAGCCCAGGGTTGAACTGTGGAGTCCTTGGTGTTCTCTGAGTTTGGTTATGTATGTGCAGATGTTTCATTATCAAACTAGATAACTGATGATGCTACCTAGTTGGGTAATGAAATGTCTGCAAGTAAACAGACAAGTCTCAAGGAGCATCAAAAGACTCCATGGTTAATAAGCACCATCTAAAATAAAAACAGATATACTTTGCTTCTAAGGAAAGGATTTTTTAAAGAATTTGTAGCAAGTAAATAGAAATTGGATGTGTTGGGTTACTATTTGGAACTCAGCATGGCTAACTACTGATTGTGTGCCTGAGGATGGCTCTAAGTAAATTGTTTTGTTCAGCTTTTATTCTCAAACACGAACGCATTTATCATAAGTTGAATAATACTTGGTATAGTTTTTAGCAACTTTTAAATATTCAAAGAAATAAAAATAGATTCAACGCTGCAATTTTTTTAAAAAGCATTTCATTGATGAAATACAACAACCAGAAGATATGAATGCTAATAAAATCATATTATATTATTAATACCATATTATTAAATCTAGCTAGCTAAACCATCTATTGCTCCCCCTTTTCTGCTTTGATATGATGTTTTATTTCAGTACAATGATATTTATATAATACACTTAGATTCTTAATATCCTATTAATTAGAAGCCTTAGAATATTGAATATGGATAAGAGAAAGAACAGTGGATATTCATTCATTGATGTTATTAAAGTTAAGAATTAGGGTTATTTCTCATTTTTCTTTAAAATTAAATATAATGTTGGAAATGAAATTTAAAAAATGAAGAAATAATATACATCAGGCATCTACACTATGCTACTAAGTGCACCATGCTGTCATTGTTATGACCTTTAACTGGGCAAAAACCTGCCCCAGTTAAAGATAATCCTAAATCCAATCTTTGGGCAAAGGCTGCATGACATCTTTTTCTATCATGCTCTAATTTTGAAACATATTCTGCTAATTATGATTTCTCTAAAAACATCACCAAACAGATAAAAATGTCCAGAATTCCACTTCAAAGAGTTCCAGCAAATCCTGTAGACTTAAGGAAGAAGTTGAAAGGTAGATCTCAATGGTAACTGGAAGGTACAAAAAGGGACCAGACTCAGATAAAAGAGGTAATGAAAGTCACTGTCTTGATCTGTATCAAATAAAGGCAGGAGATTGATAAATAAATAAATATTTAATAATGTTGCTGTTTGCTGCCCCAAAAAAGATTTTCAGGAATAATGTAAACTGAATAACAGTAGCATTACAAATTTCAAATTGAACTTTATATCTTACAAAAACAAATAACCTGGTCTCCCATTAGGGTTATGTTTAAGTCCCTCTGCACTATTTCTGTGTGCTCCTATAGCCAAAACGCTTGCAAGTTTGCTTTTTGACATTAATATTTTATCAGTCATTGCTATAAAATGATTTGCTAGGGCATGCTATTTCTGGAACAACTCAGAATGAATTGGACACTCTGCACAGTTCTAATAAAAAGGTACATGTTTATTTCAGAACTAGAAATAGAAGCGTAAATCCATATCAGAGGGGAAAAAAAACATTTAAATTGTTTGGTGCTTTAACCTCATGTGTAAAATCCAAATCTGATTCAGTTGGCCTGCTAGAAATTATTATATATATAAAGATTGGTATCCATGCATGTACAAATAAGGAGGAACCAGGAGATATTGTTGCCCCGCAAGTTTTGCAGAGGGCTATTCATGCTGCTTTGTTAAGCTTTTCTTGTTTGTTCTTTATTGTTCCTGCTTTTTAATGTATTAACTTTTGAAATAGAAGATGGCAGAAGAAGACTTAAGGAATTATATTACCCAAGAGCCCATCTTAAGGTCTATGTGTCTAAGATGAAAAACAGAGTATTCTTCATTTGAAAGGGAAAGGTGGTCAGGAAACACAGTCCAAAAGCTTAGAACTTGTAAGAGTGAAAATGATGGTAGTAGTGATATTAAGGCAGTCAGGCAAACGTAGCCTGCTACAAAAGTTCTCCTTTACCAAATCTCTTTTATAGGTAGTAATTAAGCAAGACATCATGTGAGCATGACTTCCAAGCTTCATTGCTAGCTGTCCCATTGATTTGCTTGCTGGAAGCCAATTGGGATGGTCATAAATGGCAATCATGTGACCTTGGCATGCTGCAACCATCATAAATGCACAACAGTTGCCAAGTGCCTGAATCACTATGATGTGACTATGGAAACACTGTGGCAGTTGTATGTGCAAGGACTGTTGTAAGTCAGTTTTTCAGCATGGTTGTAATTTTGAATTATACAGTTGCTTAAGAAATGGTCATAAGTACAGGGTAATAGCTACACTGCCCATAATAGCTTGTAAAAAGCAAGGGAGGTTTAGGTCCATATTTATTTTAGCAACAACATTTTCATAGCAAGGTAAACTGATTAAAGTAGGGTTTCCACTTAAGGGGAGGTTTGTAGATACAGGCTTGTAGATACAGGTCTTCATGCATATCTTACAGAATATACTATTGAATTTGTTGAATTGCATATTGGTGTGAGACCACATGCATGAAAAGAAAGGAGCTTTCTAATTCTGGAACCAACTGCTACACAGCACACCATCTGCTAAAAACAATATTCTGAGAGGAAGATGAAACTATGGCTTGAAAATTGACAAAGCACCAGCAAATGAAAACATATCAGTAATTTGAGCGCACAAGGAGCATTGTACCCAAACAGAAAGTCTCTGTGTGTGCATCACATATACCACAAGTTGATGAAAATTAGAGCCATAGCACCAAACCATTGACATTATAATTACATTACAATTTCCTTGACCCTGTGTTACAGAATAGTCTGAAAATTGAAGACGATGTTCTTAAGGAATTTTATACAATAAGAACCTTTGACCCTAAGGCATAAACTTCTCATCTGCAAATGTCTGCACTCAACACATGGATGTGTCAAGCTGAAAGAACAAACAGTATTCAAGATAGAATCTACTGCCATTTGTATTTGTGGGATTTCTTTATATGATTGATACCTCTAGCACTGCCTATCATTGCACTTGTTACAGGCTTGATGTACTATTGGTACATTTGAATCTAGCTCTTGTTGCTCCTCCCTAAATGACTGCAGTTTTCCGTATCAGAAACCAACCAGATGTCAGTGTGATTGCCGGACTAAACTTATATATAAGTTATCCTTCGCTGTTCTAGATTGTAAATTCCAGGTTCATGGCACATTACCAATTTATGCCTTCTCCGACTTTAATAAAGTTTGATATCTATTTTGCTTTTGCTTCCTTTCTAAACTCTTTTCTTGTTTTCAAACATTTAAGATGTTTGAAAATATCTAAGATGTAGTTATCGATTAAGCATAAGATTATGCTTCTCCGTTGCATGTTCTGAGAAACAGATACTGAAAAAGCGCAGCTATCAAGTTTAGTGTGTTCATTTGAAGTACTGCCTTTATTGACCCAGACTTCTGAAGATTTTCAAGAAGGCGTACATTTGATAATCATGTCTTAATGTGTTAATGATTTCTTCTGAAGCATCTGTTTTTTCTCTCTTTGTTTCTGCCTGTTTGGGTTATTGGAGAGAAAAGAGATAAACACAGACATGGTTCTTAAACAATATATGAATTAAGCTTAAAAATGTATCTGTTGGGTATGCTAGATCTAACAATATTCTATCAAATACAATGTTTTAATAGTCTGGAAATGGGGTACCCAGAATCATGCTCATTGTTCAACGTGTGTTCTCACTAGTGCAGAGTAGAGGGGAATGAGGACTTAATTCATCCTGATATCTTTTAATGCTTCTTTTAATGCAGCCCAGAACAGCATTCACCCTCCTGGCTAAATTTGCTAAATTCCCTTAACAATACTCAGAATGACAGAACAAGGCTGCAATCTAATCAGAGCAGGTTAGAAGACTGGGTAGAGAGGAATCATATTACATTAGAAAACAGCCCACCAATCCTGTTATGAGGGCTAAGAAAAATGTTGAGTGGTTCTGGCCCCAAGAGAGATCTCTGAAGAACCCCACTGATTACTGTTCTCCTATTCTATGTGGAAGTATTAATCAACCTAGATTGGATCCTGCAACATTATACTGGGATACAAATACCCATTCGTGGAAGTATTAATGCTGAATGGCTGAGTGTAGTTAATCAATCAGTTGCAGATCCAATTTATTGCCATCAAACCACAGCTTACTAATGAGAAAGTTATGTGAATTCTTGTCAAAGTCTGCTGAAATCAGATTGTATCCACAGCATTTCTCTTGCCCACTTAGGAAGTTACCTTAAGCAGAAGATGGGGTTTGCTTCACATGACCTGCTTTTCAGAAAGTCATGCTGGCTCTTCAATATGTTTCCAGGTATGATAGATGATAAATATAGATGGGTACAAGAAGGAAGGGAGAGAGAGAGAGGTGGGAGTGGATGAAGATAGTAAAGGTGATAGATGATAGATAGATACATAGATAGATGATAGACATATGATAGATAGATGATAGATAGATGATAGATAGATAGAGATGGACAGACAGACAGACAGACAGATATCAGCCTAACCTATTTCGCCAACCAGACAATGGGCCCATTTTTTGTCAGCAAGTCAAATACTAAAATTTGACAATGTGGTTACAGCAGATTCCTGGCGATGCATATCACCCCGGAGTTTCCTTTTTTTTTTTGGACAAGGGGTCAACAAAAGGAAGGATATAAATACTAGGAACAAGCATCTTAGGAATGCACTTTCGCCCGCCTATGCTAGTGGCAGAGCTCAGGCGGGCTGCAGCGAGCTTAGGTGGGCAAAAGAAAGCGCTTCAGTCAGTGGGGTGTCGGGGGAGAGGAGAGAATGCTCAGACATTCAGGCTTCACTGACTAAAGCGCTTTCTTTCGCCCGCCAGAGCTGCGCGGCATCCGGGGCATGCTTGTTGGGTGAGAGCAGCGCAGGTGGGGCGTGGATGGAGTGGAGGAAGCCTCTCCCCCCTTCACCCCACCCAAAAGAACAAAGGGAACCTCTGCCGCCGGGCAACCTTGCTGGCCTCTTTCACGGCGGCTCTCCGGCACTGAGCCTGGGAGTCCCTGGAGGAGCTGGCGGGGGCTGCAAGCGCCGCAGGCTGGACTGAAACCAGAGGCGACGCCCCTCTGGCCAGGTAAGGTGGTCTGCCCTCCCTGCCTCTCCGACCCCCTTCCCTCTCTTCATTCAAACAAACTTTCTCTCAAACAAACAAACACACACACACACACACACAAAGTTGCACCAGGAGGACGAAGTTTGAATTCCTCCCTCCGACCCACACATACATTTTCCAGATGTTTCAGAGAGGATTTCAACTTTGCTCTTGCCTGCAATCGTGAAAAGAAAAAAAATGTAAAAGGAAAAAGGCAAGAGCTGAGGTCAGGCTGGGCTAGTTGCTGCCAGAGTCACCGTGGATGACTCTGCTTAACTGTTTAAAAAAGCCTCTAAAAATGCCCTCTACAACGTGCCTCATCTACGTCAGGAATTTTTCGGCTTTTAACTCTTGCTTAACTCTGCTCGAGTGATCATAAAGTCAGACTAGATGAGGCACGTCGTTCTCCTGCCTCCTCCTGTAGAGGGCACTTTTTAGAGGCTTTTTAAAACAGTTAAGCACTAAGCAGAGTCATCCACGGTGACTCTGGCAGCAACTACCTCAGCCTTTTTCCTTTTAATTTTTTTTTTCTTTTCATGATGACAATGGTGAGGCTCTGCCTCCCCTGCTCCCCTGACTGCATGTCCCTGTCAGAATTCTTTTCAGATAATAAGCCATATAGACTTTTAAAATTCCTGTCCATCATCCACACCTTATCAAAAGTTAATGAAGAATCAAGTCAAACGCAATTGTCTGGGATTTTTATAATTAATTTCTTCAGGCATAAAAAAAATTTGCATGTGTTGCTTAACTTGCAAAATGAGTTATGCTGGAAATTTCTTTTCAATTTTTAATCAGTCATTTTTTATCTGTTTCTAGTTCATCAGTTTTGATCAGCACAAAGATCGTGCATTTTTGCTGGATTCTTCCATTCAGATCTCTCAGTTTTATTGCTAGGTAGGCAAATGCACTAGTAAGTTTTCATATTTTTGCTAATAAAAAGAGTTGACATGTACTGTTGTGAACCTTGCATCAATAAATACTGCATAAATCCTTTCTGAAGGCAAGCAAACAAAACAACCAAGCAACCTTGAAAGCTTATATAAAATTGGACAAAATTTCAATCATTTAATAATTGCCTAAAGTTCTGGTAAGTTTCTAAAGTGTCTTTAAAATTTGCAAATGTTAATACGATCAAAGGAAAACATTACTATGTACCAGAGTCACCATTACATTAATGGTTTAAATCAGGGGTCACCAACCTTTTGGACCTCAGGGACCAATAAATTCATAATTTTAAATCCTGCAGACCACTAATATGATCTGCCTAATGACCAGCTGGGTAGGCATGGCTAGGTGATTGTATGACTGGGTGGTTGTGGCCAACTTGATGTCACTTACGTTGAGGGATGCCCCACTGGCCTCTACTCACCCTCCCGTCCCAGGCACTCCTCACCTGCCCACCCAGGCTCCTTAGGGTCCCAACAGGAAGCAGTTGTTGGAGCTAAGCAGCCACCATGAGAAAGAGTTGGCAAAACAGCTGGTTTAGTTCAAATTTGATCTGACCAAGAAGGAGGTTCAGCAGAAGCACCTCAGTGACCACTACGAGCAGAGGCTTTCCAAGCAGAGGGAAGACCTGCAGGAGTGCAAGGCCAGGTATTGGCCCCTGGAGGCTCAATGAGCTGAGATGGTCAGCCAGTCCCAGGCCATGATGCAGTCCCACTGGAACAAGGCTCTTGGCCAACAGTGGCGCTTCCCTCCAGTCTTCACCCAAAGCCCCATACCAGGAGGCTGAAGCAGACCCCAAGTTGGAATTTCTGCCCCCTTCCAACCCACACAAAAAGACCTTGAAGGGAGATACTCTCTGTAGCAACACAAGTGTTCATTGCATGTATCCAGCACAGGGGCTATAGTTTGAAGACTCCTGATTTAATGCAATATTAAAAATGCAAATAATTTTTCTGCAGACCACCAAAATTTTCTCATGGACCACCGGTGGTTCATGGACCACCAGTTAGTGACCACTTGTTTAAATTATTTCAGTTCTCATATAATTAATTTATACTTAAATTAAAGGCAATTTCAACCCATTTTAGTGCATTCCCTGGAATGTCGTTTAAAATCAATGGGGAGGCCTGCTTGTAAAAAATAATTCATACTGCTGTTATAGAGCATCTGCAGTAATGTTATAATATATGTAGGATGTTACCTTGCCAAAACAAAATATCCATCTAGCTAAATCAATACTGCCTACATTCAGGGTCTCCATTAAATATATTTCACTTAATCATCTTCAATGAGCTTTTAAATTAAAGAGGCCAGGACATTCCTAAAACAGAATAAGTGCTCCAATGGTGAGTTATAGTTCCTCACCATTGCAATAATTGAAATAATTCTCCGATATGTTGATGAATCTATAATAAGTGATGGAACTTTCAGACAATCATAAAAGAATACATACCTAGTCAACATGGATATTTTCATTTCACATGTGAGCCAGATCACATAGATCTCAGTTTTATACCTCAACTATAGACTTTACCACATGCCATAGAATGTAGATTTTACTCTGATTTGATTCTAAATATTAACTGTGGGTTGTCCTCATTCACATGGCAAATTATAATATCGACATTGGAAACAACTGCACAAATAATAATGTTGCCTCAATATTGACTTAGTTTTAAAAGGTTAGATGTCACAACATTTTTCATTCATATTGGAGGCTTGTTGAGATTTTTGGGGGAAAATATTTTATTTTCATATTAAGAACTAACAACTGAATAAAGAACTATACAGAAGGGGAAAAAAACAAATGAAAATGCCAACAGAACAGTTGAATATGTCTTCTAGGTTTCCAGATCTTAATTCTCCTATGGACTATTATCCAGTTTCAACACTTGGTCCCCATCTGTAGAGTGTGAATAATAGTAGACCTACCACATATGCTGTTTATTCAGAAAGGTGAAGAAAACAATGTATTGTGTGTGGGAGTGCATTTTTGTTTAATGATTAAAGGAATTTGCAGCCTGCTGTGTGGGATGCTTCCTAAATTATTCTGCCATGTCAAGCTGCACAATTCTGATTGCTGTTTTTTTATTTTAATAATGGGCAGCAATTCCAGATGATTTAGCAATATCCAATCCCCAAAGATGCTGTTAGCAGCTTTTGAAAAATAATTACAATCTTATACAAATTCTTATAAAACAGGTTTATTAAGACCTTACTTTTTAAAAAAAGGTATCATTGATCACCTCCCGGGTTCTCAACGAATCCATGGGCTTATTCTTCCTCACTATTTAAAATCTCAGTTCAATTATTCTCAAAATTTTGAAGCTGCCCTAAATGGATCGAATAAAGAATTTTCTACAAAACACAGACTTATATTGTACATTAATTTATTTTTGGAAATCAGATAACCAAACAAATACAGATTTTAAAAAATAATGAAATGAAGAAAAGAGCACAAGTTCGTTAAGAAAACAAGTGAAGGAAAAATATTCAAAGTATACTTATTTATTTATCTAATTTGTACAGGGGCCCTTGTCCAACAAGCGACAATGGCTGGCAACCAAACATAAAATCAATTATACAATTAAAAACAGAAGGTAACAAGCAAAATAAATACATAAACATATACATCTAGGTACATAAACATAAACATACATTCTTTCTATGGGACGTTTATATGTCACCCATTTAAGGAAACATAAGGTAACGAAGATAGAAATGCCATCAAAAGGGCTACCTTCAGACTTTCAAGGATCTGTTAATACAGCCTTAAAATAAGGGGGAATTAGGACCTCTGGTCACGTTTCCTGTCTGTTTACCTGGGAGATCACAAACACACACACACACACACACACACAGCTCAACCCCCTGCAGACATTTTGTCAGGCCTCCAAGGGAAACCAGGGAAGAAATATGACTAAATGTGCTAATTCGACCTTATTGTAAGGCTACATTTAGGAACTCTTGAAAGTCTCAAGGTAGCACCTTTGACCAAACTTCTGTCTTCTTTACCTTGTCTTTGCCTTAAATGGTGGCCTATAGCTGGAGACATAGAAGGGTCCCATAGATAGAAGAAAATCACTCTGCCATTAAAAACTCCAGTCCATCCATCTGTGTTTGGTTGTTCTTCTGTCCTGTGGAGATGTTGATCCAGCCGGGTGATGGTCCAAGCAAGCAGGTCAGTCCCAGCCACCGCAAGGAGTTCTGTCCAAGCTGCTGCACAGCCTAAGAAGAGACAAATCACCGGGCAGGAAAGAGAATCAACCATATGCTTGGTAGAAGAAAAACCCACATTTGCACAAACTCAACCATCTCTTAGTCCAACCCTCCACACTGCCAACCTGCTGCAGCCTCATCAAAATGAGGATGGTTGGCATCTACTCCACAAACTATTTAGCCCCAGGGCCGTCTTCCCAACTCCAAGGGGAACTTCAGCAGGAGGGAGTTGCTGCGACTGTTGTAACTAAGAGGACAGCTCATAAGTAACCCTCCCCCTCCCCTTAGTTTTTTCATTAAAATTACCTTCATTGATGGTTTGGTGGATCGTTCCAGCCTGCCAGATTTCCCCGGGAACATCTGGGAAAGCCTGCTGGACTTCGGTGATCTGTAAGGAAGAGAAAGAAATTCCTCAGACTGTTGCCAAGGTTTTTGGAGAGTCATTCTCCTTCCCTTGGCCCCTCACCTCAATCTTACTAGCAAGACCTCCTTCCCAGAATTTCCTCAAGTGGAACGAGAGGAAAAATACCACGACCGCCTACACCTTCTCTGGCCCCATGTGGGAGGTTTTTGAGTATGGGGTCCCAAGAGCTGTGGGGGACTCAAAGGCTGCAATTCTGTTCATCTAGGTTTGCTACTTACATCGATCCTGGGATGATGGTTCGCGCAGTAGAGGAGCTGGTTCAGCGCCGGCAGGAACAGGTTCCCCCGAGGGTCCAGGTGCTGTGGAATTGAGAAGGAAAAGACATGTTCCCTCCTTTCTGAGAATCCAGAATCTCTCTGCCAATGGATTTCTGGACCCTTACCTTCAGAAGGAAAACGACCTGCTCTGTGGTGGGAGACTGCCAAAGGAGGCTCCTGAGCGTGAGGCCAAAGGCCTTATCCAGCAACTTCTTCTCCACCTGAAAGGAAACGTAAGAGATGGTCTTATTACTTTGGGAGAACATTTCCCATGCAACCCCAGAAAGGAAACCCCAGAAATGGTGTTGAAGTGGTACCTCAGAAACATCCTCTTCTCCTTCCAGGGTAGCTGCCCAGTAAAACAGACAAATGTCTATGAGCATGGAATCAATCAGTTCGTCCCTCGTCGGTGTTATCATGCTGTGGGATTAAAAGAAGGAAGAGACATCAGGGTCCATGTCAGTAAACAACCTACCTTTCCTTTTTCCCATCACCTTGTTCAACTGAATGGCCTTCCCCTTCTTGTTCATTGACTACCCCAAACAGACTTTCCCTACTTCCTCGAAAAGAGACCAAAGACTGACCTGAGATTGTACATCTCTAGCAAGGCAGCTAATCTGGTGGTGAAGCTGTGGTCCTGCAACACAGTCTGCCAGGAAAGAAAAGTGGAGAGACTCAGAAAATTCAACCTCACCCAAGTTCCATCCTGAGATTGGGCCAAAAATGAGGGCGATTGAAACCCCGAGGCAAAGCCCAGCCAAAGGAAGCTCAACTTCAATCCAGAATGATGTAGATGTTAGTACAAAGAACTGAGCAAATTAAAATTGTGAAATTAATCAGGGAAATATTTTTCAAAGAAACTTTGCCACCATTTTTTCCACATGAGCCAACCTCCAACCTCCGTGCCCCTCCCCTCCATAAAATCCAGGAAGGAACACTCGCTACCTCTCTAGCCAAGTATTTCCTGGAGCTCTATGGTACTTAGTCATTTTTTCTTATAAAATGAGGTAAAAAGGGTCAGGAGGGTCCGTTTTCTTTGCTTTAAAGTTTTAATATCTTCAAAGAAAGTACTGAGACAGAGAGAGGGATTAGACAGGATGTCTTTTGTCTTGCCCCGGTTAGGATTTTTAAGCAAATCCACTGGGCTTTCAACATGAAGCCAGAAAATCGGGACTTTTTAAAAACGCCATGGGACAATTTGTTAGAAATCGTGACTGTCCCGCTGAAATCGGGACATCTGGTCACCTTATACAAAGCCCCAAATTCTAAGTAAAGCATCAAAAATAAATCAATATACCTGTCTTTAAAAAAATTGAGTCATTACACATTTTGATACACACACACACACACACACACACACACACACACATACACGATTATATTTACAGTAGATTGTGCCTAACCTATCCTAGATAGGAATCTGAGAAAGGCAGCTATGGATTGAACACTCACAGAGTATGGAAATAAAGTCTTGGATCTGGCCTAGCAATGCCAGAACCTGGAGAATCCTTACAAAAACTCATTATTTCAGTAAACTCTCAGCAGGAAAGCTGCTGCTTCCACAATGGTCTGCAGCTTTAGGTTAGTCCTAGACAATGCAAACTATTCCTTATGTTTGCCCATGCCTACCACTAACTATATATTTTAAATGAGTGGGTCTTTCTGATGACTCAACCTGTTCCATGTCTGGGGAATTCAGCTATCCGATATTGTTGAACATTGAATGATAGAACAGTTCCAGAAATGTTTGTGGGAAAGAAAGACTTATCCCAAGTTCTTCTTAAGTAAGGTGTCTCAGAGCTCATTTCTCTCACCCCTTCTATTTAACATCTACATTAAGCTTTTGGGAGAGGTCATTTGGCAACATGGGGTACAGTATCATCAATATACAGAAGATAATTATACAGCAAGCAAGGTTATCCAGGTTATTGCCTAGTGCCTAGAAATTGTAAGAGTTTGGATGGACCTGGACCTGCTATAAATCAGTCCTAGCCAGATGCTCTGGGATTTTGCCTTCCCAAAATCCACTGCATTGTCATCTATGACTCTCATCTGTGTTATATTCTTTTGGGGTTGGTATGCAATTTGGGATTTTATTTTAATTTGTTTATTTCAAAATAATTGTTATTCCTACTGGAGAAGTCAAAAGCTTGTCTGAAGAATGGCAGTGGATCAACTCGTCCCATGTTGGTGAATCTTTTTAGCACCGAGTGCCGAAATGGTAATGCACTGGGAGTTTCGGAAACCAAAAGAATGTGTGGGAACGCTGGAAACAGGAAGAGCAGCTCCCCAACGCGCATGTGCAGGAGTGCCAGAAATAAGAAAAGCAGCGCTTTCAGTTTCTGGCATGCACATGTGTGCTGATCACCTGGTCTTCTGGTTTCTGGCACGCATGTGCGTGTCAAGACCAGCTGGCTGGCATGCATGTGCGTGCAGGAAACAAGCTCAACTTTCTGGCACGTGGATGTACATCAGGAAGCTGCACTTCCAGTTTCCAGCACTTCTGCGTGACCAGTTGGACGGCATGCATGTGAACATTGGAACCCGGAAAAGCAACGGGCGATGGCTGGTGTGCCCAGAGAGATGGCTCTGTGTGCCACTTCCGGCACATGTGCTATAGGTTTACCATCACTGAATTATTCCTTTAAAAAATAGTGCTGCCTGCCTGTTAAATATATATATATATATAGCTGCCCTTCAGTTCTACCCTTTCTCTCTCACTTCCCATTAAGTAGCATTACAATCCAACCATTTGCAGAAATTATTGCTATGCTTTTTTTTTCCTGACTAAGAGCTGTCAGGTCCTTCTCGCATAATAAATATTCTCAGCTCCTTTTTGACATTGATGCCATTCTTCTGTAGAGTAGTAAAGCTGTCTTCCTTTCTGCATTTACATCACAAATTCTGACAGGGCCTCAAGGGTTAAATTGGATTCGTGCTTCTTTAAGGACTTTTGCAACAAAAGTCTAGGAGATGGCCATGTCTAATGACTCAATCCCTTTTTTCCTTGCTTCCTAGCTGTACTTTTAAAATTGCCTAAGATGTGGATGGTTTTGTCATTAATCAGAACCAGTGATCTATTGAAGTGAAGGATCATCCTGCTAAACAGAAAATGCTCAGCTTCAAAAATAGTGAGTTTCAAAACCTTAGACATCTTAAGGCAATTGTGAATGACTAATAGCAGCCAGTTTCTTTCCCAGTTTGATTTCAGTCATTGTATCACTTAGCCAATAATAGATACAGTCTGATGCTGATTGGGGCATCAGAAAGAACAAGATGGGATTATTATTTAAATTTAGATTCTGAGGGCTGCTTGGCACTATCCAGATAAGTGTAAAAATAGCTTTTTTTTCTTCTGCAGTAATCCCAGTTTGCTGAATGAATTGATGATTTAACTTCTCTGAGCCATCTTTGTCCTTATGCTAAATAAGACCATTCACTAAATTAGTCGGCACAGAATCAAAACACTTTTCCAGGTACAAGTAGCATCTTTGCAAATAGATTTTATGTCCATATGGGATTCTAAAATTGGAACATTCTTTAAAATGTTTAGCATGTCAGCTCTTACAAATCAAGACTATTAATATATCCATTATTTCAGATCTTTCCGCATATCATTTGCTTAAAAAGCTATTTCTTCAGTCTTGGCAACTTGAAATCTTCCCATTATCTGTGAGAATGGAATCTAGAGAACTGCAGTTCATTCTCCACATTCAATTTTGTAGCAAATTGCAAATCCCATGTTTGTTGAATTAGCCAGTCATCTTCTCCCATCTCCTTCCCTTTTTTTTTAATTTTCCTCTATGCATCCCTTTTTCTCATTTACTATTTTGCTTTGATGAAGATCTTTAATTGGTCTAATAAATATATACCCTAATATCTGTTTTCCTCTAACACTAGAGTGACCCTGGGAAAGATAAAACTTGGAAAATCCAAGGTGAAAATTAGTATTTAAAAGCAGTCATTGGTTTACTAATGCTGAGAAGTTTGTGTAAATCAAAGCACTGACTTCCTTCAGTCAATGAGTCTTTCAAAACTGCAATGCCCATGACTTTAATTTAGAATTAGTATTTCTCTGAGTGTCCATTATGTTTACACCCTAAAATAATTCACTAATATGTATGCAGTTATACCTTTATATTAGAGGTTCATTTTATGCTAAGCACAATTCACAAGAAGTGAGAAAAGCTAAATAGAACAAGCAGCAATTTAGAGATGAAACACAAAACCTAGCACAATTCTCTTTGACCTTTTTGTGCTAACCTTCTTCCTCTGACAAGTGAAATATTGCTTAGAATATAAAATCTAGAAAATTATAGCTGAATGGTACATTTACATCCACTTGGCTCTCTGGATCTTTGAAAAGAACAGAAAGGTTAAAAGGAATTTCCCCATACTTAAAGGGGGAAAAAGACACTGTATTGGTAGTAAAGCATTTTAGATTAACATTTCAATACAAACAGATTGATTGTATTTTTGGAACCATTTTTTTTTGAAGAAATGGCCAACTTCAGACATTCTTTAGAGAAACAATTTACCTGAATCAGGGGTGCATGCCTTCTTCCATGCTAAGTTTGCCCTTGATCTTTCAATGACATTTTAGAATAATTTGCTACCATAAAATATTGATGGATTTAAGCAAAAAAACAACAACACCTAATTTACATTAGCTGTTATAACTAATTTGCAAGTTAATTCAAATTGAATTTCTCATACCCTGATGATGATGGTGTTGTCTGTTCAATTGAGTGCAACAGTTGGCAATTCTATGGGCCAAGTGTCTATACATCTTCCAATCTTGCACTACTTTTTTGAGTTGTTCTATGCTCTGGCTGATGTCAGCTTTGATGGTGTCCAGCCACTATGTTCTTTGACAGCCTGGTTTCCTTGTACCACTCTTCCAAACATAAATGCTTTTTCCAGTGAATTAAATACTAGACTAGGCTAATCTAACCTATATATTCATGATGTTATTAAATTTGGATTATTTGACTTAACAATTAAAGAAAATCAAGTATATTAACTCATAGATGCAGTCCAAATTTCTAAATAGCTCCTTGTTGTGGCCTATTGGCCACTGGCCCCTCCAAGAGTCGAATCAGAGGAAGAGGAGGAGGTGTGGGAGTCAAGGTCAGCATCAAGGCAACCTGAAAGCTTTGAAGGGGAAGAGGGAATGGAGCTGGCAGAGACAGAGACAGAGCCTGGGCCATCCAACGGCCCTCAGATGAAGAGTCAACAGCCCCAAAGACTGGAGTGGATGATGAGGAAGAGGAGGAACAGCTGGGTCTAGTGCCTGACCCACCAAAGCTCAGAAGGCAGAGGAAAACTGGAAATCCATGGGGAGATTCTTGGGAAGGAAGAGCTACCTCTGCTAGCGAAGCCCCATCCTATTTGGGGATAAAAGGCAGGGGGGAGAGGTGAATAGATGTGGCAGACAACTATTCATCTCCCTGCCAGACAAACTTGTTAGCTTGCGGTGAGAGAGAACCTTTTTGCTGGGGCTGCTGGCGCTCCTAATAAAGGAATCTTTGAGTTAACTTCAGAGGGTTTGTCGTTTTTGGGGAGCTGAGTCAGAACATCCCTTAAAATTGAATTCTTAGAGATAAAATACTTATTCAAATTATTGTCCAGATCAATATGTAACTGATACACAATATATCTCCTTTGGATTTCTATTATCTGTATTTTTTTGGCCAATGTAAAAGTGAAGGATATTCATTTCTTTCCCTCCCATATTAGTTTTCAAATTATTTTTATATATACCGGTAGGTAGTCCTCAACTTTTGACCACAACTGAACCCGAAATTTGTGTTGCTAAGAAAGACAGTTGCCCCATTTTATGACCTTTCTTGCCACAGTTGTTAAGTGAATTGCTGTAGTTGTTAAGTTACTAACAGGGGTGTTAATTGAATCTGTCTTCCCCATTGGCTTTGCTTTCCAGAAGGTCGCAAAAGGTGATCACATGCCTCCAGGATACTGCAGCCATCATAAATATGACCCAGTTGCCAAGTGTCTGAATTATGATCATATGATCATTGGGATGCTGCAATGGTCACAAGAGTGAAAAATGGTCATGCCATTGTAACTTCAAATGGTCACTAAGTGAATAATTGTAAGTCAAAGACTACCTGTAAGTCAAAAGACAAAATCAGAAACTAATAAATCTTTCAGAATATGTAATATGCAAAATTACTTAGTCCAAAAGGAACATCACCACGTCATTGAAATCAGCGGTACATTTTGAGCATTCAACTTTTCAACAAATAACTGAACCCATCTTTTCCCTTTAAAAAGTCACACGCCCAGAAGATGAGAAATAATTATTTATACTTCATGCAAGAATTCATATCCAACGGGCTGTTTCTTTTCAGATATGCAAGATTAAGAAAAGCATTGAAAAGGGAAAAAAAACTATTAGGCAGAAGAAGTTAAAAGCAATAGAGGAGAGAAACAGAAAAAACATATGTATATTTAAATCTGATCATTATGAGATTTAAGAGAGAGAAATGTACAGTTGGGGAAAAGGAATCAAATTTCCTTTTTGTTGGAAAAAAACAAATCATATACAGAGGTTTGAGATAGGAGGTTTTTCTGCTTGGTGAAAGCACGTGGGAAACGTTTCCTGAAATTGTACTGGGCCACAAACTGAATTAATTTAGCAGAGGTGCATATCTGCAGAAAAGATAAATGTTATTTTAGATATGTCAAAAGAAATATACGGCTTGGAACAGGTACAAAGGAGAGAAGCAAGATGATCAGGAGGAGTGAAAGCAAATCCTACAAGAGAGATTGAGGTCAGTGAGAATGTTTAGCCACAAGGAAATATTTGTTTATTAATCTTTATACCCTTGGTGATTATTAAAAAAAAACAAAACACAAGTTGGGTTGATATGATAATGTACTTCAGATACCTGAAAGACACACAGAAAAACACCACAGCCTTTTCTCTAATCTCCCAAGAGACTGGATGAGTGATAGGAAGTAGGTAGGAAGTTAAATGTTAGGAAAAGCAGCTTAACAGCAAAAACATTTTTATAGAGGGACCAAGTGCCTGGAGAAGAAGTGGATGACCCTCACTAGATGTATTTAAACAGAAGTCGGCACAATGATATGTTTGGAATATTTTAATTGGATTATTGACCTGTATTAGAATGTACATGTAGTTGTCTCTTGAAAATCTATGGTCCAACTTTGAATTAGGGTTCTTTTGGGAAAGTAGTTGTTGTTCAGTCATTAAGTCATGTCTGACCCTTCACAAACTCATGGATCACAGCACAGCAGGTTCCACCACAGTGATGGAATTTAATTTTTTTTTACTACCAGTTCTGTGGGCGTGGCTTGGTGGGTGTGGCAGAGTAAGGTTACTACAAAATCCTAATTTCCTCCCGATCAACTGGGACTTGGGAGGCAGAGGATAGATGGGGGTGGGGCCAGTCAGAGGTGGTATTTATCAGTTCTCCTAACTACTCAAAATTTCCACTACTGCTTGTCCAGAACTGGTCAGAACCTGCTGAATACCACCTCTGCTCCACCCCTGTGCCCCACTGTCTCCTAGAGTCTGTCCAAACCCAGACCCACTATATCAGTGTTTCTCAACCTTGGTGTCTTGAAGTCCTGTGGACTTCAACTCCCAGAATTTCCCAGCCAGCTGGGGGTTCTGGGAGTTGAAGTCCACAGGACTTCATGTCACAAAGGTTGAGAAACACTGCATTATATTGATGACACTACAAAAAACCATCTCATTGTTTGCTGTTCCCTTTTCCTTTTTTCTTCAATGGAAAAATAGTAATTATTACTAAATAGGCAATTGAATATGGAAATTGTCAAATACAAATGCTTTCTTGGGGGAAGGTTTTCCTCTTTGTTGGCAAAGTATAAGTATTCACCCTCTCTGACCTCCAAAAAATTTGCACCCTCTGCAAATTTTGATCAGCATTGTCAATAAAATTCATACTCTGGATTCTTAAAACATGTTGGGCTATAACTCACACCATTCCCAATCAGGATAGTGTGTGTTGTATCCTTTGTATGTGAAGGGCACTTAATTGTGGGAGATGATGACATGTTTAATAGAAAACAGAGAAAAATCCTTGATTCCCAACAGGAATTGCAATGTACTTAAGTATAAAAATATAATATATTTGTTTTAAGGCTGTACAAGTTTTTCTCACAGCATTATTGAGGCTTAAGTCATGCAATGCAGTCTAAAAAGAAATGTTAATGTAATAGTAGTAGTTGTAATTAGCACTCAGGCTCTAGGGTTGTGATGGTTTTAATACAAGAGATCATGATAATAAAAGTGCAAGTGTTTATTTGGTAAGAAGAGAAGGAGCTGCATTTCCTGCTTTAAAGAGGATAGTTACATTATACATGCCTATATTATCTTCTGCAGTATGGGGGACAAGCAGGCTGCATTTGTATATACTTGTATTTACTGGTAATCAATTTTTCTAAAACACCAAACTGCCTCAAATCCAGAAGAACCTGCATTTTAGTATATGAGAGGAGGTGTTTTTATTTCCTCCTTGCGACATTTCCCTGCCAGCAAATACTTTTCCACTTTTTATTTTTAATCCCTTTAAATGTTCCAACAGGAAAAGATGTAAGTAATAAAGGCATCTGCAATGGCCCCAAAGAATCTCATCATTTGAACAATCTCTTGAGCTTTATCGTTTGATTACCATCGGGCAAAAAGCCCTTCAGAAGGTTTCTGTATGCAGTGCCTAGAATCATCTCTGGTGTAAAATAGCAGCCCACTGAATTGCTCCAATATATTTGCAGTTCGGTTTTTAAACAGGTTATTTCCACTCTACACTCAAAATGGAAAACAATCTTGCACATTAAAAAAAGGGATCGAGGTTTGGATCAAGCAGCTGTGGCTACCACCTTGATTTTTCTGACCTGCTTGAGCCTCTGGCAATTAGTTAGAAATGAAAAGATCCCTTGAATCCAGCTATTGGCAATGCCAGCCATGGGATTTTCACCCAAGTCTTAAATCAGTCTTGTATGGCTACCGTTTTTCTTATTGGAAATTGCTGGAAGATTATTGTTGTTATATTGGACATTAAAGTAAGTAATGTATTATGAACCAAAACACATATCTGGGATTCCTCTCCCATCCGGGGCACTTTTCTTTTGCTGTCCTCTTGCCTTCTTTCGGCTTTTTCTTTGATATCATATGTCTTTTTTAAACTGAAAGCCAGAAGCCTGGGAATTATCTTGATTTTACTATTACTTTTCTGAAGTAATTTTCTGAATATAACTGCTTCCTATAAATACTTCCTTGTGAATTCAAAAGAATGTGTTTAAAAATCTCCAGATGATCACATTTCTCTAGCAGAAGGAGGAGCTGAGTTCAGAAGTTCAGAAGCCTTCAGAAATTGTGGATGCTCCATCATTGGGGACTTTCAAAAAGAGACTAGATAGCCATTTGTCTGGAATGGTATAGAGTCTCCTGCTTGAGCAGGGGGTTAGACTAGAACCATGATGGTGAACCTATGGCACATGTGACAGAAGTGGCACACAGAGACATCTCTCTGGACACACAAACTGTCACCCGTTGCTCTTCTGGGTTCTGGCGCACCGGCCAGCTGGTCTTCACGCACACAGGAGTGCCAGAAACCAGAAGAGCAGCCGCCCGGTGTATATGCGCATATTGGGAAGATGATGTTCCAGTTTCCAGCACGCTCATGTGCACTGGCCGTCTGTTCTTCTGGTTTCTGGAATGCATGCATGCACAAAGACCAGCTGGAAGATCAACTTTCTGGTGTGCACATGTGCACTACGTGCCGAAAAGGTTCACCAACAGTGGGCTAGAAGATCTCTGAGGCCCATTTCAACACTATTATTCTGTGTTCTATGTTCCATTCAGAAAAAAGGCAGGTTATTTCCCCTTCTTGGCATTTCTCCTAAAATCAACAGGGTGCACACTCTTTTGCCTCTTCTGATTCCTGTTCTTTGAAGTGATCAGAAAACCGTTTCTGAGAAGGAGTATAAGCTAGTAGTAATTGTAGATTAGTATTGTTGAACTTGAGGGCAATTTTGCAGTGACTCATAGGCTTTGTGTTCAACACTGATTAGTGATACTCTGCTAGACCTCGGATCTTGGGCAAGAAGCAATATTCTATTGTGTTTGTGCTTCGCTCCAATTCTTAAGTCATAAAACTGTCTGTCAAAAAACCCATTGAATTTGAGAAAGAAAATAATAAAAGGTATATATAAATTAAAGTCAGAATAATAACCTGCTTTGTATTTCCACAGGCCTAGGTCTTTCTATACTAAGAAATTAAAGGGGCTTCTAGGGTCATTGGCGTATTTGCACATGGAAATACATGTCCATCTTGAAGGGCAATGCTTTCACTTTCCAGACAAAGAAAAGCCATTTCGCAGCTGCTATCAGTGCTATCAGAACAGGATGCCCTGGTATAATGGAAATAAATTGGAACAATGTTAAGAATTCCTCTAAACCAGATCCAGGTTAAAAGAGTATGATCACAATGTCTGGCAAATTTCTGTACCATTAATAGAAATGTTTGAGACAGAAAGGAAAATTAAGAAACTTTCTATTACAATATTTAAGACTGTTTGAATATATTTTCTTGTACATTATAAATGTTTTCTTTATGCCATCTACTACAGTGAGTTTCTTTTCCCAAGTACAGTAATATTAGGCAAATCATTTGCCATTTCATTTTCTTTGTGCCCAATTTCACAAACTTCTTTCATGGCCTAAGATCAGGCACATTGAGATGGATCCGAGGAGACTCTCTTGAGTTTAACGCAACCAGATTCAATACATATTTAGTCAGAAGTAGACCTGGCTAAACTGAATGTGCACCGAATTGTAGCATTGGACATTGCCTTAAGAAATTTGGGGGAGAGAAGTTTAAATAAGAATGAAAGTCCAGTGAACTACGTATGATTTAACTTCATATACTTGTGCTGAAGGAAATGTCAAAGCCTGGTCTGTTATATCCCCTCAAAAATAAGTTTCCAAGTGTTCAAGATGGCGTACTTGCAGATTCTGAAGGGTTCTGAAGGGTTAAGGAAAACAGCCAAACACAGAGATGGTTTGAAAATGCAGTTTATCTTCCTCCGGCACCAACTGACCAACAAAGCACTAAGGCAATGAATAAATTGTCAGAGCTGACATCCGGTACTCCCCACCACTTTTTATACTTAATTGGTATTTATTTATTATTTATTTATTAATTAGACTTATATACCGCTTCATAGGGCTTTCAGCCCTCTCTAAGCGGTTTACAAATTTTTTTAGCAAATTGAGTCAGCAACTTGCCCCCACAGTCCGGGTCCTCATTTCACCCACCTCGGAAGGATGGAAGACTGAGTTGACCTTGAGCCGGTGAGATTTGAACCGCTGAACTGCAGATCGAGTCAGCTAAAGTGGCCTGCAGTACTGCACCCTAATCACTGCGTCACCTCGGCTCTTCTAGGCTAAACCCCACCCGTGCACTCACGCACACCCATCACCTCGTGACCCAGAGTGAAAATCACCTGGCAATCAGTCATGGCTTGTTCTCAGGCAGTTATCACTTATGGATAGTTCTCAGCTGGATCGCCGCTGGTAAACACGATTCCTGGCAGCTCCCACAGCTTTCCCACCCGAATGGCAGCTCCGGGCCTGAAACCTAATTGTATGCAGTGAGGAGAGTGTATTGTGGTTATGTTTGGAAACAAATATACAAAAGATAGAGCTGCATGTTTGCAATTTATGATATGTTTTCGGGAGTAGGTTTTTTAAACTACTGAATTGCAGCAATTATTTCTGAGTAAAAATCAGTGTCCTGTGTAACTATTTACCTAGCAATCTTTCACAGTTTAATGTAATTCTCTTTTATTATCTATTGTTTATTGTTTGAATATTTTAATGCTATATTAGGGCTATTTTAAGTCAGTAGCCTTTGGGTGTATTAAATAATTGATTCACCTTTGAAAAACTGAAAGATTGTTGGAAATAAAATATACAACTCAGAGTTGTTTTGGTTTCTAACTTTATGTTGCTCTTCCTGTTAGGATACAAATCCAGTGGCATAGAGCCGAGGTGGCGCAGTGGTTAAATGCAGCACTGCAGGCTACTTCAGCTGACTGCAGTTCTGCAGTTCGGCTGTTCAAATCTCACCGGCTCAGGGTTGACTCAGCCTTCCATCCTTCCGAGGTGGGTAAAATGAGGACCCAGATTGTTGTTGGGGGCAATATGCTGACTCTGTAAACCGCTTAGAGAGGGCTGAAAGCCCTATGAAGCGGTATATAAGTCTAACTGCTATTGCTATTGCTATTGCTATGGTCTTCAGCACCTTCTAACCACAAGGGAGTGATCAGGTGTCAATAGAGAAGTTTTTTTTTTTTGCTGTTTAATCATGTCTGATATTCAGAGACTGCCTGGACAAGTCCCTGCAATTTTTGACAAGGTTTGTTATTGCCTCCATCCAAGGGCTGAGAGAACATGACTGGCCCCAAGTCACCCAGCTGGCTCTGTGCCCAAGATGAGACTATAATTCACAGTCTCTCCTGGTTCCTAATTTGATGCCTTAACCACAACACCAAATTAGCTCTCATATAAAGAGTTAATGCAAGTCAAGAAAATTAATTTGTGTCCTCTCTTTATCCATCTTTCTGCCTGCTTTTTATCTAAGGCCGTGGTGGCAAACCATGGGACACAGGGCCTCACTGGCTCCTCTTCCACATTCCTGTGCACACATGCGCACTGGTCAGCTAGCCTTTGTGCGCAGAAGAGCAGCATTCCGGCCTTTATGCATGTGCTGGCACCCAAACTTCTAGGTTTCTGTCGCACACAAGCAAGACAGCCAGCTGTTCGTCAGGCATGTGCCCACGCCAGAAACCAGAACTTCATATGCGTGTTGGAATACTGGCACTCCAGCACGCGAAGGCCAGCAAGCCTGTGTGGTCCAGATGGGACTGTTTTGTGTGCCATTTCCAGCCTGCAGGTCGGCACACGGTGATGTAAAAGGTTAGCAATCACTGATCTAAGGGGTTGTGAATATGAGGTCACTTCTTTTTGCCTTTTTTCCCAAGAATGTAGTTATCTGAGTGCTACATTTAGCTTACAGTATCCCTATAATTTACTAACTTTGAAAGCTGTATCCATTTTGTACTAAGAACAAGCCCTGCTTCAGTAATTCTTACTAAAGTTGGATTCTACTCCCAAGAACAATCATGGGCCCACACAAAAAGTTCCACCTCCAATCCCTTCTATCGCTTTTGTTATTCATTCATTTTTTTCATTTTATTGGAAATTTATATGCCGCCCTTTTCCCTGAGGGGACTCAGGGCGGCTTACAACAGTAAAGGGAAGGGAGTGCAAGACAAGACTTAAAAAGAAAAGAATCGTGATTAAAAAAAAAAAAAAAAAAAAAGCCCCATGTAGAGCACATTGCAGTATTCCAGCCTAGAGATCACAAGGGCTCGAGTGACCGTTGTGAGAGCCTCCCGGTTCAGGTAGGGCCGCAACTGGCGCACCAGGCGAACCTGGGCAAATGCCCCCCTGGTCACAGCCGACAAATGGTGGTCAAAACTCAGCTGTGGATCCAGGAGGACTCCCAAGTTGCGGACCCTATCTGAGGGGAATAAATTTTGCCCCCCCAGCCTGATTGGTGGAACGTTAGCCAAATTTTTGGGAGGAAAACACAACAGCCACTCGGTCTTTTCCGGGTTGAGTACCAGTTTGTTAGCTCTCATCCAGTCTTTAACAGCCTCAAGGCCCCGGTTCATCACGTCCACCGCTTCATTGAGTTGGCACGGGGCGGACAGATACAACTGAGTATCGTCCGCATACTGGTGGTATTTTATCCCGTGCCTTCGAATGATCTCGCCCAGCGGTTTCATGTATATGTTAAATAGCAGGGGGGACAGAACCGAACCCTGCGGCACCCCATAGGTTAGGGGCCTCGGGGACGATCTCTCCCTCCCCACCAACACCGACTGCGACCTGTCCGAGAGGTAGGAGGAGAACCACTGTAAAACAGTGCCGCCCACCCCCACCTCCCGCAGTCGTCGCAGAAGGATACCATGGTCGATGGTATCGAAAGCCGCTGAGAGGTCGAGGAGAACCAGGATGGACGCATAGCCTCCATCTCTGGCTCTCCAGAGATCATCGGTCAATGCGACCAAAGCGGTTTCAGTGCTGTAACCGGGCCTGAAGCCAGACTGGAAGGGGTCAAGGTAGTTAGCTTCCTCCAAGGTACGCTGAAGCTGTAAGGCCACCACCTTCTCAACAACCTTCCCCAGAAAGGGGAGGTTGGAGACTGGACGATAGTTGTTAAGAACTGCTGGATCCAAGGACGGTTTCTTCAGGAGGGGCCTCACCACCGCCGCCTTAAGCGCGGTGGGGAGGTGTCCCTCCCGAAGAGAGGCGGTAACAACCGCCTGGATCCAGCCTCGTGTCACCTCTCTGCTGTTGGCAGTCAGCCAAGAGGGACACGGGTCCAGTATGCAGGTGGAGGAACTCACAGCTCGCATAGCCTTGTCCACATCCCCGGAGGCAACATCCTGAAACTCAACCCAGAGATGGTCTACCAAGTTATTCCCCTGTGTCCCGGCTGGATCTGCAGGGGTGGAGTCCAGTTCCGATCGAAACCGAGCAATTTTGTCCGCCAAGAACTGACTATATTCCTCAGCCTTACCCTGCAGGGGGTTCCCCGTCTCCCTCCTATTTAGGAGGGAGCGGGTTAGCCTGAACAGGGCGGCTGGGCGAGACTCGGCGGACGCTACCAAGGAGGCAATGTGTGATCTTTTGGCAGTTCTCAATGCCCAAATATACTCCTTGGTGCAAGCTGTCAACAGTGCTCGGTTCGATACGGACCTGTCGGATCTCCACCGGTGCTCTAGGCGTCTCCTCCGGCGCTTTATCTCGCGGAGCTCCTCGGTGAACCAAGGGGGTCTCCGCGAGCCGCTGACCCGGAGGGGCCGTAGTGGCGCAATTCGGTCTAGAGACTCTGATGCCGCCGAGTGCCAGGCCGCAGCAACAGTCTCCGCCGAACTGTGGGCGAGAGCATCTGGAATAACCCCAAGCTCCGTCTGGAACCTAACAGGGTCCATCAGTCGCCTGGGGCGGAACCACCTGGTCGGTTCCTCCTCCCTACGGTGGGGGTTTGGCCTCCGGAAGTCTAGCCTCAGTAGGTAGTGGTCTGACCACGACAGGGGAATGATCTCATTTCCCCTCAGACCAAGATCATAACTCCACTGCTCCGAGAGGAATACGAGGTCGAGTGTATGTCCTGCCAAGTGGGTAGGGCCTCGAATTACCTGGGTCAGGCCCATGGCTGTCATGGAGGCCATGAACTCCTGCGCTCCATCAGAGTGTTCACCGAGCGAAGGCAAATTGAAGTCCCCCAGAACCATTAGTCTAGGGAACTCAATTGCTAGCTCGGCTATTGACTCGAGGAGCGCAGGGAGGGCCGCTGCAACGCAGTTGGGAGGCAGGTACGTTAGCAGCAAACCCACTTGACCCTTGAGGTCCAACTTCACTAGCAGGGACTCACACCCGACAAGCTCCGGAGCAGGGATCCTACGAGGAGCTAAAGACTCCCGGACTACAATAGCCACACCGCCACCCCTTCCCTGGGCTCTCGGCTGATGAAGCACCTGAAACCCGTCTGGGCACAGCTCTACGAGGGGGACTCCTCCCTCCGTGCCCAGCCATGTTTCAGTAATACATGCCAGGTCTGCCCCCTCGTCTACAATCAAGTCCCGGACGAGGGGAGCCTTATGGATAACAGACCTGGCATTTAGCGACAGCAGCCTGAGACCAGGGTCCTGATCGCTCACGCCATCTGACCTTGGAGTGGGACTCATAGGGCCGGAAGGAGGGATCTCTGCAATATAGCGAACCCTCCTTCCCCTATAATGGCCAGCCCTAAAGTCCCCGCCATATCTGCCTCTCCCTGTTATGACCGCAATGCTCCGACTCTCTCCCGTGGGCATAATTCCCCCAACCACCCCAATGGCCCCCGCTTGCCCCGCCAGGTCCTCCGAATCATTCATACTCAAACTCTCACACAAACAGTCCTCACTGATAGAATTAAAACACAAATACAGCTAAATAAAAATAAAAGTGAGATCATTCATACAACCAGACAATCCCATGCACTCAACATACCAGTTAAAATTAGAAAATGATAGGGTTGCGCAGGTTCAAGATAGTATTAAGTTCGTAATAGTCCAACGTAATAATCCACCCTCTCCTGAGGGGGGGGGGTCACACCCTAATGGGGGGCTCCACTCTTCTCCTTCTGCTATGCCCCAAAGAAAAGTCCACAGCCGGAAGGTCAAAGTTCGATAGTATACAAGGCAATCGTGTGTAATAAAGGGAAGGCAAAAATGCCTGATGTTTATAAGCAAAGATTGTTCAGTCTTATTCCCTTTAAAGTCCCAAAGAAAGTCAGCGGACCACATAGGAGAAAATCTATTTCCTAGGGTTATATAGTGTCCATAGTCCGGTGGGCCAAGATCTGAAGCTGGCCCCAGCTGCTCAGGGTGAAGGGGAGGAAAGCGATGGTTTTCTTGATACCCAAACCTTGTCCCTACTGCTGCCATCATCTGTTGTTCCCAATATTCCGGTGGAATGCTGAGCCTTGTAAAAATCCCGGGACCAAATCCTTCCAGGGGGCTCCGTTGGTAGTACGAATGGACTCCGGAGGCTCTAGATATCTTTAGACTTTAGCACTGGCTTCCGAGGAACAGAAAGCCAGGCAGCCATCCGAGTCCCGCGCATGCGCAAACAGCAGCAACCTCTTAGTAATTAAAACCAAAGTTTAACAAAAAGAAAACTCATCCCAGATGGAAAGAGGGGGGGTAAATACCCCCTTCAGCAGCTGGGTCCAGGCGTTCTCAAGGGGCCTCAGCAACCGGAAAGTTAATCAGGCTTCCTCCCGAACCAACATCAGCAGGCAAGCGGCACAGCGGCGATCACAGCCGCGGCAGCCAGATAGTAAATGCAAGGGGAGGTCGGATTTCACAGACCAGCTGGGCTGCGGTGTTGGGCGGCTCAGCGGAATCCACGATACCGGCGTCTTTCGGAGGTGGCAGCCTTGGGGAGTAAAAACTCAGCGGTCCACTGCCACCCCCAGGACCGGGAGATGTTCACACTACTTCAATTCCCTCGGCTCGCCGCCAAAGCTCAATTCCTTCTCTCTACGGGGGTTTTGCCAGCGGGAGGTCGGATTTCACGGACCAGCTGGGCCGCGGTGTTGGGCGGCGTCAGCGGAATCCACGATGCCGGCGTCTTTCGGAGGTGGCAGCCTTGGAGAGTAAAATTCAGCAGTCCACTGCCACCCCCAGGACCAGGAGAAGTTCACGCTGCCTCAGCTCCCTCGGCTCGCCTCCAAAGCTCAATTCCTTCTCTCTACGGGGGTTTTTTCTCTGTACGGAGCCAGAGCGAAGAACTCGGCAGACATCTTCCTCACGCATTATGATCCTGCAAAGCAAAGTGGAATTGAGGTAAGCAGACAAAACTGTCATTACCCGTAGTTCTCAACCAGAATTTCCATTGCCAGTAATGCAGTTTCGGTTCCACCACAAAACCGCGTTCGACTAAAGCGCGCTCGACAAAACCGCGTAGCTGACGTCATCACAGCGTGACGAAAAAAGCACGCTGCGAACGCTAAAGCTAAAATTAACCCCTAAACCTAAACCTAACCCCCCTAAACCTAATCCTAAACCTAACCCTAAACCTAACCCTTAACCTAACCCTAAACCTAACCCTAAACCTAACCCTTAACCTAACCCTAAACCTAACCCTAAACCTAACCCTTAACCTAACGCTAAACCTAACGCTAACCCTTAACCTAACCCTAAACCTAACCCTAACCCTTAACCTAACCCTAAACCTAACCCTAAAACTAACCCTTACCGTAACATGAATCGGCTTGCTTTCAAAGCGCTATTTAAAGCGCCCCTTTTTCTCCGCGGTCGCTGTTGTCACCCTGCTGATGACGTCAGCGACGCGGTTTAATCGGGCGCGCTTTAGTGGAGCGCGGTTTTGTCGTGCCACGGTTTTGTCGAGTGAATCATACTCAACTTTACAAGCTTTTTTTTGCTGTGATTGTTAAGTGAATCAATATGATGGAGGCAAGGTGGCAAAGTGGTTAGAACACGGAGAGGGTGCTGTGGGTTCACCTGGGTTCAGGAGAAACCACATCTAACGTTATGGCTGGTTTTGAGAACCTCCAAATCCAACCCCTGGCTGGCCCTGTCCAGCCCAGCCCCTCCCTCTCACCCCACCCCTCCCAGAAGTCTCTACATGGCCAGTTTTGGATGTAAGGTAAGTGCAGGGCCTGCGTGGAGGCTCAGGCAGGAGGAAAAACAGGCTTCCCCAAAGTTCCAGAAGTTCGGAAATGGGCCCATTTCCGGCCTCCGGAGGGTTTCCAGAGCCCAGGGGAGACAGTTTTTGCCCTCCCAAAGGCTTGAGGAAAGCCTCCGGAACCTGAGGAGGACGAAAACACCCCCCTTCCTGCTGTGGTGCAGGAGACTGACTAAGCCACGCCAGCCTTGGCCACGCCCACCTAGCAACTGCACAGAGAAAACGTTGCCGAAATTTTTGAAGCCCACCCCTGGGTTAGAGTGCAGTACTGCAGGCTACTTTAGCTGACTGCTAGCGCCCATTCGTCAGTTCAAATGTCACCGATTCAAGGTTGACTCAGCCTTCCATCCTTCCAAGGTGGGTAAAATGAGGACCCAGATTGTTGGGGGCAATATGCTGACTCTGTAAAACCGCTTAGGGAGGGCTGTAAAAGCACTGTGAAGCACTATATAAGTCTAAGTGCTATTGCTATAGCTACTAAGGGAATCATACAGTTGTTAAGGAAATTTGGCTTCCTCCATTGACTTTGCTTGAGAAAAATCATAAACGGTGACCACATCACTATGGAGTGCTATAACTGTTACAAATAAATGCCACTTGCCAAGTTTTGGGGACATGACCATGGGGATGCTTTGAGGATCATATGGTCAAGGACTGATTGTCAGTCCCTTATTTCAGTACCATTGTAACTTCAAACAATCCCTAAATCAGTGTTTCTCAACCTTGGTCACTTGAAGATGTCTGGACTTCAACTCCCAGAATTCCCCAGCCAGCATTCGATGTCCAGACATCTTCAAGTGGCCAAGGTTGAGAAACACTGCCCTAAATGAATGGTTAGTAGCCAAGGACTACTTGTATAATGTGAAGTATTTTTATCACTCTATATAAAGAAGATCAGCAAATTTGAATCTATGCTAGATTCCTTCGGATATGTAACAGAGTACAGAGCTATTATCATATGCAAGTAGTCCTCGACCTACAACAGTTTATTTACTGACTGTTTGAAATTACAACGGCACTGAAAAAAGTGACATGACCATTTTTTACACTTACAACCATTGCAGCATCTTCATGGCCCTGTGATTTACATTTGGATTTTGGACAACTATTCATATTTATGACTGTGACAGTGTCCTGGGGTCATCAAATCACCTATTGGGACCTTCTGACAAGTAAAGACAATGAGGAAGGCAGATTCACTTAACAACCGTGTTACTAATTTATCAGTTTTAGTGATTCACTTAACGAATATGGCAAGAAAAGTCATAAAATGGGGCAAAACTCACTTAACAAATTTCTCACTGAACAGCATAAATCTTGGGCTGAGTTGTGGTCATAAGTTGAGGACTACATGAATAAGTATCACATGAGGCTTAGGAATAAGCTAAATGTTCAAATTCTCCTCTTGATTGGGGATACCCAATAAACTCATTTATACAACATAGGGTCTTGTTATGCACAGCAGAATTTTGGCGTCCCCATCCTGTGTCCAGTAAAATATTGTTTGTGATGGTTTCCTTTCTATTCATGATGCAGCTGTTAGTTGGTTTAGACTGGGAAACCTACTGGGTGGACAGAACAAACCAATTTCTCACTGGGTCATGTCACATTTCATTTCAATCTCAAACAAGCAAGCATGTACAAGCAACTGCCGACTGGTTTTTTGATCATTTGGCCTGACAGGTGCTCATAGATTTTGTACCTTGAAACTCAATTTTCTGGTGCCCATCTGCTGTTAAGATCAGTTTGGCTGGAGATCTGCTAGTTTACATTGTTGTTGGCTTTGGATTCATTCTGTAGATTCTCCTGAGCATGAATGATTGGAAGAGTTTGGTTCTTCAAGCTTGGCAGTGCCATTGCCATATATGGTGGGTACATTCTTTGAGTTTTTGTAGAATTAGTCAAACACACTATTGTTTTTCACTGCTATATGCTATATTTTTGGTATAGAGAAGTAAAAAACAAGCTTTACTTTACCCAGAGCTGGGAATAGAGCAAAGATTCAATTCCATAGTATTTTACTTGTCTACATTTGAATGCAAATTCTTATTAGAAGGAGATTAACTGTAACTATGGAAGCTCTATGTAACAGAATAACAGAATTGGAAGAGACCTTCTAATCCCACTCTCTGCTCAAGCAGGAGACCCTATATCATTCCAGACAAGTGGTTGTCCAGTCTCTTCTTAAAAGCTTTCAGTGATGGCGCATCCACAACTTCTGAAGCAAGTTATTTCACTGGTTAATTGTTCTCACTGTTAGGAAATTTCTCCTTAATTTTAGGTGGCTTCTCTTCTTGATTAATTTCCATCCATTGTTTTTTTTTGTCTTGCCTTCTTATGCTTTGGAAAATAAGTTGAGCCCTTTTTCTTTGTGGAAGTCCCTCAAATATTGGAACACCCCTATCATATTACCTCTAGTTCTTCTATTCACTAGATTAGACACACCAAATTTTTGCAACCGTTCTGCATATGTTTAAAACCCCTAATTATCTTCGTTGCTCTTTTCTGCACTCTTTCCAGTCTCTCCACATCTTTTTTATATATGGTGACCAAAAAAGTTATAAAGTGATACTAATATTTCACCTGATCTTGAAGTATTAGCACCACTTTATAAAGCCTTGGTAAGACCACACTTAGAATACTCCGTGTGTGGCAACGTAGCAATGGCCATTAAATAACATGAGGTGGGCAGCCTAGGTTAATACTAGAATGCATGTATTAAATGTGTGTGATCCGAGATTCAATCTCCAAGTAGACGAGATTTCAGCTGAGCTGAAAAGTTGAGTGTCTCAGGTCTTGGATAGTTCGCTATGAATTTCATAGATTTACTAAGCCTTGGATGTTTAAGTTTGTTTTCTGAGGGGAAAAATGCCTCAGTTTGCACAATATGCTGAACCGTGAACAGTACATTAAAACGTAAACTAAATGCTATATTCATGAATCATTTATGAATTTATTTATTTATATCCTGCCTTTATTATTTTTACAAATAACTTAAGGTGGCAAACATGCCTTATACCTTCTTCCTCTTACTTTCTCCACAACAACAATTCTTTGAGATGAGGTGAGCTGACTGCCCCAAGGTCACTCAGCTGGCTTTCATGGATAAGGTGGGATTCAAACTTAAGTTCTCCTGATTTCCAGTCTGGTGCCTTAACCACTAGACCAAGCAAGCTCAAAATAATGGTCAGGTTAACCCAACAGGTTAAGAAAGGAAATGGTTTGGTTGCCTCCTTTTTAATAGTAGTTTTATTAAACATTACTGTTACAACAATAAAACTAATACAAACTACAAGCATATATAAAAAAATAAAAATAAAAGGTGCACAAAAGAAAAAAGAAAGTAAAAACAGAAAAATAATAAAGAAAAATAAGAATATAGTATAAGAAAAGAAAAGAAATATACAAAGAAATGATTTTCCTCTTTATCACAAAGTTAAACAATTTTAGTAACTTGTCACCTTTTCTTGTTGTTGTTATTGTTAGTTGTGAAGATGTGTCTCACCCATTGTGGCCCCATGTACAATGTTCCTCCAGGCCTTCCTGTCCTCTACCATCTCCCTGAGTTCATTTAAGCTCACGTTGACTACTTCGGTGACTCCATCCAGCCACCTCATTTTCTGTTGTCCCATTCTTCTTTTGCCCTCAATCTTTCCCAGGATTAGGCTCTTAGAGCCGAGGTGGCGCAGTGGGTAGAGTGCAGTACTGCAGGCTACTTCAGCTGACTGTTATCTGCAGTTCAGCGGTTCAAATCTCACCAGGCTCAGGGTTGACTCAGCCTTCCATCCTTCCGAGGTGGGTGAAATGAGGACCCGGATTGTTGTTGGGGGCGATATGCTGACTCTGTAAACCGCTTAGAGAGGGCTAAAAGCCCTATGAAGCGGTATATAAGTCTAACTGCTATTGCTATTGCTATTGCTCTTCTCTAGTGAGTCCTTCCTTCTTATTAGGTAGCCAAAGTATTTAAATTTTATAATCAGGATCTGGCCTTCTAAAAAGCAGTCAGGGTTGATCTCCTCTAGGACTGACCGGTTTGATTGCCTTGCAATCCAAGGAACTACAGGAGTCTTCTCCAGCACCATAGTTCAAAGGCCTCAATTCTTTGGCACTCAGCCTTTCTTATTGTCCAATTTTCACACCCATACATTGTAAGTGGGAAAACCATAGCCTTGACTATATATCACCTTCTCTTAAAAAACATCAAATACATTTTCTTCCCATATCCTATCTGATATCAACAAGCAAATCCTAAAGCCTTATTATGTTGGTCCTGATATCAACAAAATTCCACTCTTACCAGAAATAACAACATATCTATTTTAGGCTTGGTCAAATCAGCCAACTTTATATTTCTTCCTTTTACTTCTAACAATTGCATATTTAATCAGTCAAATAATGTCATAGAACTTGATTTATTTTTCTTTTTTCTTTGTCTCTTCTCACAAAATTCTTCAAAGGTTTAACAAAAGTGGATTTCATAATGGATTTCTTTTTTTTATTTTTAGTGCCTTCAAGTCAGCACTGACTCTTGGTAACTGCCTGGATTAATCCCTGTAGTATCCTTGGCAAGATTTCAGAAGTGGGTTGCCATTGCATGCTTTCTACAGCTGAAAGAGACTGGCCCAAGATCACCCAGGTGGCTTCATGCCTAGGGTAAGATTAAAACTCACTGTCTCTGGATTTTAACTTGGTGTCAACCATTATATCACTAATATCTAAAACATGATTCCACTTTGAGAGAGCAAAACTTCCAGAAATAGAGAAAATATTCTACATGATAGGCTCCTACTTGTGACTCAAAATAATATAAATATATTGCTTTTCCCATTGCCAGACACTTTATGTATTCTGTTCCAATAGTGGCTACAACCTTTATAATTATTATAATTGAATTGGATTTGTATGTAATTACTTGAATTACATTGAATTAAATTACATTCAAATGTAATTGAAATTGAAGTGAGAAGTTGCCTACAATGAGCCAATGTCTTAATAGCAAAACTGAGATCTGAATGTCCTGTAATTTCTATCAGACTCTGATCCCCTGTGCTACATCTGCTCATTAGTCCTCCTCTCCAACATATTGCTCAACAGGCTCCAGGGCTTCTTCCCAAGAGGATACCCAGGCATAGTGCAAGTATTTAAAGGAATATAATTCTTTGCTGAATTACAGGGTAAGTGACATTGTGATGAAGGGGGAAAAGAGAGGAAGAAAACAATATGGGGGGGGGGGAGAGGTCATTGTGTCATTGTCCATTTCAGTTGATCAGTTAATGTCCCCAAAAACTGAATTTGAAGATTAGGAACTTTCTGAAACCGAGTTGAAAAAAATATCAGGATCTATAAAGGAAATTAAAAAGAAAAGATTTGCTTTGTATTGATGGGATTTCAGTTTTGGGGGGATGTGTGAGCGAATACGTGTGCATGCCATTTTTGTGAATTATCTACATGGCCAAAGGAAGAAAAATTTAAATCCTGAAGTGGCAATTTCCTTCCATATTTTTAAGCTTTCTTAAATAAAAACATAAGTTTATCTGCATTGCCAAGCTATTTCATCATATAATAGCCACTAATCATTCCTGGAAAGCAGGAATGGAGACAGTCATCCTCTGTTTGTCTTTTTTTTTTTTTAAGAGAACTTTTTTATTTTTCTTTAAAAAAAACAAACACAAATATGTCATCATTTGTCAATCATTAAGACATTGAAATACAATTTTTGTTGTTGTGTGTACCCCTCCCTCCCTCCACCCCCCCATCCCCCCTCCTCCTTCCCCCCCCGACTTCCCAGAACCCGTACACGGTATGGATTTTTAACTAACACAGTCTAAAATCTATTGAGAAAAAAGAAATAAAGAAATTAATGACATTCTAGATTGAACTTAGCTTCTTCTTACTGAACTAACTTTTAACAGTTTAAATCATTTCTGATCTTAAGCATAGGCTAACTGGAATTTCTTAGTCCCGTATTTATTTTGTATATAGTCAATCCATTTTTTCCAGTCTCGTTTATATCTCTCATTTGAATGATCTTTGAGATATGCCGATATTTTAGCCATTTCAGCTAAGTTTGTTACTTTCAATGTCCATTCTTGGATTGTAGGCAAGTCTTCCTTCTTCCAATATTGCGCCACCAACAGTCTTGCTGCAGTTATCAGGTGCAGAATCAAATTGGTCTCTACCACTGTAAAATCAGTACATATACCTAGTAAAAATAACTGAGGAATAAACTTTATCCTTTTTTTAAAAACATTTTGCATGACCCACCATATTTTTATCCAAAATGCCTTAACCTTTTGGCAGGTCCACCATATATGATAATATGTAACATCGAGAGAACCACACCTCCAACATTTAGGCTGTACATTCGGATACATAGAAGCCAACTTTTTAGGATCTAAATGCCATCTATAAAACATCTTGTAAAAATTTTCTCTCAGATTTTGAGCTTGTGTAAATTTCACATTTCTTACCCAAATTCTTTCCCATGTATCCAACATTATTGGTTCCTCAATATTTTGAGCCCATTTTATCATACAATCTTTAACTAATTCTGTTTCCGAATCCATCTGTATTAATACATTATATATCCTCTTTATATGCATTAAGCTTTGATCTCTTATTTGTTTAAACAGATTATCCTCAACTTGAATAAAGCCAATTTTTTGATCTATTTTCCACCTAGCCTGTAATTGCCCATACTGGAACCATGTTTGAACTACCTTCTCCTCTTTTAATACCTCTAAAGATTTTAATTGTAATACCCCACTTTCCGAGGTAAGAAGCTGTCTGTAAGTAAATCTGTCCTGTTTTTGTGCTGTATTCATATTTTCAATTGCATGTCTAGGAATTGCCCACATGGGTATCTTGTCATTTAATTTATATTGGTATTTCTTCCAAACCCGCAATAAAGCATTTATCAAAATATGACTTTTAAAGTTCTTATCCAATTTTTTGTTGAATAACAGGTAAGCATGCCAACCAAATACCAGATCGTGTCCCTCAATGTTCAATATTCTATCATTGGTTAAATGAATCCAATCACAACATGAAATTCCCCTCTGCCTGTGTGCTTCTGCTTATTCCAGCTTGAAAATAATATTTTCCAGAATGTGCCAGCCCAGTTTATCTGCTCTGCTTATTAATTCTATGTAATATATATGCATTTTGATTGGCTACAGCAGAGGTGTCAAACTCGCATGGTCATGGCGGCATCGCATGACATAATGCGACTTTCTCCCCCTTCACTAAACTGGGTGTTAGCATGCCAGCGCATGACACATCCAGCCCGTGGGCCACAGGTTTGACAACCCTGGGCTACAGCATGCAGGGATAGGAAACTTCCATTCCCCAACTTAAAGTGCCTTGTTGGGTGCTTCCAACAAGAACATAGTACCAATTGTCACAACTCTCTAAGGCAGTTTTCTCAACCTTGGCAATATTAGGACATGTGGATTTCATCTCCCAGAATTTCCTAAACAGCCTTGCTGATTGGAAATTTCTGGGAGTTGAAATCCACATATCTTAAATTCATACAGATTGATAAACAGTACTCTGAGGTCTCTGTGCAGCTAATGTTACCAATAGTATTACAGCAGCATCATGCTTACATGTGCTTGACAAATAGAAGAGTTACTGGTTCTAAATCCAACAACATAACATTTTTAAAAATATTGTTTTTCTTTCACTAGGCTTTTTTAATCACTTTTGTGATATATTTATAAAGATATATGTTAGAGTTATTGAAGGTATACATGCAAATAATTACATTTAGGATTTCTGCCTTTGGTTCCTTTGCAGCTTTGGTGACTCAGATGTAGATTCTCCTGTTTAATGAGACCTGTTCTTACTAACACTTCCTGGCAATGCTTAAGTAAGATCTCCAGAACGTTTGATTAAGGTTTGCATCTCCTACTATTTTTTGTGTTCACAGTCAGTGATGGGTTTCACATTTTGTTACCACTGGTTTGCTGCACACATGCCCCTTCTGCACATGCTTGCAAACACACCTTCTACATATGTGCCCGGCCTAAAAAAATGTGCCTAAATAGGAGAGCATAGAGCCAGGGTGGGTGGGCAGGCCCACCCACGCTTTCCTCTACCGGTTCAGATGAACTGGTCTGAATACCACCTCTGTTCACAGTGCAACTTTTGAAGCCTAACCATAGCAGTCATTGCTTGATTATACCTGCATCCTACAAAAATTCAAAGACCTTATAAAAATTAAATTATCAAGTTATTTACTAGAATGGAAGCAGACCACTGGCAGTCCACTTTCTGTTCCTTGTTTATCCACTTCTACCACAATAATTCATGGATGAAATACTTGCTTAATAGATTCAAGTTGCAAAATGTTTTAACTTTACTTCAGAATAAATTATAAAACCATTACAAGTAAAGTTAGAGAAGTTGAACACAGAAATACAAGCCCCTTTTCAATGTTATTTGGTATAGATTTCTTGAAAGATTCACTGGAAGCTGCCCAAAAGAGAAAGAAGAATGCTTTTCTGCTTGTAGCAGGCAGAAAAAGTGCTCAAGTAGTTCTGAGCAAAATGTTTCTTATGGACTGAGCACAAATCAGTTGTGGGACACCCCCCAAAAAGTAATGGACACCAATGCAATTTAGATCAAGTTCAGAACAGGAAACCAATTAGTGTAGAAATTATCACTGTTATTTCATGCAACCTTTGCTGTTCACCTTGATTTGTTGATAGTGACCTCACTTTGAGGGGAATGGAATTGGCAATGATTGTCCTACCAAGTAATTCACGTTTTTTTTGTTCTCCACTAAACAGTATTCAAAGATGTGCCTTAGAGGTGGTATTCAGCCAGTTCTGACAGGTACTGGAGAACTGGTAGTGGAAATTTTGATTAGTTTGGAGAACCGGCAAATAGGCTGGCCCTGCCCCCACTGCTTCCCAACCTCCCAGCTAATCTTCTTTTGTTGACCTGAACAGGAGAACGGAGCTGGAAAGCAGGCTAGTGGGGTGGGAGGGAATTCAGATTTTGCAGTAACCCCCCCAGGAATGGGGAGGGAATGGGGATTTTGCAGTATTCTTCCTCTGCCATGCCCACAAAGCCACGACATGCCCACAAAGCCACACCCAAAGAACTGGTAGTAAAACATTTTGAATCCCACCACTGATCTGCCTGCTTCAAAATTAAATTTTCTACCAGTGATTGGTAAATTTTAAGTTAGAACTGGTAGACTCAATTCAGCAAATGATCAAAGCCAATCAGATACTTTTAGTGAAATGTGCTTCCTGTTTATATCCTTTCTACATAGCAGTTTGTTTCTGGAATAATATTTGTTGAGCAGGCAAGATTTTTGAATTTTTAATGTGTATGCATTATTAGCCTATATTACTATTTTATATGGCCAATATTATTGCTGTGTCTGTATTAAATATATTTCTTTTTTTAAAAAAACAATAAGTTTTCAAATTAAAGTGGCACTGCCAAAGTTACTGACATAAACCCCATGTCCAACTTTTGAATTCATGGAAATGTCCCATCTGTATTTTAATTATATGTAATTAACAATATTTATGACTTAAGCAAATGCCAGACCATAAACAGATATATTCCCTCCATTCATTTACCACACATCACTGATGTATTAAGTATGGAATTGTTAAATGTAAAGCAAACCTCTGGCTATATCCTAATTATTATTGGTAATGACTTACAAATTCTAAACTAGGATGATAAATTTTGCAAGACCTGCTTTTCAAGAGCTGAAACTTATTGCTAAAAGGAAATTCCTGGATTTATTTTCTAACCAAGTCCCAGTATGGCTTTCAGATTCCCCTTTTAAACTTTTGAATGGTTTGTGTACACCAGTGTTTCTCAACCTTGTCAACTTGAAGATGTCTGGACTTCAACTCCCAGAATTCCCCAGCCAGCATTCGCTGGCTGGGGAATTCTGGGAGTTGAAGTCCGGACATCTTCAAGTTGACAAGGTTGAGAAACACTGGTGTACACAATTCAACTAGTTTAACTAATTACAACATTTCAACAGCATTTGTTCCACCAAGCTTGAGAAAAGAACATATTTAAGTGAACACACCATCTGTTTGTACTGCTTCCCCATCTTAATGTTGTCATTTCACACTTCTTTGATGTACTATCTAAAATTCTAAATGCATGGATGCACAATAACAGGCAGCCATGCAAACAGATGCTAAGATTTCAACTACACATACCCAAATGCAACAAATTAGCATTTATTCTCTCTCTCTCTCTCTCTCTCTCTCTCTCTCTCTCTCTCTCTCTCTCTCTCTCTCTCTCTCTGTGTGTGTGTGTGTGTGTGTGTGTGTGTCCCTCCCTCCCTTTTGTTTCTGAGATTTTAAAAGTACTCTGATAAATTCAATCATGCTTTAATTTTAAAACTTGGCACCTGGTGTGAAGTTATTAAATTTTGAGCTTTTAAAAATCACAATGGAGAGAGATAACTCTGCCACCTATTAGCAGGAGCTGATCCAGCATTAATTGCAATATTGAATGCTTTCAATGGTTCAATAGTCAGGAACCTTCTAAGTTGTAGAACATGAGCAAATATAAATAAAAGGGAATTGGGGGAAGAGGATAAGAGAATGTTTGTATCAACCAACATACACTCTTGTATTTGACAGCCTTTCCCAGCCTGGCATCTTCCAGATTCCCATAATTCTCAGCTATCAGACTCAAATGGAATAGGAATTCTGTAAGCAATATCACACTGCATCTAGAGTGCACTTGACTGGGAAAGCTTTCATGTGGTTAGAATAACAGCACAATTTCTATCCTTATCAAAACATTAGATAGTTTGGAAATTATCTTAAATGGACAATTGTAGTATATTCATAGGTACTACTAACTATTATTAGTAATAGAAAATGAGATAATTCAAGAAAAAGGATCAGTGATAACTATAGAGAAATACTTTAGTCACTCTTTTGATAATTTCAAGGTTTGGAGTAGTACTTCAAAGTGAATTGGGACTGAAGTCCAAAAAAACAAAAAATGATGGACCAAACAATTTAATTTCAATCAACTGAATGTAAATTAAATAATTTGCAGTTAATGTAATTGTTCACTATGTATTTTATAATTTTATCCTTCTGTAAAATTGCATTTTTTAAAAGAACTATGACTATCCTTTGGAGAGGTATGCATGAAATCCTAGACTTTCAAATTATGCCCCTAAGAGGAAATCTTTAGGGACCATGAATAAAAAGTTGGAAGATTTCATGGATAATTAATTGTCCTCCCACCACTATCTCCTGGTTTGTCCATGCCTGATACAACTCACACTACCTAAGAAGATTTCTGGACACTAAACAAAGTTTGTAGGTGGCAATTCCAAAGCACTGAACTTTAAGTTCCAATAAAATCTGCTTCAATTTTGCCATTGATCTTCTGATTAGCAAAATCTCCAACACGTGTGTCAGAAACCAAGAAATTCCTAACAGTATTAAATAAGGAATTATTGTGAATACAATTAGAAACAATTGATGAAAAAACATGAAGGCTGAATTTATTGAAGAAAGGCTTGTGAAGGGTCTTTAAAAAAAAAAAAAAGTAGAATTGCTCCTTGAAAGGATGTAGAAAATTGGGTAATTCCAAATGCCATTATACAATACTTATTAAATGCCTGAGTTTTAAAAATTAAATTATGCTAATGTGACGAACACCATAGATTACTATTCAGGGGGTGGGGGGGGGGAATCTTATAATCTTCATACCATTCAACAGATGTCTTGCTTGAATGAACACTAATTTATTTTGTTTTTCAGAGCTTTGCTGCAACATTTTTAGTGGCTTATCCATGTTTTCTAGTATATATAATTTTCTGTGATGGTAGCATTTGGAGATTAATATGCTTAAAACAATGTGTTAGTGTGTGAAGGATTCTGTAAAAGGAAAAAAAATAAGTATATGGTTTATCAAATCCAATCTTCACATGCTTTCAAATCCATTAGATTAGAAGGCAATTGTTGAAAGAGCCAGATTTATGAGTTAGATAATGCCACCAGATGATTATCTGTGATTATAGCAGAGCTGGTAATATCTCTATCCCAACTCGTGGTGGGGAAGGGCAGAAGGGTTCTGCTGTCATCATTCCAACTTGACTGATATCCAAGTCACAGGTCATTTAAATTGCCTCAAATTCCTTTCTTTGTCAGCTGTTTTGAATTATACTGCCATCTTTTTGTGTGTTTTCCTGTGTTAAAAAAATGATTTTCCCATAGAAGAAGCCCAAATATATGCAGATCTATAGTAAATTTTTTCTCTTGTTTAACCCTTTCTTGTCTAGGAATGAAAAGACACCAATGATTGTGTTCCATTTATATGACCCCTTTCCATAGCAGTTTTCTAATATGTCTTCTTTACTATAACTGACTCTCCATATGCACAGCAGAGCAAGTCTTTTCTACTAAAGGCCTTCTTAGACGATCATGTAATTATACATGGTCACATAATCTGCTATAAACCCCCCCCACACACACACACTCTCTCTTTCTCCCTCCCCCCTCTCTCTTTCTCTTTCTCTTTCTCTCAATGTGTGTATGTGGGAAAAGGTATAAGGATTTTAATTTTAATTGTTCTATCTATAGAACTTGCATTTGATTCATAATTGGAATTCTTTCATAACAGCTAATTGATCTTCATCTCTGTTAATTTTCCTCCTAGCAGGAATAAATTCACGATGAAATTCATTATTATTCCTGTACATGTCCAAGCTTCAATCTCTTCAAGAAATGAAATTTAGGGTTTGAGCTTTTGAGCTGGATGTCTTCAGAAATATGTCCAACAATATCCAACAACGAATATATAACAATAAGCAAAATAAATGGGATATTATCTAATTCTGCCATGAAACAGAAGTCAGAAAAGGAATATTACAAAATTACGGTTGTTAATTGAGTTTTCTAATAATGAATTTTTGTTAACTATAAAGTCAGAAAAATCTGTCAGCTATTTTTCCTAATTAAGGTCATGAGATATATCTCTTTAATGAGAACTGTCCCCACCAAATATAGATGACAAAAGTGAAATAACTGACTTTAGGCAAAAATAATAGTTTGAAAGAGATGTAAAGTTTCTAGAAATAAAATATACTACTTTGCTGGTACTTTTCTATCATATTTTAAACTGTGCATGTAGTTTCTTCTAAATATTTTAACTTGATGTGAAACTGGAAATACTGTCAGTATCAAAAGTAACAGCTTATTCTGTGTTCATCTATAGACAACATTTCTTTTAAACCCAGAAGATCTGAACCTGTATCCTCCTGTCTTTTAAGTATAATACAAGTTGAAGACATCTGAATCAGGGGTGAAATGCTACCGGTTCGTGCCGGTTCATCCGAATTGGTAGTAAAAAAATGCTACCAGTTCATCCGAACCAGTAGTAAAAAAATGCTACAGGTTCTGATGATCAGCTGTGCAACAATCATCTGTACCGCACGATTTATATTTGCTAGAAAGCAGGGAATCCTGCTTTCTAACGAATCTAAATTGTGCAGCACAGCTGTCCCCCCCCCCCACTGTTCTACTTACCTTTGCAGATTCAGAAAAGGCTTCTTAATTCTCCTTTTTCAGCACTGTGCAGTAGCGCTGCTGTGTGCATGCAGGTGAAGTGCACATTTAGCGCGCATGCACACAAAGCAAACCTGTAGCAGACTTCAGAACATTTCACCCCTAATCTGAATGTTACCAGAACAATAATGCACAGGGAGAAGTGACAATCCCATCTTAAGAGATCCGATCACTGATCTCTCATATTCTACAAGTGATGTAATTGAAACACCTAAGGAGAATTGTCCAGAAGGCCTCTGGACAATTGCTTCACTCAACCTATTGATAGGAAAAACATAGGTGTAAGTAGAGCTGGCCCTCTCATTAGGTTCAGTGAAGTGGCTGTCACAATCAACTGTTTTCTAAGTGATATGAGTGGGGAAATGGGTTGCCATTACTATATTTGTCTCGTTATTGTCAGAGATGAAGAAATGTACCTGTCAGATTCTCTGGAACAAGTTTCTAAATCATTTAACTCCTATTGGCTACTTTACATCTTGGCTGAGAAGAAGTATGAAGTAGGAAAAAAGATATGGACTACAGAATAAGTAAGCCTTCAATCCTAAGAACTTCTTGGTTGCTTGCATGATTTAATTACTTATAGTTGCCCACCTCACATTTATGACTTGCTTACAATTAGCTTATAGTAGTTTACAATTAAAGTATAAAAGGTAAAGGTAAAGACTCCCCTGCACATGCATGCTAGTTGTTTCCAGCTCTAGGGGCAGTGCTTATCTCCGTTTCTAAGCCAAAGATCTAGCACTGTCCAAAGACTTCTCCATGGTCAAGTGGCCAGCATAACTAAACACCGAGGGTGCACAGAGCACTGTTACCTTCCCACCAAAGGGGTCCCTATTTTTCTACTTGCATTTTTATGTGCTTTCAAACTACTAGGTTGGCAGAAGCTGGGACAAGTAAGCGGTGCTAGGGATTCGAACTGTTGACCTTTCTGATCAACAACCTCAGTGTCTTAGCCACTGAGCCACTGCACCCCTTGAATTAAAGTATAAAGAATATCAAACAATTAAAAAACCAACCATGCAAGTAATACAAAATGCTAAAACATTGAAAAAACATACAATGCAATCACTGGGAGAACCCAATATTTCACAATGCAGTCATTTTATAGGCTTCACAACACTGTGGTCTGCAGGCCAGATGACAAAGCCAGGTCTTCAGGCCTTTACAGAAGGCCACCAAGATCAGGGTCAACCTGATCTCTAAAGGAAATGATCTTCCATAGGGCAGGAGCAGCAACACCAAGTCATGGACCTCAACCCATGGAAGTATTCACATGCCAATAAATACATGCCAATTCACATTAGCAGCTTCATGGTAGTCTCTGAGGGGAAACAGTATATCACCCCTTTCTTTCTGCTGCTGCAATGTATTGTTTGGGGAGGATTGCTAAATCCTTTTATCCTGTCCTGGTGCCTGATGCCCTGTCTCCCCAGGATACTCCAGAATAGCCTGAGAAATGATATGGAGACCATTTCATTTGGAGATTATATCAGGAGAATGAAAGGAATGAAACATTTGGGAATATTGACTTATTAACACAGTTTGTCTGATGCCAAAGAAGTTTCTATGATGAGAAATAAGATAGGCACAACCATGGGTGGGCTTCAAAAATTTTAGCCATGGATTTCTCTGCCCAGTTTCTGGGTGAGCATGATCATGGTGGGGGTGGCCTAGTTAGCCTCCTGCACCATGGCGGTGAGGGGAGTGGCATTTTCACCTTCCCCGGGCTCCGGAGACTTTTCTTGAGCCTCCAGAAGGGCGAAAATGGCCTCCCCAGGTCTCAAGAGGCCTTCCAGAGGCCTTCCAGAGGCCAGGATTGGGCCTGGTTCCAGCCTTCTGAAACTTCCAGGAGGTCCGGTTTTTGCCCTCCCCAATGTTCTAAACAATTTCTAAACATTTTAATTTAATTTGGGAGACTTAAACACATTTCCTTTTTTAATTGGTTTTAGGTTTAGGTTTAGATTTATTGGATTTATATGCCATCCTTCTCCCAAGGACTCAGGGCAGCATACAACATAAAAGAAAAGACATCTTACAAAAATTAAAAGGGGCCCTCATGGCTTCTACGTTAATAATTCTTGTTCTTCTCCAATCAAATTTGCCAATATTGTGATCAAGAGACAATTCAAAATGTATGCCAGCCTATCACAGTTAATAGATAAACATATCAGATTTTGACAGGATTATTTATTTTCTGGAAAAAAATATTTTAATAACGTTCATGGGCTATCGTCTTTATTTAGAATATTGTACCTGGTTTGTGAGTAAGTTATGGCAGATTGTTTAAGCTCAGTTCTCCTTCATTCTTGTTTGACTTGATTTTTTACCACATCAAATACTAAGAAAAAAGCCTTTCAGATTAAAAAAAAACATATCCCTTTGAGACAACCTGTCTCTCAATTTCTGCCATATCCACAGTCTTGAGAACCTTTTGGAAGATGAGTGGAGCCATGAAGTTTCTAAGCATCTTATAAACAATCTAAATTTGGTTAGCATTATTGCCTGAATTGCAGAGGGAGGCTCAAAGGCCCAAACTCTTACTCTGTTTACTTGGCAGCTCTCTTAAGAAGGGTATTTTGAAGGGCATGGTCTAGCTGAGCCAGGAGAAATCAGGTTGGGCTCAAAGTTCTCATGAAGGCAACTCTGCCTTCTCTCCAAAATGAGAACCCAAAAGGAATGCTAGCAACTAGAGGTGAGACATCAGCAGGTTGGCATTTTACTGATTACTACAATGTTTAAGTATTGTCTTACTTATAATGGAGCTTTCCCCTAAAACACAGCTTCAGTAACACTGTCTTTTGGTCTGCCCTACCGTATCACAGTGCTGACTGGTCTTCAGTTTGTTATCAGTAAAACGAATCAATTACTTCCCTCCTCAAGAACATCTAGCTTGATTTGCTGTGCCCATGAAACAATAAATTACATCTAACTAGTGCTGAATAGTCTCGGCTACACTAGCTATTTAATTCCAGCTATTGAAACCACCAGGGCTATTTTTTAAAAATCCTGATGTTTTCAATAAGAATGTGAATCAATTAAAGTTCCTCAGTTAATTAACTGTCTTGTTCCTAACTCATTAACAGACACACAGCACAAGGGCAAAGAAAACTGGAAGGAAAAGTCATTCTGGTTTTTGAAATTCTACAGGTACACATCTGACACCATGTTCATTTTCATAAATGGACAAAGCTTTATTTAAGTACTTCTCCAGGAGTTCACTGAAGTACATATGTCAAGGGAAAATTGCAGCAGCATAAGAGCAGATCTGCCAGTGAATAAACAATAAAACATATCCAATTTTATTAGAAGCCTATGAATTATAAGATACCTTGGCACTCAAAGGACTTTCTTCAGCAGGCAATAAAGCAAACCAGGGCTTGCCTGGGCCCTTTCTTCATAGCTGGCATTCCATGACCAACCAATTATAGATTGTGGTCAGATTAGCTGTTAGTCAGAGTAAGGTAGCTACAAATTGAAATATATACAGAATGAATTACATTTTCCCCAATATGCTCTATTGAGTAATGATGGAAATGATTTAACAAGGCAAACTTAGCCATTTCCTTTTATTAGACTCTTTACTGCATTTGTCTTCCCTGACTGTGACCTTTCCCGGCCACCTGTTGGCAACATGAGTGCTGAACGAGATGGCCACTTAATCTTGTGCCACCAGATAAGCAATTCTCATACACACGCTTCACAACTGCCAATATTTTTTTTAATTGTGCAGTGCAGAGAATTGCTCTAGGTGAGACTCAGTCTCTAAATTTAATAAATAAAATAAAAAATGAAGATGAAACTGTGTGGCACTTTTCATTTTTCCAGTTTTGTTCCTCCAGCCATCTATGCAATTCTAACATAGCATAATGAATCCAGAAAAGAGTTGACAGAGAGGATGAGGTGCTTGGAGGCTAAATTCTAGGGAAAGTGATTAAAGGAACATGGTATGATTTGCTTAGAGAAAAGACAGTTAAAGGAAAACATGATAGCAGTCTTCCAATACTTAAGAAGTCCCAGGGCAAAGGACATGGATTTATTCCTCTGAACATGCAAAAGTAAGACAAAAAGCAATGAGTGGGAGATTCAAACCTTCCTTTTTTAATACAAAGTTTTTTATTTTTATTTTCATATAAATATCCACAAGTATACCACTAAATCTTGGCAAACACTGTTATATATTATCCAATATTATATCAATTCTTCTCACCATCTAGCCACAATACCTCTCATTTGCTCTTCTGCTTTTCATACACCATATTATACCCTATTCCACCATGACACTACCTCCTTTCCCTCTCTCCTCCTCCCTACCTTCTTTTCTTCCCTCTGCCATCACTTTCTTCTCTATTTCCTCTTCCTCTCTCCTCCTCCTCTCCTCTTTCCACTCCTTTTATCTCTCGCCTACTCTTTTCCTCACCTCTATCTCCCTCTCTCCTATCCCTTCTCTTCCCCTCTTATCCTATCCTGTCCTCTACACCCGTTCACTCTCTCTGCTTAGCTTACATGGTGTATTTCAGCATCTCAGAATACTGTAACAATTAACAACGATGTTGTTAATCGTTACATTCATAATAGTCATCTTTCATATTAATAATTTTACATACAGCCTCCTTTTAAGTGTATACATGCATAACAGTTCCATTATTATCCCCACCCCCACCCCATGCATCTTTTTTGGACAAAGTGTGAGCTTGTTTCCAACATCACTTCACATAGTTTACAATCATATCTACATTTCATACTAACACCATAGTACAATTACATAGCTAAACATCATTAAACGCCCATAAATTTTTAGTCTCTTATTTCAACATCAATTGTTAATCTTCATTAGGAGTATTTTCAATTCCCCATCCATTTCTTATACTTTTTCCAATACATTTTCTCATTTTCCAAACTTTCCTAAGGAGGGATTTCAATAAGCAATAAAATAGCCTGCTTGTTGAAGCCATAGATGCCCCGTCAATGAACGTTGGACAGTTATTTGCCCGGTAACTATGATTAATTGTGCTGACCATCAAGATCTCTTCCAACCTTATGATTCTACATTGCTGTTTTGTCTTGGTTTTTTTTTTTAAATGATAGAAAGCATCTTAATATCAGCTGAACTTGAATAATGATGCTTATCTTCACTTTTATAGAGATTATTTCTACATTGTCATAGCCTAGCTGATTACTATTCTATCATTTAGGAGATAAAGTACTCATGAGCTGGAATTCTTTTTAATTCAGCAGGTTTTTCAGTTTCCGAACCATCAAAGTGGCTGCCTAGGGATTATGGATCAGTTTTGTCATTGTAAGATTGCATCAACACCATTTGATTTCTTTTAATGCAATAACTGATGCTCAACAATGTATTCTTAAGCAAATGAAAGGAACAAAACGGTAATTGGCATAACTTTCAGCAGTGGACAAATAATATTTCAGAGATCCCAAGAGCTCTGTCTTACCAGACATCTCAGAATAAGTGAAAGCTATTGAGGTTGCCATAGATTTATGTCAGAAAGAAAGAAAATTCCTTTCACATTACCAAAGACATATTTCCTTCATATTCACCCTTTTGCATTTATTTACTTACATTGCATGTAATGCTGCACTCAGTTCTATTACATGTAACCAAATTGAAATTAAAGAAGCAGCTGCTGCAAAAAGACAGAATGGCCTAAATTATGTAGCTGCTAAATTTGCACACAACAGGTACACTGCGTATCCACCTGCCCATGGTTTAAGCTAAACATGCATTCACATCCATTAAACGTTAAGCAGAAAGTAAAGGTAACCAGGGTTTTCCTGAGTCCTTCCTCCATAGCTAGTAGCCCAGCAATCTTTTCCCTCTTTTATACTAGTCGCCCAACCCATATCCCAAACTAGAATAACTGTCTAGATAGGATTTATATGTTTATTTATTTAATTTATATAGCTGCCCATGTCACATTTATAAATCTGGTTGATTTACAATTAAAACATAAACAGTATCAAAGAAAATAAACATAAAACCCTACTTCTTAAAAAAGCTTTCCACTGCTATTGCTGAAACCCTAAGCACAATCTATGTGATATCTTTCAGATCCAGCTCCTTGCCCTGACCAAGTGACGTGCGGTGAGGTTTATGGCTGGTGAGGCACTGACATCATCACAATCTTTTTATTAAAATGCCTTTGTAATACAGGGCATTTTAATAAAAGGATCCGTGCCATTTCACCCCGTCCTTGCATGTTTCGAAGGGGTGGCAGGCAAGAGCGTATCACTGAGGACCATATGCGGCAGGAATGTGCAGGCAGGGGAGGCAGGGGAGGCAGTGCCTCACCACTGTCATCATGAAAAAGAAAAACAAATTTTAAAGGAAAAAGGCCGAGGTAGTTGCTGCCAGAGTCACAGTGGATGACTCTGCTTAGTGCTTAACTGCAGGAGGAGGAGAGAGAACCATGTGCCTCCTTTATCTTTATGATCACTTGAGCAGAGTTAAGCAAGGGTTAAAAGGTGAAAAATTCCTTATGCAAAGGAGGCACGTGGTTCTCTTGCCTCCTGTAGAGGGCATTTTTTAGAGGCTTTTTAGAGTTCTCTGGGAGCAACTAGCTCAGTCTGACCTCAGAGCTCTTACCTTTCTCCTTTTACATTTTTTTTCTTTTCATGATGGCAGGCAAGAGCAGAGTTGAAATCCTCTCTGAAACAGCTGGAAAAGGTGCATGTGTGGGGAGGAGGGAGGAATTCAAAAAGTTTGATTGCATGCAGAGCCACATTGCCTTTTCAAACACACACACACACACACACACACACACACACAGAGAGAGAGAGAGAGAGATATAAAAGTATATAAGCTCAGCTTCAGCTCAGAGCCGAGGTGGCGCAGTGGTTAAATGCAGCACTGCAGGCTACTTCAGCTGACTGCAGTTCTGCAGTTCGGCTGTTCAAATCTCACCGGCTCAGGGTTGACTCAGCCTTCCATCCTTCCGAGGTGGGTAAAATGAGGACCCAGATTGTTGTTGGGGACAATATGCTGACTCTGTAAACCGCTTAGAGAGGGCTGAAAGCCCTATGAAGCGGTATATAAGTCTAACTGCTATTGCTATTGCTATTCACTGATTACAAGTTTGAAAAGACAATGTGGCTCCACCTGCAATCAAAGGCTCGGATCGGAAGGCAGGGGGCATGGCAGAGGAGCTGCTTTCAAGCCATTGGAAAATATATCCAATCCAACTTCTGTGTTTGTGTTTGTTTGAGAGTGAGTGAGTGAGAGAGAGAGGGATCCAACTTCTCTGTGTGCGTGTGTCTGTTTGAGAAAGGGGGGAGGGAGGAAGGAGGGGGATGGAGAAGAAAAAGAATGAAGGAAAACTTATTTCGCAAGGGGGAAAAATGCTGTCGTTTTAAATTGGAACTGTGCATGCCTGGCTGTGGAATTCTGGGAGTTGAAGTCCACAAGTCTAAAAAAATTTGAAACCCCTGTGTCAGTGCCTCACCAGCTATAAATCTCACCGCACGTCACTGATATGCGGTGACCACCAGTGGCCAACAACAACAAAAGAAGAGATTTGGGGGGGGAGCAAGGAACCGAGGAGTTCCTTGTTGTGTTTTCCACAAGGGATGACAGTCCCTCCAAGGGGGGGAGGGGGAGGAGAGAGAGAGAGAAAGAGAGAGATGATGATGATGATGATGATGATAACAATTAAGTATCAAAAGCCTTTTCAGTTTGACAATATAATACGTTATCCAAAATTATAAATAATCTTATTTTCAGATGCATTTTTTTACCATCTGTTATTTTCTTTTTAAAAAATCAGACTTGCTCCCAATTTGTGCCTTTTGGCAAACTGCAGTTTTCTTGGCAAGAGATCTAGCTTGCCATTGCTTTCATCATAAGTCTGAGAAAGTTTCTTTCTTTCTTTCTTTCTTTCTTTCTTTCTTTCTTTCTTTCTTTCTTTCTTTCTTTCTTTCTTTCTTTCTGACTGCCCTGACCTATGGTCATTATCCACGGTCATACCTGTCTTCAAAAATGGTGACCCCAGCCTAGTAGAAAATTACAGACCAATCTCACTGTGTTGCATCACCTGTAAAGTCATGGAATCAATTATAAACCAATCCATCACCCTCTATTTAGAGACAAACAGCCTGCTTTCTAACAAGCAGTTCGATTTCAGGAAAAAATTGCCTGTAATTTACAACTCCTATACTGTAGAAACATTTGAACCACACAAGTTGACCAGGATAAAGCAATAGATGCAATTTACATAGACTTCTGCAAAGCCGTTGATTCAGTGGTACATGACAAACTACTGTTAAAGCTAAGCTCCTATGGCATTTCTGAATCCTTGCACAAGTGGATAGCCACGTTCCTATCAGACAACAAATAGTTAAAATAGGGAGCATTCTATCAAATCCGGCACCAGTTAACAGCGGTGTCCCCAAGGCAGCATTTTACCCATACTCTTTCTATTTTACATAAATGACTTTTGTGATCATATTATAAGCAGCTGCATCCTCTTCGCAGATGACTTAAAACTATTTAACACCACCAACAATGCTGCTGCCCTATAAAATGACCTTGATGATGTGTCAGAATAGTCGTGCAATTGACAACTCCAAATCTCAACTAACAAATGCTCTGTCTTACACATTGGCAACAAAAATCTGAACACCAAATGCAAACTGGGTGGATACGACCTTGTAAACGATCCTCACTCTGTCAAAGACCTAGGAATACTTATCTCAAACAATCTAAGCTGCAGAGCTCACTGTAACAGCATTGCCAAAAAGGCATTAAGAGTTGTTAACCTAATTTTGCAAAGCTTCTTCTCCAGTAACATTGTACCGCAAACTAGAGCATACAAAACCTTTGCCAAACCAATTCTCGAATACAGCAGGTCTATCTGGAATCCATGCTGTATATCGGACATTGATACAATTAAATGAGTCCAGAGGTATTTCACAAGAAGAGTACTCCACTCCTCTGATCATAACAGAATCCCTTATGCCACCAGGCTCGAAATCTTGGGCTTGGAAAACCTGGAACTATGCTGCCTACGGTGTGACTTAAGCATAGTACACAAAATTGTCTGCTACCATGTCCTACCTGTCAATGACTACTTCAGCTTCAACCTCAATAATATGCAAGCAAACAATAGATACAAACTCAAGGTAAATCACTCCAAACTTGATTGCAAAAAATACGACTTCAGCAACAGAGTGGTAAATGCCTGGAATGCTCTACCTGACTCCGTTGTTACATCTTCAAACCCCCACAGCTTCAACCTCAAACTGTCTACCATGGACCTCACCCCATTCCTAAGAGGTCAATAAGGAGACATGCATAAGCGTCTGACATCTGTCATTGCCTAGGATTGAACTCTTAACCTTCCAAGTGGGAGGTGAACATCGTCACTTCTAAGCCACTTTGCCAGTCATAAACAGCTATACAAACAATACCAACATCAACAACTATTGAACAATTAAAAACAATGCAATACAGTCACCAGGAGAGCACACTCATTGAAGAACATTACAGTCATTTTATAGGCTCCACACCACTCTCTGAATACCAGGCCAGATGGCAAAGCTAAGTCTTCAGCCCCTCCCAGAAGGCTATCAAGGTTGGGAAGCTTGACCTTGGGTGGAATGATCTTCTATAGGAAGGTTGCAGCAGCAGTTCTTCCTGGATCACACCAGATGACATTAACCAGTGGATGGAATCTATATCAAGTGAGGGAGATGGTCCCTCAAATTACCTGACGTTTTGCCATATAGGACTTTATAGGTTATCACCAACATCTTAATTCGGTTGGTAATGATCTTTATTTTTCCCATGTATAATTCAATGGATTCAGATGACATAAAAGCATCTAAAACATTATGATGGGAATGATCCTTGAATTTTTTTGCCATTTTGCCAGCAATCTATAGACTGGAGAGAACATTTACCATGTAATGCTAATTGGATAGATTTGAATGTCATCTTATTATGAACCATGATTTTAGAGAGTGTTCAGCTTTTTTACTATAACTAGAGTTTTAACTTTTTATCTGCAACATGTTAAAGTTAACTCTACTATAGCTTAGTAGATGTCTTCACTTCTAAAGTCCCCGAGAATGACAGGAGAATGAGAGGTAATATAGCCTGTGTTATGGATCCCTTTTCAATGAGATTCTTTAGTCGACCTCAGTGGATGGAGGTCTGAATAAATTTACATTTATCTATTCATTTTTATTGCAGCAAATCAATTTATTTTTTGAATGTTTTGCTCTTAGAGGCCATCTGAAATGTAATAGGAAATAAAACACATTTCTTTTTTTAAAGAAAGATTTTAAATAAACATTTTGATCTCTTTCAATCAGTAACCTATGCTTTAAAATGTCTGTCTCTGGCTAGTGAGCTGTAATGGAAAATAAATTGCCATTAAAGGAAACAGCAAAGATAAATGTTTTAGATAAATGGAACTTGTGGAGGATAAATGGTGATCATTTAGTTATAAACCTGCCTTCTCATAGCGGACAACACCCCCGCATTTAGTCTACAAATCCCCATTATGCACAGCTAGTATGGTCTGAAGAAAGCCTCCAAAGCCCATTAGTTTTTTTGAAAATTTGTATGTATGTATGTATGTATATATGTATGTATGTATGTATGTATGTATGTATGTATAAAAACAAGATTTCAAATATTGCCTTTAATCTTACCTAGCCTTCCTCCCTTCCTCTAGTGTAATGTCTCTAATGGCAAAAAGAATTAGAGTTGGGATGGAGGACACAGCTTTGTCTATTGCAACCCTTCCTCAATTTAATAATAATAATAATAATAATAATAATAATAATAATAATAATAATAATAATAATGGGCCCGACTAGTAACCAATGCCAAATCCGGCGAAACAACTGGCCGCTGTGATACAATTGTATAATAATAATAATAATAATAATAATAATAATAATAATAATCAGCCTGAAAAAGTCACCGAAAATCAGATGGTCAAGATCTTGTGGGATTTCCGTATACAAACCGACAAAATACTGGCGCATAATACACCAGACATCACACTGGTTGAGAAAAATAAGGTCACAATCATAGACATCGCAATACCAAGTGATAGCAGGGTCGCCGAGAAGGAACATGAAAAAATCGCAAGATACCAGGACTTAAAAATCGAAATTCAACGACTATGGCACAAACCAGCAGTGGTAATTCCAGTGGTAATTGGCACACTGGGTGCTATTCCAAAAGCACTGGAATTACATTTAAATTACATTTAAAACAGTTAAAAATTGACAAAATCACCATCAGTCAAATGCAAAAAGCCGCACTGCTTGGATCTGCACGCATATTACGAAAATGCGTTACGACGTCCTAGGCCCCTGGGTGGGGCCCGACTAGTAACCAATGCCAAATCCAGCGAAACAACTGGCCGCTGTGATACAATTGTATAATAATAATAATAATAATAATAATAATAATAATAATAATAAAAAATCGCGCAGACTGATTATAAATTGAGGCACAATTCAGTAGCACAAATGAACCATTGGAATTTGTGCAAAAATTATAATATTAAAACAGCAACAAACTGGTGGGAACATCAGCCTGAAAAAGTCACCGAAAATCAGATGGTCAAGATCTTGTGGGATTTCCGTATACAAACCGACAAAATACTGGCGCATAATACACCAGACATCACACTGGTTGAGAAAAATAAGGTCACAATCATAGACATCGCAATACCAGGTGATAGCAGGGTCGCCGAGAAGGAACATGAAAAAATCGCAAGATACCAGGACTTAAAAATCGAAATTCAACGGCTATGGCACAAACCAGCAGTGATAATTCCAGTGGTAATTGGCACACTGGGTGCTATTCCAAAAGCACTGGAATTACATTTAAAACAGTTAAAAATTGACAAAATCACCATCAGTCAAATGCAAAAAGCCGCACTGCTTGGATCTGCACGCATATTACGAAAATATGTTACGACGTCCTAGGCCCCTGGGTGGGGCCCGACTAGTAACCAATGCCAAATCCGGCGAAACAACTGGCCGCTGTGATACAATTGTATAATAATAATAATAATATAGTAGTAGCCAAAGTCAGAGGCTACTGATAAAATACATAAATTGGGAACAGTAAAAAAAAAAAAAAAGCCAAGATGGTGGTTGCAATCCATGACTAAAGCACACTGTTCTATATATGTGTGTCGACATCAATTCATCTACCAAAGTGTAGGGGTACAAGTTGCACAGTTGCAACCTCCCACTTGATTTAGGTGGTTTTTTTTTACAACATGAACCAGGATGCACCTGGATAACAGAATCTGGCTATTTTTATCAGAATGATGAAAACAATGTTGTAGTTTCACACCACAACCTCTAGATTCTTTGTGATGTGGCATGCAACATTACACTCCACGTGGAAAAGGAGGGGTTTGCTTCACAATGGGAGAATGCTGCTTTTGTCAGTGTATTTGTCCTTGTATTCCCTGGCAGATCCTGTTGCTTTGTAGAAAATTGACCAAGCATTCAGTTGCTTGAAGGTGGAAACTTGACATTCCCCCAGGCTCATGTAAGAAAGAAGATCTACAGCAAAATACATTTTTAATTTTGTTTGAAAAACTTATTCTATTTACGTAGATGCCTATCTTATTTTTTTCACATGATTGGTTCATGTTTGTTTCTTTTTTCTTTAGTCAATTTGTGAACAGAGCTGTAGAGCACAGGTTGAAGTGCAGAAAATTATAGAGAGCATTGTGATGCTTGAGAGACAAAATTAAAGCTGGAAGAGGAACAGATGGCACTTGGGGCAGAGATGGGACAGTTAGAAAAGGCCAGGGTCTCCCTAGTGAAATGGGAAATCGGCATGCACAAAGCGGGGAAGTGGTATCATGGTAGGGGTGGGAGGAGTACCATTGAGGGTCAGGTTGGTATTAGCAATGCTGCGGTTTTGAAACTCAATCTTCACCCGTGCATTCCAATATCACACACATATCCAACAGGAGCATATGTACAATGCTACTTTCATCATTTTCAGAAAAGTAGTGTGTTCTTATGGCTACCACTTGGCCAATTTTGCTCAGAAGTACAGGATGTGAAATTCTCTAAAATCAATGCATGGGTTGCTTGTAGTGGCTTCTACTCCTATCAGTAACCCCAGAAATTGAGGCAGACAATATGGATTACTGGCCACATAGATGTACTTTAAAATAACATCTTGTGCAATGAAATATCATAATACACATATAAGCCTTTCAACGCCACAAGACTCTAAAGTATTTTTGCAGCAAAAGACTAACATGGCTGCCCGTTTAGAAATAGCATGAAAAGTGAACATGTATTTTGATAAATGTATGTATAATTTGGAAATGTGTCAACCAGAATTACAAATTCAGATGGGGAAATCATGGTCTTTTGATAAGTTTTCTTTTAGCCAACAGCTAAAGGATAGTGAAAATCAGGAAACCTGAAGAGGCCATTGGCTATACTTGTATTATTGACTCTTTAACTCTTTAACTTTCTCTTTAACTGAATTTTTTAAAATGAAACCCATTGAAAGTTTATAACTCTGGAAATTTGCAACTCATTATTTGAAAAATGTGGGGCTCAGTGACTAAGATGCTGAGCTTGTCAATGAGAAAGGTCGGCAGTTTGGTGGTTCAAATTCCTAGTGCCACATAACAGAGTGAGCCTCCGTTACTTGTCCCGGCTTCTGCCAACCTAGCAGTTCGAAAGCATGTAAAAATGCAAGTAGAAAAATAGGGCCCACCTTTGGTAGAAAGGTAACAGGGCTCTGTGTGCCTTTGGCGTTTAGTCATGCAGGCCACATGACAATGGAGATGTCTTCGGACAGCGCTGACTCTTTGGCTTTGAAACGGAGATCAGCACTGCCCCCTAGAGTCGGGGATGACTAGCACATATGTTTGTGGGGAACCTTTACCTATTTGAAAAACAAAGGCTGCAATTTTTCCTTCATTTACATGGGAGTAAATCTCCACTGAATGCCTGATATATACATATCAAATTGCACTGTATGGTCATCTTAAAATGAATTTTGTTTGAAGTAGAATGGAGCAAGATTAGTGGCAGCCACCTTGAGGCGTTAAAGAAAAAACTCTAAGGTTCTTTAAATTTGAGAAGATCAAACATTTGGATGGATATGAAAGAGAGTGAGAGACAGAGAGATTGCACTAGACTAGAGTCTTTCTGGAATCTTTGCAATAAAATGAGTAGATGGTTTAAAATATGTAAACTCAAGTTTTGTGATAGTACACTTAGGGAGGTGTGAGGGATAAGACAGGAGGAGGGGAGGGGAGAGGAGGAGAGAGAAGGCTAGTACACACCTGTCAGTCCCACTAGGTGGACCAGGCTAAGAAATCAATTCCAAAGGAAGGGTAAAACTATCTTTATTGAGATTGGCTATAAAAATAGAATCTTGCAAGTCTGATTGCTGGACTTCCTCCTCTTACTTACATACCTGTGAATAAGGGGCTTGGCTGTCTGAGCCTCTTCTGAATATTATCTGCCTGTTGTAGATTTAAGATATGCTTCATTCCTTATTGCTAATGGAGCTTGCATATCTCCATCAAAGTCTTCTTCCTCTCTGCACTTGATGAAGAAGGTCAAAGGGCTGAACTGAGACCAGCCAAGAGGGCAACAGATTGATAGATTAGGGTACTTGAAGTGCTGTTTGTTATGAGCCAGGGAGGGGTGTATACCACTGTTAATTTAGGATAGGAGGCTATTGTTTCTGCTGCTGCTGCTGAAGGCCAAGGAGAGACATGGAAATGTGGAAGAAGCAAAACTTGTGTCATGGATGGAAGTAATCCCAGCAATAAACCTGTTGACTCTTGTTACAATCATGTTGTTGTTGAAACTGCTATAACTGTGGCTGTAGGAAGAAACTATCCATGTAGAGTTAAAAGAAAAACAAAGCTACTGTGTGTTGTTGCTGTCCACTATTCATAAAGGTCAGTGGAAAGTATGTTGTAATTAGACAGAGAGTATTATTTTTGCTCATGGCAGAGTGATTGGCTTCCCTGGAGTGAAAAGGGAAGGGAGTCATTCTTAATGTGATACCTTTATGGGAGTAGGATGTGGTGGTTAAAGCAAATATAATATAATATAATAAATATAATATAATAAATATAATATAATATAATAAATATAATATAATATGATGTAATGTAATATAATAAATATAATATAATAAATATAATATAATAAATATAATATAATATAATATAATATAATACAATACAATACAATACAATACAATACAATACAATACAATACAATACAATACAATACAATACAATACAATATAATATAAATATGAGCTGTGGTGGTGCAGTGGTTAGAGTTCAATACTGCAGACTACTTCTACCGATCACCAGCTGCCAGCAGTTGGGCAGTTCAAGTCTCACAGGCTCAGGGTTGACTCAGTCCTCCATCCCTCCAAGGTTGGTAAATTGAGGACCCAGATTATTGGGGGGCAATATGCTGACTCTGTAAACCACTTAGAGAGGGCTGTAAAGCACCGTGAAGTGGTATACAAGTCTAAGTGCTATTGCTATATAATGACTCAGGAGGTTGGGAACTTCTTGCTGTAGCCTGGGCTGCAGTCATTCCAAGTGGCTTTATTTATTTGCAGAAAACCCACAGCTATTAGAATTAGACGTCAGTGCTATTTTCCAATAAATCAAATGAGCCACACAGCAAAAAAGCGTTATAAAGGAAAATTAAACAAGACTGCTAATTAGAAGACTATAAAAAGAGTTACAGAACAGAATATAATAAAGCCAGATTATCCTGGTGAAAAAGACAAGATCTGGATCCCATGAAGTCTTCCTGGATACACAAACAAACAAACACACAGTTATACCTACACAGTACTGTGCAAAGGTGTTAGGCAGTTGTGTAAAAATGCTGTAAATTAAGAATGCTTTCAGAAATAGAAGTGTTAAGGGTTTATTTTTTATCAGTTTACAAAATGAAATGAATAGAAGAGAAATCCAAATCAAATCCATATATGATGTAACCATCCTTTGCCTTCAAAACAGCATCAATTCTTACACTTGCAGAAAGTCAGGTCTTGTAGGGTCACATGTACAATTAACCAATTATCCTAATAATCATCAATTTCATATGAGGGTTGAAACACAATCATTAACTGAAACAGAATCTGCTGTGTAAGAGGCTTAAAACTGGGTACGGAGTGGCCAAACACTGCTACTAAGGTGAAACACAGGTCATACATCATAGCAAAATTGAGCACAGGAACAAGACAAAAGTAGTTTTGGTCTCTCCCAGGCAAAGATTTCAAAGCAGACAGGTTTCAAGATGTGCTATTCAAGCTCATTTGAAGAAGCACAAAATAACAGGCAATGTTGAGGACCGTAGACCAGGGCTGTCAAACTCATGGTCCATGGGCCGAATGCATCACGCACTGGCCATTACCATGCCCAGTTTAACTAAGGGGAACAAAGTCGTGATACATCACTTGATGACACGAGTTTGACACCCCTGCCATAGATACAATGGTTGGCCAAAGAAATGTAATGCAGCAGATGAAAGATACCTCATGCTTACTTCCCTTTGATATCAGAAGATGTCCAGTAGTGCTATCAGCACAAAACTGGTGGAAATCAGAGGGACCCAGGTACACCCATCTACTGTCTGGAGATGTAGTGACCAGAAGTAGACTTTATGGAAAAAGCCACACCTCCAATGTGGAAACAAGGCTAAGTGATTCAACTATGCATGAAAACATGGTGCAGAAAATTGGCAGGTGCTCTGAATTGATGAGTCAAAATTTGAAATATTTGGCTGTTAACAGGAGGCAGTTTGTTTGCTGAAGGGCTGGACAGCAATAGAATAATAAGGCAATGGCGAAGCATGGTGGAGGTACCTTGCAAGTTTGGGGCAGCATTTCTGCAAATGGAGTTGGATATTTGGTCAGGATTAATGGTGTCTTCAATGCTGAGAAATATAGGCAAATAGTTATCATTGTGCCATACCACCGGAGAGGTGTGTGATTGCCCCCAAACATACAGTCAATGTCATTAAGTGCTATCTTCAGTGTAAAGAAGGACAAGAAGTCCTGGAAGTGATGGTTTGGTCCTCACAGATCCCTGATCTCAATATCATCGAGTCTTTTTGGAATTACATGAAGAGACAGAAGGATTTGAATAAGCCTACATCCACAGAAGATCTGTGGTTATTCTCCAAGATGTTTGCCAAGTTCCTTCAAAAATAGTGTACAAGTATACTTAGAAGAATTGACAGTTTGGAAGGCACAGGGTGGTCACACTAAATATTGATTTGATTTGGATTTCTCTTCTGTTCATTTATTTTCCATTTTGTTAACCAATAAAAAATAAACTGTTAACACTTCTATTTCTGAAAGCATTCTTAATTTACAGCATTTTTGCAGTATTTGTATGTAGCATTTTTTATTTCTCAAGTGAGAGTCTGCACTTACCTCTGCTAAATTTCATTCTGCTACTTCCAGCCTATTTTATATGTCAATATCATTTTGAATTTTATGCGTCAGTATCATTTTAAATTTTGTAGCTATCTTGCAAAGTTATTACAAAGTTATTACCATGGTGATCCTAGCTAATGTTGTAATGGGACCTGTCATTCATGTAGATGCTTAACTAGAAGCCTTCAAGCTGGAGCTTAGATGTGTTCACAGATCTTGAATTAAGGACTGACAGGATGCAGTGAAATTATCTTGGAACAGGATTGAAGTCTTCCTATTTTTTTTCTTATTGACCCAGTTTCTGCAGCATCAGTGTTATAATAAGAATGAATCTACTTTCAACAGAGATTGTAAATGCGTATTTTATAGGATCTAATGGAACCTGTAGCCAGGAATTCTACCTGTATAGTTTAATCAACTACATTCTGGGATACTTTTAAAGGGCTAGAATGGACCTGAGGAAGCTACAATTGTGGAGGGCTTGTTACCTCCCTCCCCCACCCTTTGGGAGGAAATTATACTGAAGTAATAGACATTTTATTTATTTATTTGTCTTGTATGCCGCCCACTCCCGGAGGACTCTGGGCGGCTCACAAAAGACAAGGGAAAGAGGGGAACGAGACAAAGACAACATATTAAAAACAAAACCAACATTCACAATTTCCGTGGAGGTAGATGCTTCTCAGCTTCCCCCAGCCTGCTGGAACAGCCAGGACTTGGTGGCTTTGCGGAAGGCCGGGAGGGTAGTAAGGGGCCAGATCTCAACAGGGAGCTCGTTCCAGAGGGCCGGAACTGGAACAGAGAAGGCCCTCCCCCAGGGAGTCGCCAGCCGACATTGGCTGGCAGATGGAATCCGGAGGAGACCTAACCTGTGCGATCTAATTGGTCTGAGAGAGGTAATCGGCAGGAGGCGGTCTCTCAGGTACCCAGGTCCGATGCCATGTAGGGCTTTATAGGTAACGACCAGCACCTTGAAGTGGATTCGGAGACTAATAGGTAGCCAGTGCAGCTCGCGGAGGATAGGTGTAACGTGGGGTGTACCTTAGTGCACCCACAATCACTCGCGCGGCTGCATTCTGGACTAATTGGAGTCTTCGAACACTCTTCAAGGGCAGCCCCATGTAAAGCGCATTACAATAATCCAGTCTTGAGGTCACAAGGGCGTGAGTGACTGTCTGAAGGGCCTCCCGATCCAGGTAGGGTTTTCTTGTAGAGCTAATGGCTTGGATCCTAATATGTAGTGAAAAGGACGTTCATCTCCTTTTTTAGCTGTTCCCATTCAATAGTCTGCTGCTATTGCTATCCTGTGCACATGGAGGTATATATTTATATATTCATAAACCAAAGAGATGGATCTTTGAAATGCAGTGCAGTGCAAACCATAGCTAATTTGTACTCTGCTAATTTTGCACTTTGGGAAATAGAAATATTAAAGGAAACTAATTCAGCTTCACTTTCTACATTAACAAGCAATAGGAAGAATTTACTCAGACAAATATTAATATTCAAACAGAGAAACAATTTATTTTATTTTTTACACACAACCAGAAAGCATGGAGAAAGTAGTTCAATTTTACAGAGAGAAAATTAGTTTAGTTTACATGCTCACATCATAGCACAAGGTTGTGCATTTTTTTTAAAGCTAGGGAAGCAATTCCAAGAGGCTTATATCCTTCTAAGAGCTTAAAGGGGTTGTAGCTAATGATTGATGTAACTAGAATGGAGGTGTGTACTAAGATTTAAAGAGTGAAACTGGTAGCATCTTGCAGCAGCCTATAGTATCTGTTGCGCTCAGTTGTTCTTTATCTTAATTTGAGGAAAGCTATCATTTAAAAGGTCTCTATTGGGTCTTTAGCCTACACAAAATCTGAGGCACCTGTTCAAACAATGAAACCCATGTGGCATCCTGGTTAAGTTGGTCTAATCAAGTCCAATCTTAGCTATGAAGGACCAATAGGTGACCTTGGGCCCACCATTCTTCCTTAGCCTAAGGTTGCATAGTGCTTTTACATGTCATTTTTAGCTTAACGGAAAGGTGGGCTATACCTCTGGTTAACAATAGAAATACATCCAACATATAATCATTGTGGGTATCCTCCTTAACATTTCTAATCCTAAGTAGAGAAAAGGCTAAAAGAAAACTATCACGTTCAAATGTGGATGAAATGACACTCTAGTGAAATATTAAAGCTGTTTTACAGGCCAAGAGAAAATTGATTTCTAATGAAAGGGGAGCCAATGTGGTCAAAGTTTTGGAGACAAGAGGAAAGGCAGTTTACCTGCTGCCAAAGCAGCATGCCAAAGGATTTTGGTACAGAAAAATGCTGCTTGCAGTATTTGGGACAATATTTATGAAAGGCAACATGTTATAGACATCATCCAAAAAACTATTATCCAGAAATAAAGTTTTCTAGGAAATAAAACTGATTGTGGCATTAGGGCAATAGAAGAAAAGGCTAATCTAATGCTAGAGGCACACAAGCCCAAATAATTTAGATTTGGAAATAGTGAATAGTTCCCATTGGTCTGAATCAGCTCTTGGATTGGTAGACTCATTATTTGACTGCTAAAAGCTATTTCCCTGAGCATTCAACATCTAGTAGATGCATTACTTTCCCAACAGAGGTTTCAGCACCCCAATTCAAATTGCTGAAGTCTTGATTGTAAAGAACCTTTCTTCTATCAATGGAGAGAATTACAAACTTTTCTCCTCTATGTAGCTTCTGATTATATATGGTTAGGATTGGCTGACAGTTGCAGACATTTGTTGAGATGAAATCTCCAGATAGACAAGAGGAACCCAAAATTTATGGCTACTAACCCTGTTTTTTTGCTTTCTAATACTATTGACTTTATTTACTTCACTTACATTGCATATATACATTTTCTCTCTCTGTTTGCATGGCCAGACAGGAATATAAAATTTGTTCCAGTATGTTCATGGCAGTCATTATCTTAGATTCTGTGTTTCTATAGATACAGTACTGGGTGAATGACTGTTCATTTGCAAAAATGCAGGGTGGAAAATTAACGTAAATGACATAGTAACTAGTGTGTTTACTGAATTTTCCATGAGATTTATGGACTAATAGCTCATCACAAGGATCTGCTAGGTTCAAGCTTTGTATTTATCTCCTATGAAGTTTAAAGAAAAGCTGTTTTTTGCTGCTCTTTCGAGTTCAACTTACAGACTTTACATCCTCAAATTGAAAGAAACATTACAACATGGAATCTGCTGTATACTTGCTCCTCAGGTTACAAATAGTTACGACTTAATTAACCATTGCCATAATACTGTTTAAAGGTACTTCTTTCAACAATGGAATTTATAAGATGTTAAAGCAATAAAGCAGGTAAGCCTGCTTAATAATAGCAATAGCACTTAAGACTTATGTGGGGTAGACAGAACAAAATGTAGTTCTGTCAGCTTTATTTCTGCAATACAGAAGATATGTGAGCTGGATCATCATGTATTTTGATCATGTCCCTAGATTTTATACTTGTACAAAAAAATCACACAGCTGCAATACAGTTTAATTGCAGAATGCCTGTGTATTTGGGAAGTTTATGAACTTTAGTTTTCAAGAAGCATCTTTAATATTGCTGAGAATAGAAAATGCCCAATTTTTTCATCGTATATTTATATCACCAAGAAGCCAAGGGAACCTAGTCTTAATGTCTTAATTCATCTTAATGTCCACATTTGCTTTTCCGCACCAAATAGTCTATGAATGTTTACCTGGTCTTTTTAGAAAAGATGAAAGAAAACATCTATCTTGTAACTAGGCAACTGAGAACATAATTTCCTTTTTGTTTAGTCCTGAAAAAATGGGTAAGGTTGTGTCTTCAGCAATGCAAGAGTTTGCAGGAGTGGGAGTGCAATAATGCTCTGGAAGTCTTAATAATAATTAGCCTATTCCATTTTGAAACAAGAGCCCAACTGTTTTTCTCTTCTACCCTAGAAATTGTTAGCTGATGGCCTTGTGGTTAAAACATTGGATTACTCCTTTACTGATTCCCACCCCCACAATCCTTCACTGTTCTTGTTTTATTGCAAAAGTATTTTTCCTGGAAAAAATAAAGCAAAATAGATTCTAACTACAGTTAAGAAGAAAAAAAATGTAATCATTAAATAGATTCTTTTTCAATAAAGGCTCAATCCAGCTAGTATTAAATTATTTGAAAAAGACCTGGATATGACCTCTGAAAGCATATCTTATGGCACTGTACAATAAAATAACCCATGCTATATGTCTAATTATAAGAAACTAATTGCTAACACTTAAAAACTTTGATTTATCTCTTTGTAATATATAGTAGTGAATACAGTTAATAAGTTAATTCAGTATTTTACTGAAATGTACTGCAGTTTCACTCAAAACAATAAGGAGGCAGAAACTAAATACATTAAGAAAATGCATTGCGAGGCTATTTTGGTGTTCTAATAACGGGTCACCTGATTTCCATTGTATATCCGTATTATATGAATATTACAGCTTTGTACTTATGAAAATGTGCCTATCCCAATTTCAATTCCTGTCGCTCCAGTGGAAGGCTGTTGCTGGTTCTTCTAATATCAAGTAATTTAGCTCTATAAGCCTTCTATAATTCCATTGCTTTTTCCTCAATTCTTATAATAGGAATGTGAAAGTGCAGATTTTGAACTGTGTAAAATAATCCAAATTGAACCTATTTTGTACTAGTCACAGAACACAGAGGTCATGATGAAATCACAGGCTAATTCTTTGATTATATGCTGTTTATTTTCAGTGAAACCAAAGTATGTTACTGATGTTATCACAGAACATCTTCACATTTGATGCAAATATGAAAGAGTTATATACAAAGTAATTAAGTGGCACTATTTTAAAAGAAAAAACCCAGCCTCCAAAATTATATTATGTAAAACATATCATATGCATAACGTGTGTAAGCTCCAACTGCACTGCAGCTGCATTACTTTGAGTATAAGTGCCACATTAATGATCATTTTTCAAGACAAACTGAATAATTACCATTAGACTTTAGTAAAGAGCAATGTTTATCGCAGAAAACTAGTGCAACCTTTTTGTTTTTCAGTCTGTTATTCTTTTTATAATTCTAAACCATTTTGTAAGCTCGCATATTCTTGCAAAATGTGTGTGTTGGAATTTCTACATGTTTTTGTGTATGCGTGTACAGTATGCCACATACACAGGCGCACATACAAAACCAATTTCATGTTATCATTAAATAAAAGAACTTTACAGTACAATGTGATGGGCTAATTCTTGTTCAGGTATTCCTTTATTGTGTTCCCGAGGCACTCTGCACTGAAGGAGTAGAATCCTGCTCGGGCAAGAAGGTGAATATGGGAGCGGCTGACTCTGAGAGCCCAGGAGGAAGCACATGGCGGCACACAGGACATGTTCCAGACTAGGTAAGAGAAAACACCACCGTTTAGTACAATTCAGGTCAAGAATTCAAGAGTAGCCAAATGTAGTCTCAAATACCGTGTTTCCTCAAAAATAAGACAAGGGTTTTATTTTCTTTTGACCTCTGAAATAAGGACTTGGCCTTATTTTGGGGGAGGTCTTGTTATTTCTGAGGTGCAGGAGGCGGTGACCATGGTCACCTAATGGCTGCTGCTGTGCTGCGATATTTTCAGGGAGGGCTTATTTTCAGGGAAGGACTTATTTTAGTGTGTGCGCTCAAAAGTCCAATTGGGCTTATTATTCGGGAAGGTGTTATTTTCGGGGAAACAGGGTATATTTAGGGAAGTACTGCAAATTAAAGAAAGCAAAAAAGCTAAAAAGATCTAGATTCACATATTCATGTTGCCTTCTTTAAAAGGCTCATATCGGCTTTATAGTAGTTTCTATAGTATAAATCAGTATTATTTTTGATAAAGGTATGAATTTTAATTACACACAAGAGGATATGTTCACGTGGGACTGTTGTTCAATAACAAAGCCATGATTGACTCTTCGCAACCCCATGGACAAGGGAGCATTCATGTCTTCTGGAGTTTGCACAAATTCATGTTCATTGCATCAGTGACACTAACCATCTCATCTTCTGCCATTCCATTCTCCTTTTGCTTTCAATATTACAAGATATTGTTAGGTATTTTGATAAGGTGCTTAGTATTAGATACTACATAAGATTTGTGTGTTTAAAACACACCATATATTATCCTAGGAAGTAGGCAAATACATTTCAATTAAATTGAGATATTGTCTGATCAAATGGCAATCTCTATGTGACACCTAATCATTCCCCCAAGCTCTTTACACACACATTACACATCAAAAGTGCTGAGATCTGGAAGGGACTGTAAATTCTCTACATTGGGTAACTATCAATTTGAAACTGTTTACTAGGTAGCCTGAGTGTACTTAACAGTATTCACCTCACGTATTAGGGCATATGAAGATGTATTGAATTGCCTGGTACTTAGTGGAAATTATATTTTCAGTCTCTTTCATAGTGATCCATAGTATAGAATCTTAAACCTTTGAGAAATAATTTAACTCTTCAAGGATAGTGCATAGATCATATAAATCATTTTGCAAAGCACCTTTTCAAATGCTTTACCCAAGCCTAGAAAACATTAAATTTATTTTTATTTTCTTTAAATTTTATTTATTTGTATCTTGCGTTATTACTTTTACAAATAAAAGTAATGGCAACAAACATTTCTAACACACCTTTCTGCTTCTTTTTTACCCTCAACAGCAACCTTGTGAGGTACCATACCAATATAGCCAATCACCGTTATGCACATCAATATACAGCGCTACTATTGATGTGTTTCCAACCAAGACTGAACTAAACTAAGTCACTGATCTTAAACAGCAAAATCAATGGGCATTTTTAGTGCCTTGTATACAGATCTAAGAGAGATAATCTGGGTTCAGCTCAACCCTGACAAGACTCAATGGCTGTGGGTTTTGTCCCCTCTCCCCTCATCTAGTGATTTGCCATCTTTAACTATGCCTGGGATTACAATTACATTCCACAAGCAGTCAGAGATGGCACACAATCTGAAGATTCTTCTAGACTTAATTGTGGCTAGGACAGCCTTTGCTCAAATACATCTCATGTACCAGTTATGCCCTTTTGTAGATCAGGAGACGTTGCTCAAGGTCACTCATACCGTAACCAACTGTAGTACTGCAAATGCTGCATGTGGGGATGTCCTTGAAAGCATTTAGAAGATACAGATGCTCCAAAATACATGAGCAATAGTCATCATATTGCAGTACGCCAAGGTAACATCATCCCTTGATGAACTGCACTGGCTTCCAGTAAGCTTCTGAATGTAATTCGAAGTGCTGGTTATCATCTTTAAAGTGCTACATGGCTCTGGGTCAGGTTACTTATGCAATTGCCTACCCCTAATAGATGTGGTAAGCATGCAAAAAATTCCCTTATGAAACTGTCAATTGTGGAACCTTGGAAGCATGTCTTGTCTGTCACAGTGCCTATCTTATGGAGCAGCCTGCCTTAGAGATATGGATGGCTCAAACCCTGTTGGCCTTCCAGAAAACAGTGAAGATCTGGCTTTTGTCAAGGTACTGGGACCAGGATACAGATGGGATCAGGTTACTATATTTGATTGATGAATGCAAGTTTTATCAGAGTCTCAATATTGCACTTTTTTGTTGTTTGTCTAAAATATTTTTGTTCTACATTGTACTTATTATTATTATTATTATTATTATTATTATTATTATTATTATTCAATTGTATCACAGCGGCCAGTTGTTTCGCCGGATTTGGCATTGGTTACTAGTCGGGCCCCACCCAGGGGCCTAGGACGTCGTAACGTATTTTCGTAATATGTGTGCGGATCCAAGCAGTGCGGCTTTTTGCATTTGACTGATGGTGATTTTGTCAATTTTTAACTGTTTTAAATGTAATTCCAGTGCTTTTGGAATAGCACCCAGTGTGCCAATTACCACTGGAATTATCACTGCTGGTTTGTGCCATAGTAGTTGAATTTCAATTTTTAAGTCCTGGTATCTTGCTATTTTTTCATGTTCCTTCTCGGCAACCCTGCTATCACCTGGTATTGCGATGTCTATGATTGTGACCTTATTTTTCTCAACTAGTGTGATGTCTGGTGTATTATGCGCCAGTATTTTGTCCGTTTGTATACGGAAATCCCACAAGATCTTGACCATCTGATTTTCGGTGACTTTTTCATGCTGATGTTCCCACCAGTTTGTTGCTGTTTTAATATTATAATTTTTGCACAAATTCCAATGGATCATTATTATTCTTATTATTCTTATTATTCTTATATTTTTATTATTGTTGGCAGCCAAGAGTTGTGATACGTGGGTGGCCACAGAAGATAGATAAAGACAGACACACAGAGAGAAGATAGACAGATGATAGAGATAGACAATTTTTTTATAAAAATCTCCTAGTTTAAAAGCAGCATTAAAGTATAACATAATTACACACCTTTTGTAACCAAAGTGTTATGCATGTCACGTGAAAGAAGTGGCGACATGGAAGCTCTGTTACAATTTCTTCTTTGATGTACTCACTACAGCAAATAGCACAACACTGCTCTTGCCCTACAGCTTAGGAAAACAATGTGCATATTAGTATACAAATGTAAAAGTAGGTTATTAAAATTATGGTGAAATAGTTATTAATAAATTAAAATAGTTTTGAAAATATTCGCATTCAACCAAATTAAATTACAAAAGATAATAACATATCATACTACTAGATCATATAAAGTTACTTGACCAAAACAATGAGTATGTAATTTATACCTTACCGTTGTGATCTTCTGTAATAATAATTTGTGGCAGACAATCTATGCTCTCTTTACTAGCTGGTGGATGTGCCTGCTCAACATCAATTGCAAGAGACTCTAGATGTGCCAGCGCAGTCTAGAAAAATACATGAAAAAAGACAAGCACATAATATATATACATGTAAGTATGTGTCTGTGCAATCACTGTGTAGGATCCCATAACTATAAACTAGATATAAATTAATTGCTTCTATTTTGCAGAAATGAAGGCCATATTAATATACATGACATTAACAAAGTTCTATAGTAAAATTAATTAAATTATGAGAAATTATAATATAAACTTTGTTAATTAACTCAAGTGTATTTTATTAAGGTATGTAACTGCCTATTCCAATTTCAATTGCTTTAGTAACTGTGACATTGTCATGAATTATGACTTTTTTTTCAATTACTTGTAGTTATAACTTGAAATTGGACCATAAAAATAGTGGCTTCAATAATCTAAGACTAAGGAGGTATATATAAATAATGTCATCTTTTTAAATGCCACACAGAGAGACATTTCTCTTTCAGTTTTCCACATTTTTAAGCAACAACCATCTCTCCTAATGCATGCTTTATTTCTAATTAAGTCAAATCTTTATTTCAGTCATTGTTCAATGTAAGTTTTGTCAGGACAAAAGCACAGTCCACCATGCATGCTTATATGAAGTAGTTAAGCAGCCATTACTATCCAGTTCATAACTTTCCAAAAAATCTTTATTAGAATGTTTATGGAGAGACTCGTCACCACCAAGCTGATAGCCAAGACAAATCTATGTAGAATAATTGCCTATGAGATAAAGAACAGTTTCATATATTTGGGATAGAAACCCCCCCTTTTCTCAGATTGCAAACATAATTTCCATACTAGTTAGGATTGTGGAATTCCAGTCCAAAATATTTGGAAGACAGCAAGTTGGACAAGGCTTGTTTTTCCTCTTGTTTCCACTTGTTATAATTTCAATCAAATTTTCATTTATCATGCCACAAGTTTATACAGTATGAAAATATTGCCAAGCTTGGTGACCAAATGTCAAATTTCATATTCAGTAATGGATCAGAGAGTACTAGGGAATGGCTAATACAGTTAGTGTATGTCTCTGAGAAGATACTTTGAAGATATTCTATCCATTAATTACAAAGCACTTTGCAGTTCTTAAGAATATACATCAGGGCTCTCCAAACTTGGCAAGTTTAAGACTTGTGGACTTTAACTCGCAGAGTTCCTCCAGTCACTATATCAAGCCTAATGCAAAGGTTTTTGCTCTTAGAAGGATTGTAACTAATTCTGGCAATGTGATTAATTATCTGTACTTCCATAAGTTCCATTTAGTCATTTATGTCCTTTCACAAAATTGACATTTTACATCACTTGTGGCAATGGCATAAATATGTCCCTTACATAATAGTCTTCATAATGTCATTGACATAAATTTGAATTTAATGGACTTTTGGATTTAACAGATATCCTTTCCCCCAGTCTGTTAATTCAAGATTTTACTGTATTTCATAGAAGTTGTTCATACATCTGGCAGAATCTCACTTTGCTGGGTCAACAACAATAAAATACATAATTATTGTAATTATCTATGCATTTAATGAAACATTTTGCCTATCTAATGAAAGTCCATTCATAGGGACATATTCAAAGTTCAGATAACTATTAATCAAGTAAGAAAGTTACTAGTTGAATTCATTTAGCTTAAGGGAATACATAATGAAATACTTTATGCTCTTCAATTCATATTAGTTGGTTAACACTACACAGAAAAATCTCAACTCATAACCTCCACTATTGGCAGCTTATAAACATGATTGTTTACAATGAAAGCAACACATTCAAAACTATCATAGCAGAGTACATAAGGTGGCTAGGATAACAGCTTTTGTTTAAAAAAGCAATGAAATAAAAATAACATTTACCATGATGTCTTAATGCGCATATATAATTTGCCTCTTGGCCCATGCACACAACAAATGAACAAATAATTAAATAAAGAGCAAGAACTAGTATTCCCAAAGGTCTGACTATGTATTGCAAAACTAGGAAGCCGTCATACAACTAATCTAATAAAGTAAGTTTGAATATTGTTCAGAGTGACAAAGTATACACTTTGAAAATGTAATCTTCTAATCACTTTTGAATTACATTTTCTTCAACTTTATGACAAGTATAGTAAATTAAAACCAAGTTATACTGTAACATTTATATTCAATTGTAATTAGCATATGGCAAACTGTATGATAAAAAAACTACAACTCAATCCAAAAGTGTTAGATGGTAACACTGTTACTTCATTGCTAAGATTATTAATTAAACAAATCTTTGATGTTATGCTTTCATACGTTGAACAGTAAGAATTTAAACAGTGCCATATACCACTTTTATATAGTTGGGCCAATGTTTCTGTTTCCAATTAGACATGCCTTGTTTTCATTTGCCTGATTCTTCTGCCTTCTGTACAAAATGAAAAGAAACTGATGAATATTTAAATGCCCTTGTGTATATAACATTGATGTAAACACAATCATGGGAAAGTGAATACATGAAAATAATTGAGAAATTATAGGAAATATACAGATTTTCTTTCTACTCTGAAAGACTTGGAAACTTGCCAATATTCTGTTCAGAAGGGAATAAAGTAACCATTTCCTTGACATTTCAAACTACATTATTGGTAATCAGGCCACTTAAGCCTTAAAAGAATTAACTTTATGGATACACAAACACCTGACTGTCAATTTGTACATGAACTAACAAACCCTCTGAAAGAACAGATAAAAGAAACTATGGATAATGAGAACTACCTGTGCAATTTTTGAAGAGAACTAATTAGGATGCTTCCCTTAAAAAAAAAAAAGTAGCATATTTTTTGGAGTATAAGACGCACCCTTTCCCCCCAAAAAAGAGGGTGAAAATTTGGGTGTGTCTTATACACCGAATGTAGCCTCACCTACCCCTTACCAGGCAAAAAACGCTAGGCATGGAGGCAGTGATGGTCTGTGACAATCCCTGCAGCCTGGAACAGCTGATTGGGAGTATTCCAGCAGTCAGATCCACCCGGCAATCAGCTGTGCTAAATCAGGCTGCAATAAGTGCTGAAGCTGACCTAGTTGGTCAGTTTACGGCAGCAATCACATTCAGAAATCACACACTAGTAATTTATTCAGCAGGATTCAAAATAAAATAATATAGGTTTTCCAAGGTAGCAGTAAATACAAGCAAAACACAAGCAGTTTCACTTTCAGTTCTCAACTAAGCCAGGCTCCTTTGGGTCTCCTTGTTGCTCACACAGCAAATACTGTTTCAGAGTCCAAATAGACCTCATTGGCTGACCTTGTTACCATGTGGTCCAAGTCAGGAAGCTAGCCAGCTGAATACCATGGAGGCTGGTAGGCAGAGGCAGAATTTTTTTCTTCTTCTTATTTTCCTCCCCCAAAACTAAGGTGCGTCTTATACTCCGGAGCGTCTTATACTCTGAAAAATACAGTACCTTTAAGTATGATTCACTAAGAGCTATCTAATAATTATTTTCTACTTTTAAAAAATTACACTTACTAATGTATTCTTCTAATAAAAAATGTTTTGGTTACATATGAACTTTCCAACCAATAGTCAAGACAAACTATCTATTTCCTACTGGCAAAAAGTTAATTTACTAGATGTGGTTTCAAAGGCTTTATTCAAAAAATATCTGAGGACATTTTGGGAGATCAGTGATTTTATTATTGAAAGCAATATTGACTGGAAAGATGTATTGGAGCAAGCAGTAGTGAGACACGAGCAATGGCAGAGTTTTATACTGGGCTTACTTTGTAGAATGTTGTATGCAGTAATGCTAGACTGTTCAAGATTGTATTGAAATGTATACATACTATAATTTATACTTCAAATTATATTATTATTATTGTTATCATTATCATCATAATCTCAGGCAAAAAAGAGAAATGAATATGAGTATCTCTTTTTATGCTTCATGGCTTGATGGCTATCAAAAGAAAGACATGTTTTTGAAATTCAAGATGAATTTTTGTTCTTCCTTGAGTGACATCTTCTATAAGAGCCAAGGTGGCGCAGTGGTTAAATGCAGCACTGCAGGCTACTGCTAGATCAGCAGGTCAGCGGTTCAAATCTCACCGGCTCAGGGTTGACTCAGCCTTCCATCCTTCCGAGGTGGGTAAAATGAGGACCCAGATTGTTGGGGGCAATATGCTGACTCTCTGTAAACCGCTTAGAGAGGCCTGAAAGGCCTATGAAGCGGTATATAAGTCTACTGCTATTGCTATTGCTATTGCTATCAACAATGCTAATTTAAACTTAGAGATAGGTTGCATGAGCTGGATTGGCTAACAATAGTGATTTATTTGTTGACATATTTTGACATCTAAGTAAGTTAAATTTCAATTTACAAGGTCTAATGTTTAAAAAAGCAGAAGCAATAATTAATAACTCTTATGGACACAGCAAGTTACCTACAGAAATGTTTTAAAAGCTTTTTTTTCTTTAATCATATGGTGAAAATAATGTTATCTCTGGTATGTTTTATGCAGATCTTTTTTGGCTAAAAATGAGTATTTTTCTCCAAGACGAAAATATTAAGAACCAATTTATACTCAGTAAACATAAAACAAAATATTTTGTTGAGTTTCATCCTATTCATTAAGAAGTTTTTTAAAAGATATTTGTAGTCCTTGATAAATGACCATTTGTTCAGTGACTGTTCAGCAGTACAAGAGCCTGAACAAAGGTGACTTAGGGTGGCTATAGTTGGGTGATCACAGCATTCTCGTCAAGTGATCACATGCTGGGTAATTAGCAACAGGCTCACAATTATGACACTGCAGTGTCCTGCAGTCATTGGATCCCGCTTTTTGCAATCTTCACTGTTTGTATCTGACAAGCAAAGCCTATGGGGAAGGAGGCAGGACATTGCAAATGCCAATGGTCCTGAAATGCTGGGCTAATGCAGGATTCATAGTCCTGCATAGTCACAGCAGCAACTGCAACTGCCATAACTGCTGTTGTAAGGTGCCATGGTCATGTGATATGCTTTATGCATCACTTAGCAATAGAGTTGCCAGTTCCCATTACCATTGCTAAGTGAGGAGTTTGACTTAATATGTTGATATCTGCAGCCTTTAAATAAGAAATATAGTAGTGTTACTGCTGAAAGTGAAGACATCCCCCTGCTGTGATGTCAAGGAGGTCAGATAACTTTCTAATTGTGCCCAAAGTGAGGGGCGTTTTTTGATCATTTGCATACCACTGAAAAAACAAGCTAAAATATATGCATAATGGGTAAATTAAAAATCAGCTGTTAAAGTTCTCATCCAAATATGATAGATAGAGCCCTAGTGGCTCAGTGGTTAAACTGCAATATTGCAGGCAAACTCTGCCCACAGTCTGGAGTTGAGTCCTGACAGGGTTCAAGATTGACTCAGCCTTCCGTCTGGTTAGTAAAATGTGGACCTGGATTATTTGGGGCAATATGCAAATAATGCTTACATTATAAACTGTCCAGAGAGTGCTATATTGGGGCAGTATATAAACCTAAATGCTATTGTTAGTCATAATTCAGATAAAGAAAATGTTTCCATTAAAAAACACACCTTGGTATCTTAACATTCTACTTAAAAGTACCTTAAGAGTTATCATCATAGCATTATAACGTAAGGCTAAAAATTTACTTAATGTCATTCTTATGCTAATCACCTCTCTTAAATAATATAGATCTATGTAGCAGTAATACAGAAAGTAGTAAAGCATACAAAAATCCAATTTGTGAAATGATATGAAATAATCTCTCTAAATTTTCTTCTCGTTCCGTGGCCTTAAAATGCACAGCAATTTCATATTTTAGTGATAAATTGGATTAAAATAAAATAAGTGGAAAATCATTGTGGGTAACAGTTATTATGGGCGGTAGGCAAAGCATCAGGACTTCACTCCTAATGCATCGATATTGATGTAGCTAACTTATCATTAACGGCAGAAGCCAAAATGATGTAGTTGTTGGGCAGTTGTTGTTTTGGCTAATTTCTATATTAATTCTACATTAATGAAATCAAGCTGTCAAAATCACTCTAGTCAGTCCTCTTCTCTGTTTGTAAAATTCAGGTATACTTATCCTAGATACTATTATCATTACAATGTGCAGAATTTTAAAGCCTTCAGTATGAATACACAGTTACTGTTTCTAAAGCAATTTTATTAAATATAGTTCTTATGAAAAGGATGTATTTTCAGTTGAGGTTCTAAACCTTTCCTTAAACATATAGAAATCAGTTGCTTCTGTTCAGTGGTGGGATTCAATTTTTTTTACTATCGTTTCTGTAGCTTGGGTGGATGTGGCATGGCTTGGTGGGCATGGCAGGGGAAGGATACTGTAAAATCTCCATTCCCTCTCAACTCCAGGGGAAGATTAGTGCAAAATCCCCATTTCCTCCTGATCAGCTGGGACTCGGGAGGCGGATAATAGATGGGAATAGGGCCAGTCAGAGGTGGTATTTACCGGTTCTACTCAAAATTTCTGCTACCAGTTCTCCAGAACTGGTTAGAACCTGCTGAATATCACCTCTGCTTCTGGTGGATAGTCTGAAGTAAAATCAAAACAATATCTCTATGGACTTTTGTTGAAGGTACATCTAATATAATTTCCAACATATATATGAGCAAGAATCAATATCAATAACATGTACTAATTACTTCATGCTATTAACATTTCAAACTGTGTCATTTTAAAGAAATTAGAATGTTTGGAATTCCAAAACCTCCATGCAAAAATTTCCTGCAGTGCAATGCATTTTAAGAGATCACTGCTGCACACTCATACATAAGTGACTTACTCAACCACAAAAATAAATACAAATAAAATGCTGCCTACCTCTCAATTTAAGTATATTATCTACATTTGGAATGTAGGCAATCAGAAATTGCAAGTACCTGTAGACGCTGATAAGTCATTTCCATGAACATGCTTGTTACCTGAATTTGAAAAGATTCAGGTTAGTGAAGGGAGGAGCACAACTTTCTTAAAAATTGTACCCCACACCTAACTATAGAATTTTACTTATGAAAATTAGAAAATACTTTTTCTTTGGGATTATCACAACTGAAGGGACCTACCCCCCGCCCCCAACTAAATGAAAACTTACAGATAAATGAACAATGGTTTTGTTTCTGCTGGTAAACTATTTTAGGTTGTTTGCTTCAAATTAGGTTTAGCCTAAAGTGTTTTTATTGTTACTACCAGAGTACAGATATATTAAAACTATCAAAGCTAATAATGTTCATATACAAGATTCTTCCAACATTTTCCAATCAATGAAACCTGGAGAGATTATTCAAAGCAAGTCTAATATGACTTAATACAGAGAAAATCTCTAATTACAGAAGATGTAGTTGAGTCTTTTTTTCATCTACCCTTCTATTCTGTTTTCCTAAGATTTCCCACCATTTGTCAAAATGTAATAATTATTTGAAACTTCAAAAATCCATCCAATTCAAGATGTCAAGTATACTTTACTAAACTGGACATAATGCCAAGACAGTTATTTACATTTACAAGGGCAGTATAAAAGACAAAATGCATTAGCTATGGGAATATTCCTCATCATGAATTGCTGCCTTGGCTTCTTGGTGTTTTTTCTCAACAAACAACAATTTCTATGTATTTCAATTAGTGTTTATGATATACAACAGGGTGTCATATGATGTATTGCAATGTTTTATGCCTTTACCGAGCCAGGTTAGATGTGGCCTACACATGACTCATCCGGCCCGCGGGTCACCAGTTTGACATCCCTGATATACAGCATCTTATACCTTACTCTCACTCAGCCACAAGAAAAGAACAATCTTATTGTAAAGTCAACTGATTCACTTAACATATCACAAGCAACTAATGAAATATTGAAAGTTAGTTATGAAAGATTATGCTATTTCATAATTTTACCGCATAGCAAACAAGCATAATTATTTTATCTGTTTTTCATAGAATAGATTTATAGCAGCATAACATTTTATAATGGTGTATAACAGTTTATTTGGCTATAATTTATTTTTATTTTTAAGCTATAATTATAAATACTTTATTGAAAATCTCTTAATACGGATTAATGCTGCTTAAAGCAGTATCTTGAGAAATAATTATAATATGCTTTAAATGAGAAAATATTTCACTAGCAGTTTTACATTACACTGATGTTTGGAAATATGTATTCGCAGTAGTTGTCTGGAAGTTGAGTCATGCAACTAAAAAGCTACTCAAATAAGCAGTGAAAAATGTTTCAAACCACACAAAAAAAAATGTTCAGTTGCCATGACTTCCAGGTTACACTAGTGTTGTCTTTTCTTACTGAAATTAAGCCACATCTCAAGCACACACAGTATTTTCAAAGAATGCACACTTTTTAAATGTACAGACTCCTGCATTGCTTGGTTCAAAAGTTGTACAGTATTGCTTTTCACAAAGCTCAGGAAACTCAAAATCTCCTAAAAGGAATTATTACTGTTAGCAATTAACAATGGTTTCTCTATATAAAAAATCTGTAGTGTGGTAAGGAATAGGAACCCATTTTAATGTAAGAAATAGAAGGAGTTTTTGGCAACAGATTAAAGAGAATGGCTTGTTTTAAATTCAACTGAAATAGATAATCCATTTACTAACAAGATGACCTACTTTAAAACAACTGAAGTCCTATGCTGGGATAATGCTAAGATCGTTTTAAAATGTTTTTATTGCCTAGCTGAAAATATTAAGTATTATACTCTGGAATACAGTATTTAATTTTATTTAATTGTACTTGGAAAAAAGGGATTGCAATTATTAAACTGTAAAATCTATTAAAATAGCAAAGTATGTATGTGTATCTACTTATGGATTTAAAATATTGTGTTTCCTATATATTTCAAGTTACGTTTTTACTTTGGAGCGAAAAAGATGCCCATTTTTAAATCACTGTATTTTTAAAAGCCAAGAGGTAAATTAGCAGGATTCACTGACCTAGGGGTATTGCTAAGCCGCGTGAGCGCCTGTTCTCCACTGCCCGGCTCCCACGGCTTGGCGCTTTCAAAATGCGCGTGTATGGCACTCAGCACGGCTGGAGACGGGGGTTGTGCGAGCGGCTGTTCCGCTCTCGCTCACGTGCCTCCCAGCTCTCCCTGCAGAGCCAGGGCACTTCTGCTGCTGCCGCCGCCACAATCCCAGCATAGCTTTTTTGGCGGCTTCCAAACCGAGTCTTCTGATAGTGGCTGCTCTTGGTGTATGCTCTATGGTTGTACGCCCTGCCAACAGCCAGCCCACAGCCATAAAGCATACACCCAGAGCGGCCACTGCTGGAAGACTCAGTTTGGAAGCTGCCGAAAAAGCCATGCTGGGATGGCAGCAGCGGCAGCGGAGGTGCCCTGGCTCTGCAGAGAGCTGGGCTAGGGCATTGTGAGGCTGGGAGGCGCAGGAACGGAACAGCCGCTCGTGCAACCCCCTTCTCCAGGTGTGCAGAGCACCACTGTTCCCTCTAAGGTGCGCTGCTGCGCGGCCGCGCACGTGGCAAGAAACCCCCGCGCAGCAGTTTCTAACTGCCACGCAGAGATTTCTACCAAAGCAAACGTGGGGAAGTCCTTTGCAGGCGGCTAGAACTGGCCGCCCGCAAAGGACCTCCCCAGACTTGTTTTGATGAGCCGCCCGTGGCAGTGGTGCCTCTCCCTCCACGTGGAGCACCTGAGCTGATCCCCGCGTTATCCCTCCCCCTTCCTCTGCCGTGCTTGAGGAGCCATGAGGCCGCAGGAGCTAGTAGGAAAGCGGCAGAGGTGGACGCGGCGGCAGGGGTAACCCAGAGCCCAGCTGAGGTGCTCCGAGCGGAGAAGGAGGCACCACCGCCGCTGCCATGGGCGGGGGCGCCAGCGGGAGCTTTGCCGGCTTCACCGGCAAAGAAGGAGAAGAAGCAAGAGGACTGGCGGCTTTGAAATGCAACCCCCTGGTCCCGCCGGCCGCGGATTTGATTCGGCGTAAGCGGGGGCCAAACACATGCTGCGCCGACTTTGCGCAGTGAGGCGGAGTAATTCAACCCCCCCAAAGAACGTGTGTGTGTGTGTGTGTGTGTGTGTGTGTGTGTGAGAGAGAGAGAGAGAGAGAGAGAGAGAGAGAGAGAGAGAGAGAGAGAGAGAGAGAGAGAGAGAGAATTGGATCAAAATTGGTGGCCAAAGTGGAGGGAGGGAAGGAAGGAAGGAAGGAAGGAAGCCCTGCCCCCTGTGAAAAAAACTGAAGATGGAGCAGTGAATGAATAAACCATAAAAGCAACAAACAGTTAATGCGTAAGTAAGCCGAGGAGCAAGTTCTCAACTAAGGAAGCAATATAAGAAAGAAATATAAAAAGCTCAATATGCCAAAACACTTATTTTAGTCTTCATTTAATTACTTGTATTGTAGTCTGATGTAACATCTTTTTAAAGTTAACGTTAGTTAGAAAAGATAGGGTGCAAAACTTAAATAATAAAAAAATTGTACATTCATTTTGAAAAATAAATGCAATGATTAATTTCATATCTTTATTTAAAATAGTTTTGGCATGGCATATGATTTTATTGACTCAGTTGGAAATGATGTGGATGTTGTATCTGATTCTGAGGTATATATATATTCTTAAGTAACATAACATATAGCATATTGTCCAAACTTGCTAGACTATTTAATTGATCTTACTACTTTAAAGGGGGAGTTTCATGATAAATTATTTTATTACATTTATGTTGCATTTATATATTATATTTATTACATTTATGTTCCACATTATATATTTGTATTGTTATTTTAGTGTTTATTGTCAATTTTGATAGATATTATATTGATATATCAATACTGATTTTAATCATACTAAATAACAATTACTGCTATTATTTATCAGCATTAAATATTTACAGTTTTTAACATTGAGTTAGTCATATTTTAGAATAATGGGATTATCTTTTAATAGGATAATTGGCAAAATCTAATTCAAATGTGATGGGTTGCATTCCAAAGCAATGTGAGAGGACAGGTTGCCTGCAAAATGCCAGGACCCCGGCTGTTGGTGCCATGTCTCTCTCTAGCCAGTCTAGCAATCTAAAAGCTGAGCAGAGAGCCTTTTTTTTTCAGGGTGAGCGGAAAAGTATAGTGTTTGAGTGGCACTTTTCATGCCTGGCATTCATCAGGCTGAAACCTCGCTCACAATCGGCGCTTGACGCTTGGAATGTTGCGCAAATGTCCAGCAGACGTGACAGCAGTTCAAACTGTGGCTCTCTTAGGTGCTCAGGCATGAAACTGTGCAGCTCAAACACTATACTTTTCCGCTCACACTGAAAAAAAATTAGAGGGAACATTGCAGAGCACCATTCACTGGCATTTCAAAAGCACCAAGCCGCAAGAGCCGGGCGGCGGCGAACAGACACTCGCGCGGCTTGGCGCTATCTCTAGGTCAGTGAATGGCATTCTGCATGGCTGGAAAGGGGTTTGCTGGGTGGCTGCTGTGCCCAGCTCTTTGGGAGCCCTCTCACAAGAGAGCAGCCACTCGGCAACCCCCCTCTTCAGCTGGGCACAGCACCGCTCACCAACCTAGCGGTATCCTGAAGGCACCAAGCAACATGATCATCTTTGCCCCCCCTCCCCCAGTTCCTGCAGCTTTGCACCTTTAGGATACCACTAGGTTGGTGAGCGGCGCTCTGCCTGGTCAGAGGTGGGGGGTTGTCCAGGGGGTTTATTTGTGGGGGAAGGCTTATATTTTTGCCCACCAGAAAAATGTGGCATGGCCTTATTATCAGGACATGTCGTATTTTCAGGGAAACACGGTATTAACATGATTGCAAAGGTAATGAAGAAGCATCTTGATAATAAAATGGCATCTGCTTCTTTGACATTTTAAATACTTTGGAAACTCTTAATATGAACACTGGAGGTATGCGTGTACTCTTCAACTGAACAAAATGCTGCATCATAAGGCAAACACTTTACTAACAAAATTATTTCAAATGGACTAATTTGCAGAATACTGGGAATTAATACTCTCAAAGGAATTAAATTTGGGAAACTGTTTTGCTGCTATTTAGATGGCCTTCATACTGTCATAATCAACATTAAGCTCATTGTCAATGTTTCCTGACACCTTTTCACAAGTCAGTGGGGAGCCCACAAGGAGCTGCTATGATTGCCAATGCTCCTTGCCACCTTCCCACTATTAAAGTCTTTACTTGTGGGAAACTTGCAGAGAGAAACTCAATGGAGAAATGGTGCACTCTCCACCAGTCCCTCTGCACTTGCACTACACTGGCTAGTTGCATACTTCCTTACTCCCTCCCATACTTGTCAGCAGCCACATTTCTGCCTGAAAGGAAGGGAAGAATAGGGAAGGAGGAAGGGCGGGAAGGAAGGAAGGGATGGGAAGAAGGGGAGGGAAGGAGTGAAGAAAAAAGGGAGGAAAGGAGAGATGAAGGAAAAATGAAGAAAAGAGGAAGAGGGGGGCAGGGAGGGAGGAAAATTTCTGATGTTCATTATCAGCTTCCCACAAGGAAACTCAATGGGAAAACAGGAAGTTGGAAGTCACTCATATTCCTTTGAACTTTTGCCTTTTTTCTATTTACGTAAGGAAATATCTCTGAAACAGGTCATGGTTGTATTTCAATAATATTTATTAACTTTATTGCCTTTTAGTTAATCTCCCTAAATAATATTGAAATATAAAACAAATAAGAAATGGTTGAATTGTTATGAAAATAACAAGTGACAAACACTGATGCTAAGGACAGTATTCAAACTTTACACAGACAAAGACAAAGAATTACTGGAAGACAAAGAAACCAATCAGTAAATGCAAACCAATGAAGAAACCAGACAACAGATCAAAATCTCACTCCACAACTTAACAAAGAAAGATTAAATCACGAAAGAAAAACAGTGGTGAATAAAAAGCTGTGTATCCTTCTTCCCATGCTACTATGGACTTCTCAAAACATAAAAGTCCCACATACCTCTTTAACCAATTTTATCATTAACAGGGACCCCAACATAAAACATATGAAATAATCTCCCTAAATTTTCTTTAGGGGGAAAGAAACATAGCCATACAGGAAAGAAACATAAGATAAAAGATAGCCAAAGAACTTACAAAAAAGTTTGGACATCTCACAGAGGGAATTCAATATTCTATTAAATCCCCATTACAATGCTTCCACAAAAACCAAATACTTAAGAAAAATATGAAATATGCTTTCATTTGATGTTACAGTATTTTTACATCCATAGATCCAGAACTAGCAAAAGAATCCATGGCATTGGTACTATACACAATGTAGTCGACCTAACCAAATTCACTAAGATCAAAATACCTATTTCACTACTTTCTGTTTGAAAACTAATGCATTGCAACAATCCAGAACACCAGGAAAAGGAAACAGATTACTTACACAATGTTTTCCAACAAAACAGATCCATGCAACTTTATCAGAAAGTGTGTTACCACTCAACCCAACCAATACAAGTTATGAAAAACCTAACACTGCAATACATCACAAATATCTCAAAAATAATCAACAGAGTATTACAACCACATGGTATCACCATAGTATACAAACCAAGTGAAGTCCCTCAATGCATCTTAACCATAAAATCTAATAGCCCAGAAGAAAAACATAAGTCATCTACAACATATAGTGTAAGGTCTATAACAGCTACTATGTAGGACGGATAGTTAGAAGACTAGCAGAGTGCATCCATGAACACCAACTAGCAGTCAGAAGATACCATTGAAAACTCCCTAATCCTACAACATATATATACACTCAGTCACAGTTTCAACTGAAAAACTGAGCATCCTAGACCAAACTAAATCCAAAAATGCTAGGAAATTCCTGGAAGCTTGGCATTCAGACAAATCAGCCATCAGTAAATACATAGAGATAAGCCACATTCAAGAGACTATGAAAAAAAAGGAAACAAAAGGATCAGAACACATCCTCTCCAACAACCTATACTCAGATAAGCAGGGATTAACACCAGACCACAAATCAAGCAGAAAACAATAACCTAATCAAAGAACTATCAAAGAGAAAACCATAAACTCACAACACTGGCAGGACAAGCTGCTATATATAAACAAGGAGCAAACCCAGTATTTATTAGTGCAGATGATATTACCTAGTCAGGTAATGAAATGTTGCCGGCAAGCAACCAAACTATAGATCTTAAATCTCAATCCTAAATATATATATAATTACTAATAATATATATAAATTTAATAATTATATTATTAAAAATTACTCACAAGTAAATGGCAAAATTACTTCAGTACCTTGTCTTTGAAGCATTTGTAGATTCCCCTCCTGAGTTCTGCAGGAGGATTCTTGGTCAATTAAGATGAGCTCAAATAGCTTATAAGAGGCTAGTGAATTTTAATATCCTTCTAACTTTTTACTCCCCCTTAGGCAGAGTAATATAGCCTCCTTTTAGATTGGGACAATTGCTAATTTCATAGATAAAACTACAGTGCACCATATTAAATTATCTACCCAGTTATTAGAAAACCTCATGATAATTGAAATGATTGATAGGCCATCACTTGGAGTTGGTCCTATGTTGTAAAATACAACTCCTCTGCAACTAAAAATAAATGATTATACAACATTCTTGTCACTATATTCGTATCTTTCTTAAATTACACAATCCAATAATTCTAAACACAATTCCTAATTCATAGGTCCACTTGAAGCAAGGGAAGAAAGATCTACTTTCCATGTCAAAAATATCAGTCCTATTATTTGTAAGCATCCCACTCTTCTCTTCTCCCTCCTACCTGCATCTCATTCCCTGCACAAAAAGTACAATGATTTTGCTGATGCTCTGAGGAAAGAGGAAGCAGTTCATTTGCCTCCTCATTTAACTTGTACCATCAACTTGAAGCTCCCAGTGCAGCTCACAGGCAAAAGGCAACATTCCATGTATATTCAAAAGTTTGCTATTTTAAATGAGTTTCCAGACTACAATTTGAAGGAAGTTTTCATTTATCCTCCTTTCTACAACCCCATTTTTTTCACCAAAGAAAAATAACTCCTGACAGCAGTACACAATTGTTTCTGATGTTTTATTTTTTTGATATGTTGTCTGGAGTGCCGTTTTGTAACAATTCTGCAATTTGTTCGTGGCTATTTTGTTGTATTTTGTTTTTTATATTTTTCATTATTTTGTCAGCTGCCAACAGTCAATGGGAGTTGGGCAGCTTTAAAATCAAATTAACAAACAAGTAAATAACATGACACGCTTCCTACTTCTGTAACCATTATAAAACAAAACCTACTGCCTCTTATTTCAGATCTGCTGGGACTGATGCACTTACAATTAGATCAAAATGAATGTGCATTCTGAATATAATAGTGTCTGATACTAAGCCCAGCACATTTGAATGCATAATATGAATTGGTTCATTGTCTGGCTGTCTTCTTCAGGTTCATGAAGAACACATTTTTCAATATTTTGCATAAATAAGTGGTAGTGAATCTGAATAACATCCTGATTCCTTTTCAGAAGATCATCCTTGCATGAGACTCAAATTAGAACTGGCTTTGAGCAAATATATGAACACAATTTTTTGGCTGAGTTGGAAAAATATGCATTTAATTTTCCCTAACTGGAGTATTTGGATTACTTGCCTTGTTCATTTTATTCTTTTTCCAACTGAATGGAATTTTTTTTTTTAATAAAAAGCTTCTGGCTGCAAAAGTAGCTTTTAGCAGTTGCAAAAGTAGTTTTTAGCACAGGGCACATTTTTTAGAGGATGCAAACCATCCAGTACTGATACGTGCATATTGCAAAAATGTGGAACATGTTTACAAATTCACAAAGTTAAGACCTTCAGTCCACAACAGGTGACACAGGCATAATTTTTCTTCAATTTTTAGAGCACTTGTACACTTGACTCATAGAACAACCAGGTGCATCATTATCATTATATTTTTATATATGCCTCCTATTTCCCTACAACAACAATCCTATGTGGTAGGTCGGAATGAGAGAAAGTGACAGGTACAAAGTCACCCAGCCAGGTTTCATGCCTAAGGGGCACCTAGGCTATTAGATTGTAGGCCACCACTATACTATACCAAACTGACATTTTATGTAAGCCCAAATATCTCTGCCACCACTCCTTACCATAATTTTGAAGTTGTGCTCCCCTTTCTCCCTTTCCAGCCAGAAAGTTAGAGATTGCAATCTTTCTGAATGATACAAAAACCTTTCCAGCCTTCAAGGATGGTTCATGACTAATTTTTCCTAAGTTTCTCATAACTTCAAATGGCTGTTAAGTGATTGGTTGTAAGTCAAATACTATCTATAGCATTCACATACTGCAAGTAGAATGACTTGTCTTGCCAATTGGCCATTGAGTATTCTCTTAGTTATATCTGATCCATTTCATAAATTCCTGGAGCCTGTAGCTACATGTGTCAATAGTGGTCTTCCTAAATTGATTATTTTCAACACAGGAACTTCTATATTTGTCATTTATGCATGAAGGCATACTCTTTGTACAGATATTATCAGTATGCCGCATTGAGACTGGTAAATAGTAACTGAATTTTAATGATGAAATGTAAATACCATCAATATTGCAGTTACTTTTACTGTGGTAATTGTGGTACAGTAATTAGATAAAAAGATATATTGCATTATTATTAGATATATTACATTACATACATTTAAAAAAATCTAAATCCACAGTGGAAGTTAATGATAAACAGACTTAACCCACATTCTTTTCTCACCTTTTCTAATCTTAAAACTTACCTCCATAGCCTGTGCCAATCGTTCTTCCAAGGCCATATAAGTAAGGAACTGGGGATCCACATACGAAATTGCTTGAGCAACCCCAAGACCATCCCCAAATTCATCAAGTAGCCTTTAGGAAAAGATAGTGTTATTTTTTAATCTCTAAGTAGGGATGAAAACATGTGCAATGATGCTTAAAAGTTTGTTTCTGAATAAATATGACCTTACATGATTAATTTATACATGGTAAAAAAATAAAATTTCTGCTATTTCCTAATCAGGAATGAAAATAAATAGAATGTAAACAGTAAAAGATTAGTTGTTTAATGAGGCTACTTCTAGAATTTCAGGACATTAGTGAACTAAATGACAAACCGAACACAGCCTTGCCAGGAAAACCCATTTATCAACATGAGTTCAGTTCTTGAGACTGAAATGACAGAGACATAGCAAACTATTTTCCTATTTTTGCCTCTCCCATCTCTTTCAGCGTTCTAATTTTCTAACTCTTTCAACTTACTCAGATCTCTCTCAAACAATTAAGCATTTGATCTATGTAAAGCCGGGGTGTCAAACTCGATTTCATTGATTCGCATCAGGGTTGTGTTTGACTTTGTTGGGCCAGGGTTGAGGGGCCAGGGTGGGAATGGCCAGCTCGACGTCACTCCTGATGGGGGTGCCTGTGGTGGCCTCAGCTCTCTGCCAGCAAAAACGGTCTCCCAAGCTCTGTTTTGGCTGCACGGCCTCCTGCAACCCTCCTGAGCTCCGTTTTCACTGGCAAAGGGTTGCAGGAGGCTGTGGCAGCTAAAAACGGAGCTTGTGAGCCCATTTTAATTGACAGAAGCACTACGGGCCAGTACTGTGCTGTTTCCAGGGCGGCCCCGTTGGTCAGATCTAAGTACCCTATGACAATCAGAAGCAAGTGACAACTACTATTAAGCTGAGTTTGGTTCTGATGCCCACCCTTGTCATATATTTCTGATACAACATTAACAAGAAGCTCTTACACCTATCATGGACCAAGGGTTTCATTCTGCAATTCTATTTCAAATAAAATATAAGACAGATTATGTACCGAAGATAGCAGAAGAATCTACCAACCTCCATTCAACATCTAGGTCTTCACTCATACTGGAATCATCTTCTAGATTGTTGTTCCCATCTAACATAAAAAAGCCAGGATGTACAAAATGGCTAGCTTGATCATTTTCTTCATCACTGCTACTTTCGATTTCTTCATGGTATTGCAACCAAGGAATCTCTCCATCCTCTAGAGAAGTCTGTTCCCTTTATATAAAAATGAGAAAAGCTATATAAAATATAGCAAATACAAAATTTAAATTACATGTAAGCAAATAGCATAGAAAGTACAGAATCCTTTATTTATGCTGAGTGCTAACAGTCAAATGCCTGCAATCTATTTTCAACAGACATCACTTTAAAAATAATAGCACAGTTCAACAGCATAGCTAAAATGCGATACTTTATGAATGATATTTATATGTGATATGTATATTTTTATCTTAAGATACATAACAGCATACAGCACAGCAATAACCTAAAATGTTTATTATGTTTTTTTTAAATAAATAAATAAATAAATATACAGATATCATTTTTGCTGTGATATAAAGAGACTGCAAGACAGTAATTTTATTCTGGTGGGGACTGAAGAAAGAAATACATTTTACTTCTATGGCTGTCCATCTTAGATGCATAACTCTGGACAACTAACAGTTTACAACAACAACAACAACAACCACCAATAAATTCCTGTAATAAAACAATGATATAGTTAAAAACCACCAAAATATTTATATGATCTGAAAAGAGACCAGTGTAAACAAAGACTCTGCACCTGTGGAGAAAGAGTTCCTGAAACCCTAACCCATATACCTTTATACTGCTGTCATCACAAAGATTTGCAGTGGCAGCTAATACTGCCCTGTCTAGATTTCCAAGCTGCCTAGATCCTATTTATTTGTAGTTGCTATTATCAAATCAACATTATTTAATTTACTTTTCTTAACATGGTTAAGCTTTGTGTATTAAATAAATATCATGCCAATATTATAATTATTGGGTACTTTTGTGATTATTTCTTGCTGCCTTACACTTAATGTTTTCATTTTGTTTCTAAGCTGATATATTATTGTAATGGGAGCCAGTTTGGTATAATAGTTAAGCATAAGGCTAAAAACCAGGACACCATGAGTTTTAGTCCTGACTTAGGCACAAAGCCAGATCAGTGTCCTTCGACCAATCAGTTTCTCTCAGCCAGAAGGATAAGGAATGGTAAATTCTTCTGAAAAACCTTGACAACAAAACTGTAGGTACTTGATCAGTCTCAGAGAATCAGACACAACTGAACAGAGGAAAATGAATGTAATAAATAAATAAAAAGTAAGGTTCTACATTTAGGTAAGAAAAATACACAGGTACAATAATAACTGTGAGAGGGATCTTGGCGTCCTAGTGGACAATAATTTAAATATGAGCCAGCAGTGTGCAGCAGCTGCCAAAAAAGCCAACACAGTTCTAGGCTGCATTCACAGAGGGATAGAATCAAGATGACGTGAAGTGTTAATACCACTTTATATTGCTTGCTAAGGACACACTCGGAATACTCCATCCAGTTTTGGTCGCCACGATGTAAAAAAGATGTTAAGACTCTAGAAAGAGTGCAGAGAAAAGCAACAAAAATGATTAGGGGACTGGAGGCTAAAACATATAAAGAATGGTTGCTGGAATTTGGTATATCTAGTTTGATGAAAAGAAGGACCAGGGGAGACATGATAGTAGTGTTCCGAAATGTCAGGGGTTGCCACAAAGAACAGGGAGACAAGTTATTCTCCAAAGCACCTGAGGGCAGGACAAAAAGCAATGGATGGAAACTAATCAAGGAGAGAACCAACCTAGAACTAAAAAGAAATTTCCTGACAGTTAGAACTATTAATCAGTGGAAGAACTTGCCTCTAGAAGTTGTGAATGCTCCAACATTGGAAGTTTTTAAGATGTTGGATAGGCATTTGTCTGAAATGGTATAGGGTTTCCTGCTTAAGCAGAGGGTTGGACTAGAAGACCTCCAGGGTCCCTTCCAACTCTGTTATTCTATTCTAACACATCTATCTTTTTATGTAGTTAAATTAGTCCAATACAAAAAGAAACCAAACTATGTTAGAAAAAAAAACAGTGGTGCATTAGATTTTAGGTTGGAGATATATCGGTTAGGATTACCTGGATAGAATTTCAAAAGAAAAGAATTCAATACATGTGGAAGATTTTGAAAATTAGTATTGGATAATACATCCATTTAAATCTGAAAAAAAATGGAAACTACTATGGCTGCATAATGAGCTGAAATTTTAAAATAATATATAGGAGAAAGAAGCATGCACATAAATCCAAGTCTTGAGTGTGACACAACAACCTGAATATACAGTACCAAAAGCTCAAAATCAGCTGAAGCTGCAAAAAATATATATTAAAAATGGACCAAACAAAAGAAAACAAGGATTAAGTAGATTTGCTGCTTGAGAAAGCGAAACATCAATTTGTAAGCAAAAGGCTGAAATTATCATATTCTATTTTGCAAGATGAAACTTTTACTAGCTACTGTAGTACTCACACATTTCTGAATCCTTTTGAATAATATTTGTGTAAATATGATCTAAAAATCTGTTTTCCACAGAAGTCCTAAAACTAGATAAAGAGAATCTATTTATATAAATAAATGAAAAAGTATACATGTTCATTCATTTCTTGAGAAAATGATTCAAAAGACTAAAAGTCTAAAAAGGTTTAATCAATTTGAGATTTTGTTTTGATAAATCTGCAGATTTTCCCTATTTTTGTATCTGAATGTAATATAACATTTGATAAAATTAAATAATCTGTATTATTATTCTAAATATGACTTTGCACTAAGGCCAAAATATTGTAAGCAAGATAGTAACATTAAAATTAAGATCAGTATTTTTAACTATTTTTAGACTTTAGCATTTTGAACTAAGCGTCTTTACTTCTCGAGTGGGAAGTATGCATTCCAATCTAGATAGACAAAGATCAACTGATTCTAATGTACTTTCCCCTAAAAATGTTGATATCATATACATGCTTACTATCTGTGTTCACATAAATGAATCTTCATATTTTCACTATTCATTAAGATTTATATTCTTTAACAGCAACAAAAATTAAATCATTAAGGGAAATCATTGACTTTAGGGACACCATGTTACTATATGATTAAAGTCTTGTCACAAAAATGACTTGTTAACTTGCATTTAGCACTTTTTAAGGAAGTGCTGCACTTCAGAGAAAAGCAGCTCAGAAAGAGATTGTTTGTTTAGGCAATCTCTTCACTCTGTGAGGGGAAGATTTAAAAAATGGGTCAGGCACAAAAGAACAATGCCAATTGATTCTAATGGCAAATATGTGATGGAAAGAGAGAGATGTTGCAAAGGTAATAAATGTTGACATTGAAAGCAAAGTTACATTTTCATCTTTAAAACTCCAAATATTTGCTGACTGAGGAAGTTGCTAAACGAGGTCTGCCTGAAGTATTGAGATATTTCAGAATGCATGTGAAGCAATTCCCTTTGTTTTACCCAAAACAAGAATGCAATTTTCTTGTTTTACCCAAAACAAGAATGCAATTTTCTCCTTTTTAGTTTATTTTCTAAAGTGTTTAAATGCTTTAAAATACTGCGCTGGTTGCTATTTTGGCATTTATGACAATTAAATAAATGGCCAAAAAGCGTAATAGTATACACCAGAGAGAAAAAGCAAGACAGTAGTATATATATATTACATAATTCCTTGTTAATTACTGAGGAATATAACAAGAGTATAATATATTGTACAAATATATTTTATGGAAGCCTAAATCTTTGTGTGATGGTAATTCTCTTATGAATTATTCCTTCAGTTACACTTGCCATTTTGTAAACCAGTCTCATTTCATGTAGTGATGGGCCTAGTGAAAAGTTAAAGATACAACCCTATATCATAAACCAGTTTTAATGAGCACCCAGCTGGTTATTCTAGAGTCAGTTGTAGTGAAATATTTAGTTTGCTGTGCTTCCTTATGCTTGTGCACAGCTCCTTCGTTTAGTGTTTTTTTAGAATCCTTTTAGATTTTTGTTTTAGATTTTTAGCTTTTCATATGTAATAACTTATTCTGATATATTTTTATGCTTTTTAACTCTATCCCACCCTCTTATGCTGGTCTTTGCCTATAATAAAAATATTTGATTTGATTAGTGCATAAAAGGATTTAGCCTTTTATTCCACAGCTGTTAAGCTTAATGAAAAGTCTTTAAAAGGGGACATTATCTAAGGCTTTTTGAAAAATCTAAGCAGACAGTTCCTATTGGTTCATCCTTCCACATGCTTAACAACACCCTCAAAAACCTCTGTTCAATTAATTAGATAAGACTTTCCCCTAGAAAACCCATGTTGGGTATTCTTCAACAAGGCCCGTGTCTCCAAAAGTTTGGTAATTTTATCCTTAATAGCGGTTTTCATTAACTTCCTTAGAACAGATGTTAAACTGACAGGCCTATAATCTCATTCATCTCCCTGTGAGGCATTCTTAAAAATAAAGAGTTACATTAGCTAACTTTCCAGTCCTTCACCTCAGAGCCCAAGTATAAAGAGAAGTTACATATTTTAGTTAGTAGGTCTACAATTTCAATTTTAAACTCCTTAATAATCCTTGGGTGGGTGCCATTCAGGCCTGGTCCTTTTTGAAATGTTCAATTTGTCAATAAGATCTAGCACGTCTGTTATCACCAATATATATCTGATTCTTTCCCTGAAAACAGAAACTCGGGTTTAGGAAAGAGATTGGGCAAAAAGCACCCTTTCTGAAGCTGTCATAACTTGAATAGTGGTAATTGTTTGTAAGTTGAGGACTACCCATGCAAGTTATATATTTATTTAAATTTAATATATGTTTAGCCTGTTTAAATATATTTTGAAAATTCTAAGTTTTTGTTGTGTTAGAGTTTTTAAGAAAGAATATTTTAAATTTGAATTTTAGTCCTTCTTCTCACTCAAGGGTGTTCTGATTCTATCACTGTTGCTAAGGTTAGAAAGATCAGCAGCTAGCTCAAGTCAGAAAAGCATTCCAAAATTGTATTAAACACATCTTCTCCTTCAAAATCTCATACATAATTCCTTAATCCATACACCTCCCTTTATGATCAATTTCCACTCAATTTCTGTGTTTCTCCTTTGCTCTCAGTAACACTGTATATATACAGTATAATATAATGTAGTAGTACACAATATAAACATTTGTGTATGTACATTTTCTACATTGTGTGTAGATTACATAGTGCATAGTTTTTTGTTTATAAAATAGCAGTTTTTTTGTTTATAAAAAAGCACTTCATGATTAGAATGACATACCGTGATTGGAAACCAAAATCATTATGTTCCTCTTCCACACCACTGCTATCACTCTGCTCTTCAGGTTCCTGTTCCTCTTTGCCTGGAAGTGTCTCCCAGCTTTCATCACTGGAGGACTGATCTTTCACAGTCACAGAAAAGTAAGAAGGCAGGGATGCAGACCATTCACCATCACTGCATTCTGAGCTGCAATTTGAGAGAGTCCAGTTGCACTTAAAGTTTGATAGTTAACATTTGCCATGATTCAACCAAGCTGAGCATAAAATGGAAAAGATCTAAAAGCATCTCTAGTTTCCCCTTTAGATATGAACATGCTCAGGTTTGGATGATTCTGTCCCGTAACAGTAGGAGATAATTTCCTACTAAAATCATACTATAAAAAAAAAATCCCTTATGAATTCTCCCAGGTGAGACCAAAAAAAAATAAAAAAAAAACCCCTACTGCTTCTTTCATTCTGAAATCCTAATCTTACCTCTTATCAAAGATATAAAATACAATATTTGTAATCTGAAGAAGCACCAAGAAAATTAGGATCTATTTTATTAAAATCCTCTCTTGGATAATAGACTTTAGAATCCTCAACAACATTAGACTACAACTGGCCTGATGCAAAGAAAAATAAAACTTTCTTTAAATTCATTTCTGATATGAAAATGTGTATTTAATAATACAAGACTGGCAATAAACATCTTTTAAACTTCTAAAAAACATGCTGAGAACATGATGAAACAAACAATTTTATGGACAATCATATATTACTCTCTTTTTCTTCTTACACATACCTAACTGTTAAACAGAAATTGTAAATAAATAATGAATGAATAAGCAGTTGGTAGCTTGGTGGAATCAAATTTGCTAAA